>NC_064822.1:124080155-124383185 GCF_024166365.1 Elephas maximus indicus
CTTCCCCCTACAAACGCACATGCACACCCACACACACGTATTTCCTCTCATCCTTAATCTCAGTATGGTATCACTAGACATACCGTTCTTCAAGCTAGAAACTGTAAGTTCCTATTTATTCCATCTGAACTCTTTCATTACCTGAAGTATATGTCACAACCACTTACTTTTTCAGCCTCTGGGGTTTGCTGGGAAGCTGCAGGGGCATTTATGACTGTTCGAAGCCAAAGAAATGGGCGTGTGCTGCAAACTACTGCTTTTACAGGGTGTTGTATGAGGGAATGCTGAGTAATTTTTTTTTTTAGCTAAAATATGGATTTGGATTTTTTTTAAGTGGTACATATATGTACCTCTGGACTCCACAGGTAGAATTAGGGGTACACATGTGTACCACTGTACTCTGAGGGTAGAATTGTGGAAGGAGGTGAGAAAAAAAATCCATACTACCTACCAAAAATTCAGACATAATTATTCAGCATGCTTCCATTAATTAACAGATGGTATCAACAAAAAATTCAAAGCAGAAAGTGATTTGGTATTGAAAGGGTTATCCCGCCAATTAACCACCAAGCTCTTTCCATTTTACCTCCCAAATCTTCCTAGAGTAAAGCTTCTCTACTCCATCCCCACCATCCCTTCCTGAGATGCAAATTTTATCTCATCTCAGGGAGACAACCACAATCACTCATTAACTTCTTGACTCTCCAATTCTTAACATGAGTATGCTGCTTTCAGTGGCGGAAATTAATCATTTACTGTCTCACTTCCTAATAAACATTAAAAGTAAATCTAAAATTTCAAGGTCTTTCAGGGAAAAATGCTCTCAAACAACAATAATAAAACAACATAGACACATACTCCCACAATATAAATCCTATCCTGTGCCAATCCTAATTAAACGCACTGGTGCCATTTTGTTGCCTACAGAATAAAATTAAAATTGTAATATCCTTCACAACCTGACTCCAACGTATTTTTCCAGCACCATCTCCTTCTACTCCTCCCATTGAATGCTCTAGCCTTCCCTCAGTGTGTGTTCAGTAAACATGCTCTCTTAGCCATATGTCCATACAAGTTTTTTTTTTTTTTGGTTCCTCTGTCTGGAATGCCCTTAACTCTAGTTCCAGTCCCTACTGCTTCTCCAGCAGCAATAGAAATGTGCCATTTACACCATTAGCTTAGTAAATCTATCCTGAAGTACAATGCAGTCAGTGATAGGATAATATCCATACACTGACAAGAAAGACCAGTTAATACAACTATTATTCAAATTTATGCACCAACCACTAAAGCCAATGGTAAAGAAATTGAAGATTTTTACCAACTCGTGCAGTCTGAAATCGAACAAACATGCAATCAAGATGCCTTGATAATTGCCGGTGATTGGAATGCAAAAGTTGGAAACAAAGAAGAGGTTAGGTAGTTGGAAAACATAGCCTTGGTGATACAAACGACACCAGAGATCACATGATAGAATTTTGTAAGACCAAGGACTCCTTCATTGCAAATACCTTTCGTCAACAACATAAACAGCAACTATACACCTGGATCTCACCTGATAGAAAACACAGGAATCAAATTGACTACACCTGTGCACAGATGATGGAAAAGCTCAAAATCATCTGTCAGAACAAGGCCAGGGGCCAACTGAGAAACAGACCATTGGTTGCTCATACACAAGTTCAAGTTGAAGCTGTAGAAAATTAAAACAAGTCCATGAGAGCCAAAGTACGACCTTGAGTACATCCCCTCTGAATTCGGAGGCCATCTCAAGAATGGATTTGATGCATTGAACACTAATGACCGAAGATCAGATGAACTGTGGGATGGCATCAAGGACATCATACTTGAAAGCAAGAGGTCATTAAAAAGACATAGACCAAGAGGCAGTTCTTGATGCAGAACAAAGGGATATGCGTGGTTTAAAACCAGGAATGGTGTGCATCAAGGTTGTATCCTTTCACAATACTTATTCAATCTATATGCTGAGCAAATAATACAAGACCCTGGACTATATGAAGAAGAACATGGCATCAGGATTGGAGGAAGACTCATTAACAACCTACAATATACGGATGACACAACATTGCTTGCTGAAAGCTAGGAGGACTTGAAGCACTTATTGATGAAGATCAAAGACTACAGCCTTCAGTATGAACTACACCTCAACATAAAGAAAAAAAATCCCCCACAATTGGACCAATAAGCAATGTCATGATAAATGGAGAAAATACTGAATTTGTCAAGGATTTCATTTTACTTGGATCAACAATCATCACCCATGGAAGCAGCAGTCAAGGAATCAAAGGATGCATTGCATTGCACAAATCTGCTGCAAAGATCTCGTTAAAGTGTTAAAAAGCTACCACTTTGAGAACTAAAGTGTGTCTGACCCAAGCTTTGGTATTTTCACTTGCCTCATTTTCATATGCGTGTACAAGATGGACAATGAATAAGGAAGACTGAAGAAGAATTGATGCATTTGAATTGAGGTCTTCACAGATATAGAATATATTCTTCTGCCAGAAAAACAAACAAGCCTGTCTTAGAAGTATAGACAGGGTGCTCCTTGGAAGCAAGTAAGGTAAAACTTCATCTCGCGTACTTTGGAAATAATATCAGTAGAGACCAGTAGTCCCTGGAGAAGGACATCATGCTTGATAGAGGGTCAGCAAAAGAGGAAGACCCTCAATGAGATGGATTGACACAGTGGCTGCAACAATCGGCTCAAGCATAACAATAATTGTGAGGATGGCACAGGATCAGGCAGTGTTTCATTCTGTTGTACATAAGGTCGCTATGAGTCAGAACCAACTCAATGGCACCTAGCAACAACAACAACAGAACTACATAGAATTTTTCAAGGCAGTGACCTTTTTGAAGCAAACTGCCAGGCCCTGCTTCTGAGTTGCCTCTGGGTGGGTTCAAACTGCCAACCTTTCACTAGTAGACAAGCATTTAACCATTTGCACCACCCAGGGACTCCATATTAAGGGATATGGTTATTTTATTGAAATAAACCTATTAGAAAAATATATATCTTTGTATTTTATACAATCTAGTTATTTTCTCTAGCAGAAACACAATTTTTTTTTTTAATTAGCAGTTGAAGAAAACTATATTCTTTCTTTATGACTTGCAATCTCCTTCCCTAGACTCACACATTATGCTGGCAGTGAAGCTACTGTGATGCAACCACAATGGGAGAAATTATGGTCTGACTGTTAACTCTCATGGTGTATCATTGCTGAAATAATTTTATTGCAATGACTCATGTGTCCTCATTTACTGTTAGAATAACTTTTCCGAAAAAGAGTAAACATGCAAGGGAACCTAGTATATGTTTTACGGTCTAATGTGTGACTAAGTATAGTAAACTTCCACAATTAATTAATCAGTAAATATCTACTGAACACCTACTATGTTGCAGGCACTGTTCTAGGCACAGATCACAGATTCCATGAATTAATCTCACTCTCGGCCCTTATATTTTGCTGTATTATCTGCAGAGTCAGTAATGTTAAGAAAAACGAAAGCATCACGCATTAAGCACTTGCAAATATTCTTAGATGCTGTTGCTTTTGTCCTTTATTTGCTTTCTAGAGTATACATTTGTCTCTGATTATAATAATGGTGGTTATAAGTTCATTTTTAATGCCAAAGCAAATGATAGATTCTTGGGCAGTTTACTGAAAGAAGTTAGTCAAACAAGCTGTAGTTTGTCAATTGGTCAAATTATCCAGATGGTTAAATCAACCTGGTATTTTACCTTATCTTAGATTTAACCATGATTTCTACATGTCTGTGTAGGGTCACTATGAGTCGGAGTTGACTCGACAGCAACGAGTTTGTTTTTTTGTGTGTTTTTGGCATTGCCTAAAATAGATTTGAATTATAAATATTTTGTTAAATAAGATTCTGGAGTCAAATTATAAAAATTTTAACAAATGATTTTTTTTTTATTGAACTTTAGATGAAGTTTTACAGAACTAGCCTCCCATCAAACAGTTAGTACACACATTGTTGTATGACATTGGTTAACAACCCCATGACATGTCAACACCCTCCCTTCTCAACCCTGGGTTCCCTATTACCAGCTTTCCTATTCCCTCCTGTCTTCCAGTCCCTGCTCCAGGGCTGGTACGCCCCTTTAGTCTTATTTTGTTCTGTGGGACTGTTCAGTCTTTGGCTGGAGGGCGAACCTCAGGAGTGACCTCATTGCTGAGCTGAAAGGGTGTCTGAGGGCCATGCTCTCAGAGTTTCTCCACTCTCTGTCAGGCCAGCAAGTCTGGTCTTTCTTTTTGAGTTAGAATTTTGTTCTACATTTTTCTCCAGCTCTGTTCGGGACCCTCTATTGTGATCCTTGTCAGAGCAGTCTATGGAGACAGCTGGGCACCATCTAGTTGTACTAGACTCAGTTTGGTGGAGGCAATGGTAGATGTGGTCCGTTAGTCTTTTGGACTAATCTTTCCATTGTGTCTTTAGTTTTCTTCATTTTAACAAGTATTTTTTGCGGAAGTAAACCAAATTGCTACAGCAAGGACGTCTAGCACTGAAGAGGATATAGCAAGCACTTGAATTTGATAAAAATAACGATCTCTTTTTATTGGATGCTTTGAGGAAGTTAGTTGGGGAAAAATGGACTAGATTCTGCAGAGTTGTCATTTAAGCAAAAGTAGGTCCTTTCAAACTGGGATTAAGTTTATGATTGGGCCAAGTGACCTTTTTTCCATTTGTAATGGGTGCATGGGCTCTTGGTTTTACTATAAGGAAATTTGAAGAGAATGTGGAAAATCTCAAATAATATTTATAATTTAAGGGACTGGTCTAAACCAGTGTGGTTTTTTTCTCAATTGAAAATGGAAGACAAAACTGTTGCAACTGAACTTCCTGAGTACGCCTACAGTGAAGCTTTGTTTTAGAAAGCCACAGAACAGAAGAGGAACCCCCCTGCCAGGCTGGAGGCGCCTCCTCCTTCACCCCCTAACTAGCCCCTGTAAAAATGGCGTGAGGGCTCTGTCTGACCTCCTCTAAGTTCACGAGGGGGAAAGAGAATCAAGATCAGCAGCCCATAAGGTGGAAGTCAGGCACGCCTCCTCGCCACCAACTTTACCAATTTTTTTTTTTTAATAATTTTTATTGAGCTTTAAGTGAACATTTACAAATCAAGTCAGTCTGTCACGTATAAGCTTATATACACCTTACTCCATACTCCCACTTACTCTCCCCCTAACGAGTCAGCCCTTCCAGTCTCTCCTTTCGTAACAATTTTGCCAGTTTCTAACCCTCTCTACCCTCCCATCTCCCCTCCAGACAGGAGATGCCAACACAGTCTCAAGTGTTCACCTGATACAAGTAGCTCACTCTTCATCAACATCTCTCTCCAACCCATTGTCCAGTCTCTTCCATGTCTGATGAGTTGTCTTCGGGAATGGTTCCTGTCCTGGGGCAACAGAAGGTTTGGGGACCATGACCGCCGGGATTCCTCTAGTCTCAGTCGGACCATTAAGTCTGGTCTAAACTTTACTAATTTTGATACCAACTATCCTTCCCACAGCACTCTCTACATTTCTGCAGGGTTCGATAATTCATTGCACTGGCCACATGGAACTCACAGACAATATTCATGCTTATAGGGTTTATTAGGAAAATAACAGGTTACAATTCAGGTTGAGGAATGCTTAGGACACAGCTCTTCCATCAGGACAGCCACTTCCCAGCCATGCTCACAGGCAGGCCTCTCCCTAGCCCTGGGCCTCTGCCCTGCTCAGGCAAAAGTTACAAAGCTCTTTTAGCTCTGCTGGTAAGTGCCCAGAGGTACCCCACTCCACCAGTAAGCCTTAGCCCAAAGGCGCTAAGCTCTAGCTCTGTGGGTCAGCAAACTTAGCTGCACCAACTGCCTGAAGGCACCCTACTCCACTAGCAAACCTTCTACCCAAAGGTACTCAGCTTTCTCACTCCTTGGGCTGGAAAGCCCAACGTACTGTCTCCTGTAGGTCTCTTCTGCCACTGTTTCTCTGCCACTACTTCTCGCTGTCTTCAGCTCTCTCTCTTTGTCTCCTGGTGTCAGGAGCTTCTCAGCACAAGGATCCGGAGTCCAAAGGACACACTCCACTCCTGGCTGTTCTTTCTTGGTGGTGGGGAGATCCTCTTTTTCCCACCTTTGGGATGACTTATCCCAAGCCCAGTGTGATGGCAAAACTCACCAGTCCCCTTGGAGGGCCACAGTTACCCTATCTGCATAGTCCCACCCAATCACTTGGGTGGGAATTACAAGAGCACGGCAAGAAAGGCCGCACAAAAGCAATCCATTGCACTGTAGCCGCTAATCCTTCCCCAAAATTTTGCTTTGGTCCTAGATTTCCAAAATATATCTTGTTTTTTTCTCTCTTTGGTTTGCTCTTCCTTTGCAATTTGTTATTTGAGATGCTTGATTTCTTTAAAGCTTTTAAAAACTCGCTAAAAACACAGCAGAAAATATGATAATGGATCATTAACTCAGAAGTGTGAAGCAGCTTGTAAATGATTTTCACTTTTTATTCATTTTGTCCTGCCAGTTTTCTGTTCCTTAACAATTCTTGGAAAACTCCAGCTGGGATCTGTTTTAGTTATATCAAAACTCTTCTTTAGTCAGCTTTTGCCAGACTTTACTGCTGGTGTCGTCTTTACTCAAAATGTTTCTATTTTATTCACCATGGATTCTTTTGCATTAATTTTGACTTTTTTAAAAATATTGCATGAAAACATGACTTGCCTTGATGACTAAGTTTTTTGGCACCCCCTTGAATTTTGCACCCAAGACTAGTGCCTCTCTTGTACCACCCTCATACTGATAACAAACAACATTGATAACAAACGACTTCAATATCTCAGTGGCTTACAGAATATTGATCTCTTGTTCACATTGCATTGGGGTTACAAGTCAACTGCAACTCTGCTGGGCTTAGCTAGGCTCAGCTTGGTTCACCTCAACTTGGCTCCTCACGTATTCTCTTTCTAGAACCCAGAATGAAGGAGTAGCCCTCTCTAGGATATTCTATTCTCATGGTGAAGGGTCAGAAAAGAAGGGGGAGTTGCTGATGTACACCATACATCATCTCAATCAGGTACAGTTCAAATTATGTCATTAGATTTCAAGGCATGGAAATAATCCTCTGTCCTTCTGGTCCACTGGGACGGTGGTCCTAGCCCCTCCGTCCTGGGTAGCAACTCCAATTCCTGGAAACAAGGAGGAATTCTCTGGAACTGAAGAGGAGGCCCCACCCCTAGAAACATGCAGGAGGCCCTGCCAGCCTCTGAACTATTCTTGGAATTACTCCTTTTTCTTGAAGGACAACAGATATTTGTGGCTGAGTAGCTCTACTGGCTCATTTCCTGCCTGTAGAATTCCAGAAATCTGACAGCTTTCTTTTATTTCATCTCATCTGTCCCCTTCAGAATTTTCTGGGTGGCACAAATGACTACGTATGTGCTCAACTACTAATTGAAATACGAGGTTAGAGTTCAGTCAGAGGCACCTCAGAAGAAAGGCCTGGTGACCTGCTTCCAAAAGGTTACATACAGCCTTGAAAAGCCTGTGGACCACAGTTCTACTCTACAACACCTGGGGTTGCCATGAGTTGGAATTGGCTCAGTAGCAACTGATTTGGATTTTGTTTTGTTTGGGTTTTTTCTTTCTTTGTTTTAGCTTTTCTGTCCCTTTCAGCTTAAGTTGGCCACATTTCTGCTAAGATAGTTGACTGGATCCATAAATCGCAAGCCCAATCTCTTCAGCAATTGGTTGCCTAGTGTTAAAATAACATAGCTTAAATTCATTTGAAGTTTATTTAATATACGATTTACAAATTGGGCAATACTTCTGACTAGAGAGTCAAAGTGTTCCAAAGAGAAAGAACTTCAGAAGATTCTTATACCCCATCTTATTGACATTGCCATGGAAAAGGGGCCAGAAAGTGTGTTCATAACCCCCTAAACCCTTTGCCGTTGAGTCAATTCTGACTCAAAGCAACCCTATAGGACAGAGTAGAACTGCCCCATAGGGTTTCCAAAGAGTGGCTGATGGATTTGAACTGCTGACCTTTTGGTTAGCGGCCTGAGCTCTTAACAACTGTGCCACCAGGGGTCCTAAATAATAACAATTTACCCGAAAACACAGCTGCTAGTTCTACCCTGGAGTTTCTGTTTCTTGAAACTGACTGCACGTAGATAATTCTTCACAATGCCTAAGAGTACAATGCCTAAGGCAAAATGGTCTTCTCTAAGCTGTTTTGTAGGCTATTATTTGCCTTAAAGGTGACTGGCCCTGGCAGTGCAGTGGTTAAGTATTTGGCTGCTAACCAAAAGGTCAGCAGTTTGAACCCACCAACCACTTCTTGGAAACCCTATGGGGTAGTTCTACCTGTACTGTAGGGTTACTATGAATAGACTTGACAACAATGAGTTCAGGGGGCGGGGGGTTTGTTGTTGTTTTTGTTTTTTTAGGAAACTAGTTTTCTCAAGGCTCAAGGTTCAAAAGAAGATCTCTCAGCAATGGCCTTGGTGAGTCACTCCAATACCAAAAAAAAAAAAAAAAAGGACCCCAGAAATATGGATTTCAGGAGAATTAAAAACTTTCTCATGACCTTGGTGCCCTCTCCAAGCATGCAATCTCAATTTTTACAATATGAAAGGCTGAAATTTGTTCAGATCTTCAAGTTTTGTCCTTTTTGCACAGTTCACTTCTTATTTTATCTCTTCCTCTTACATTTTACTTTAAGTAGCAAAGACAAACTAGGCAGCCTCTTCAAGGTTTTGCTTAGAGATCTTCTCAGCTAAATATCCAAGTTCATCACTTACAAGTTCTACTTTCCACAAAACAATAATCATGATTCAGCAAAGTTCTTTGCTACTTTATGACAAGAATCACCTTTCCTTCAGTGTCCAACAACACGTTCATTATTTCCTCTTAAGGTCTCACCAGAAGCACGTTTAACATCCACATTTCTACCAACATTTCGTTCGTGGTGACAGAAGCTTTCTCTACAGCTTTCTTCACTTCTTTCTGAGCCCTCACCAGAATTACCTTTAATTCCAAAAGGGAGGAATTGGAGAGAAGAGGTCATGAGTCCAAAGTATGTCTGAGTACGACAAAAATAAAGAGGGACATTTCACAATGATAAAAGGGTCAATTCATCAGGAATATACACGACCGTCAACATCTATGCACCCAATGACACAACCCCAGAACGCATGAAGAAAAACTGACAGAATTAGAGGAGCAAATAGGCATTTCCAAAATTATAGATTCTTATTTCTCTCCGGCAATTGTTACAACAAAACAAAAATCAGCAAATACAAAGAGAATCTGAACACTATCAACCGGGCCTAGTTGATATTTACAACACATTACAACCAACAGCTGCAAAAATATACATTCTCTACAAATATACATGATACGTTCACCAAGATAAGCCAAGAACTGGGCTATAAAAAGGCCCTCAATAAATATAAAAAAATTGAAAACATATACACTGTATACTCTGACCACAATGAAATTAAATTAGAAATCAATATCCTAGGAAACCCCCAAATATGTGAAAATTGAACAACACACTTCTAAATAGTCCACGGATAAAATATATTACAAAGGAAATTTTAAATTATTTTAATTGAATAATAAAAAAAAATACAGCCTGTCAAAATTTGTAGAATGCAGCTAATGCAATGCTTCGAGGGAATTTACGGCTTCAAATTCTTTTTTTGAAAAGAAGACAGGTCTGAAATCTATGACCTACATCTCAAACCTGTAAACTCAAACCCATTGCTGCCGAGTCTCTTCCGACCCATAGCGACCCTATAGGATAGAGCAGAACTGCCTCATAGGGTTTCCAAGGAGCATCCGGTAGATTTGAACTGCCGACCTTTTGGATAGCAGCTCTTAAGCACTACGCCAGGGTTTCTGTACCATCTCAAGAACCTAGAAAAGGAAGAGCAAAGGAAGCTCGAAGTAAATAGAAGTAGTAAGTAATGAATGTAAGAGGAAGAGTCAAAATATAGAATACAAGGAATGATAGGCGTACTGTATGATTTCATTATATAAAAAAATAAACTATTCTATTGTGATAAAATGCATATCAGTGATTGTCTAGGACTAGAAGGTTGAGAAGAAAGATGAGCTATAAATGGGGCGTGGAGAATCCTTTGGAAGGTATTGGAAATGTTTTAGATTTTTATTATGGTGATAGTTTCATGGTACATAAAACTACCAAAACTTATCAAATTATAAATTTTAAGTTGATGCACTTTATTATACACAAATGATTCCTCAATAAAATTCACAAAAAGTAACGTAATGAATTCTCGGTTTCTAAATTTTGAAATTTCTCAAAACAAAGAAACTACCTCAAATAAACTTTTTTTTTAATTAAAAAAGAAGCAGCACGATACTCAGCTAAATTAAGTAGATAGAACGCGGCAGCAGTCCCTGAGTGGCGCCAAGAGTTATACTGTCTGCTGCTCACTGAAATGTCGGTGGCTTGAGTCCACCCAAAGGTACCTCAGAAGAAAGGCCTGGTGATCTGCATCTAAAAAATCGACCCTTGCAAACCCTGTGGAGCCCAGTTCTACTCTGACACACATGGGGTCACCAAGAGTTGGAATTCACTCCATAGCTACTGGTTTTACTGGGACCAGAGAAGCCTGGGTTTAAAGCCAAAAAGTCGCCCTCCAGCCCTCACTCTTTTTTCTTTTTAAAAAATAATACATTTTATTTTTTGTTGCTGTTGTTGAGAATATACACAGCAAAAGCATACACCAGTTCAAGTTGCTACACGGACGTTTCAGTGACATTGATTACATTCAAGTTGTGCAACCATTCTCACCCTCCTTTTCGAGGTTGTTTCTCCCCCATTAACAAAAATTAGTGCTCCCTAAGGTTCCTATCTAATCTTCCATGTTGCTGTTGTCAATTTGATCCCATATAGATAGATCTTTAAAAAGCACAATGTTCAAGGCAAACATTCTTTACTAAATAAGCTAAATTATTGTTTGGTTTTAAGAAGACTTCCAGGGATATTTTTGATTTAAAGTTTAAAGATTATCTTAGGGCAATAGTTTCAGGGGCTGATTCAGCCCTAGTGGCTCCAGAAAATTTCAAATTCTCCATGAGAATTTGAAACTCTGTTCTTCATTTTACCCCTTTTGATCAGGATTCTTCTATAGAATCTTTGATTAAAATGTTCAGTAATGGTGGCTGGGCACCATCCAGCACTTCTGGTGTCATGCCAGACCTCAGTCTTAATCACTATACTTTACCTGTTGCTATTGTTGCTGTCGGGTCAATTCCTACTCACAGCAACCCATGTGTGTCATAGTAGAACTGCTGCATAGGATTTTCCAGGCTGTGACCTTTCAGATGTAGATTGCCAGGCCTGTCTCCCGAGGTGTCTCTGGGTGGGTTCAAACTACCAACCCTTTGGCTAGTAGTCAAGCACCTGAATTCTTTGTGCCACCCATGAACTCTATACTACATCCCAAAAGTCAACAGTCTTCAAATAAAATTATTTTTACTTAAGTGAAATAGGCAAACTTTACAAAAGAAGCAAATTTTGGACTAGACCAGAAAGAAAACTGAGTTAAATGTTTATTTTTATAAAGCAAGAAGTAAAATTTTTCATAGTCAGATAGTTGCTTTACAGTAAAAATACAACCACCTCAGAGTTGAGTGGTCCCTCCTGCTAAAGCAGTGGGACACCTGTTCAGAGCAGCATTCATTCATCCCAAATGCATGTTTTTGAGGTTGTTATTGTTAGGTGCCATCGAGTCAGTTCCGACTCATAGCGACCCTATGCACAACAGAATGAAACACTGCCTGGTCCTGCGCCATCCTTACAATCGTTGTTATGCTTGAGCTCATTGTTGCAGCCACTGTGTCAGTCTACCTCATTGAGGGTCTTCCTCTTTTCCACTGACCCTGTACTTTGCCAAGCATGATGTGCTTCTCCAGGAACTAATCCCTCCTGACTACATGTCCAAAGTATATAAGATGTTGTCTCGCCACCCTGGCTTCTAAGGAGGATTCTGGTTGTACTTCTTCCAAGACAGATTTGTTCATTCTTTTGGCAGTCCATGATATATTCACTACTCTTCGCCAACACCACAATTCAAAGGTGTCAGTTCTTCGGTCTTCCTTATTCATTGTCCAGCTTTCACATGCTTATGATGTAATTGAATATACCATGGCTTGGGTCAGGCGCCTTATTATGATGTTGCTCATTGGTCTAGTTTTTGAGGTGGGTAGTGAGAAAAAGAGTCTTAATATTCATGGAATCCAAATTTCTGGATTCCATGGAGGTGAGGTGATATCCCTCCCCCTCATCCCAACATTGCCCTGAGATGATCTTTTGGACCTTATGCCTTGAAAAGACTGGTTTTCTAAAAGTCACCTTTGAGTCAAACAGTTGTCTAGATAATTAGTAAAAACCATTTTGCCTTAGGCATTGGGCTCTTTTCAAGAATTTCCCAGGTCAGACTGGAAGCCGTGTTTTAGGGTAAATTGTTATTATATAAACACAGTTCTGGCTCCATTTCCATGGCAATGTTGATAAGATGGAGTATAAAAATCTGTACATTTTTTCCTCTTGGGGACATTTTGACTCCCCAGCAGCTCTGGTGATGAAGTGGTTAAAGCACTTGACTGCCAACCAAAAGGTAGATGGTTCGAACTCATCAGCTGCTCCGCAGGAGAAAGATGTAGCAGTCTGCTTCCATAAAGATTAACAGCCTTGGAAACCCTATAGAGCAGTTCCACTCTGTCCTATAGAGTTTCTATGAGTCTGAATCGACTTGACAGCAGTGGGTTTTGTTTTGGGGTACTCAAAATGTTACCCCAGTTTGCAAATCATACATTAAGTAAACTTCAAATAATTTCTATTATTGGATTGGCTTAAAGAACTTTTGTTTTAACTGTAGAAACAGGACCAATTTTGTTCTTTTATTGATGGAAAAGGAAGCAATTTGCAGCGGCCCCATCATGTAGACAGTCAATTAAAATGGACAACACGTGTGGTTAATTAACTATGCGACAGTCTCTTAGAAACACTAATAGGGCCATAAATGAAAGCCGGTTCACAAAAGCGCTAAATGCTGGCTGCTGCAGTCATACCATGAGACCACTAGCACCATCTTCTCTGGATACTCTGTAGACTTGATCTTGTGTAGCTGCTCAGTGAGTGACTTGCAGTACTATCAGCATGCTGCTGATGAAGCCCTGGCCATCTGGGACAAATGACTGAGCGCTCTTGAAGCAGCAGAAGGGCCTATAGTCATTTCACTCACTCATCCACCCTACATTTAGAGAGCATCTATTAACTGCCATTTATAAAGCACTTAAGATGCTTAACTCATCGGCTACTCCACGGGAGAAAGATGTGGCATTCTGCTTCTGTAATGATTATAGCCTTGGAAGCCCTATGGGGTCACTGTGACTCAGAATCTACTCAATGTCAGTGGATGGGTTGGTAAAGATGCTTAAAGCCTCTTATAAGTCATGTACTCAAATCACCAACGTGGGAGCCGGTGAAACAGAAAGTACACCACTAGGGATTCCAAAGACATTGGTTTTGAGACCTAGCTCTGCCAATATCTAGTTACTTCTGGAACACGTAACTTAATCTCTTTGAATTTCAGTGTTCTTATCTGTAAAATGGGAGCGAAGATAGGGCACTCCAGGCAGATGAAAGAGCAGAGAAGGCAGAGAATCTGAAAAGCTCAAGGTGGGGCGAAACTGGAAAAGTATTTCAATTAGGCAACCCTGGTTCTTAATGCTAGCTGTACCTTAAAAACACCTGAAAAAAAATTTTAAACTACCCCTTGTGAAATTTTTTAACTAAACTTGTGAAATTCTGTTCATTCCTCTGGGGCGAGTCTCAGGCCTTGGTATTCTAATACCTCAAACTTTGGCAAACAGCAGAATCACCTGAAGAGCTGGTTAAAACAGTGTTGGGCCCCACTCCCAGAGTCTCTGATTCAATAGGTCTGGGGCGGGACTGATAATTTGCATTTCTAACAGGTTCCCTTCATCTTTGGCCCTAGTGGTTGGTGCATAAATTTGAATAGTCGTATTAACTGGTCTTCCTTGTAGGCGTATGGATATTATCCTATCACTGACAGCGTTGTACTTCAGGATAGATCTTGGAACATTCTTTTTGACGATGAATGCAACACCATTCCTCTTCAAGTTGTCATTCCCAGCATAGTAGACTATATGATTGTCCAATTCAAAATGGCCAATACCAGTCCATTTCAGCTCACTAATGCCTAGGATATCGATGTTTATGCATTCCATTTCATTTTTGACATTTTCCAATTTTCCTAGATTCATACTTCGTACATTCCAGGTTCCAAATATTAATGGATGTTTGCAGCTGTTTCTTCTCATTTTGAGTCATGGCACAGCAGCAAATGAAGGCCCTGAAATCTTTACTCCATCCACGTCATTAAGGTCGACTCTACTTTGAGGAGGCAGCTCTTCCCCAGTCATCTTTTGAGTGACTTCCAACCTGGGGGGCTCATCTTCCAGCACTATATCAGACAACGTTCTGCTGCTATTTATAAGGTTTTCACTGGCTAATGCTTTTCAGAAGTAGACTGCCAGGTCCTTCTTCCCAGTCTATCTTAGTCTGGAAGCTCAGCTGAAACCTGTCCTCCATGGGTGACCCTGCTGGTATCTGAATATCAGTGGCATAGCTTCCAGCATCACAGCAACACGCAGGCCGCCACAGTATGACAAACTGAGAGAAGATTTTTATCACCTGCTGCAGTCTGAAATTGATTGAACATGCTATCAAGATGCAGTGATAATTACTGGCGAATGGAATGCAAAAGTTGGAAACAAAAAGGATCAGTAGTTGGAAAAAATGGTCTTGGTGATAAGAACAATCCTGGAGATCAAATGATAGAATTTTGTAAGACCAACGACTTCTTCATTGCAAATACCATCTTTTACCAACATAAACGGCGACTATACACAGGAGGGGTCAGTCCCTGGAGAAGGACATCATGCTTGGCAGAGTACAGGGTCAGCGGAAAAGAGGAAGACCCTCAACGAGGTGGATTGACACAGTGGCTGGGACAATGAGCTCAAGCATAACAACGATTGTAAGGATGGCTCAGGACCGAGCAGTGTTTCGTTCTGTTGTGCATAGGGTCGCTATGAGTAGGAACCGACTCGATGGCACTTAGCAACAACAACAGGTTCCCACGTGATGCTAATGCTGGGGACTTGCGCTTTTGGAAAACCACTCAAAGTGTTTGCAAAGAAGATTAGTAGACAATGCTGGAAGGGTACTTGAGGGCGTATGCTTTTTTCTCTCTGTTAAAGGAGAAGCATAATACCTCATCACTCTCAGATTCCACTCCATCTTGTTGACCTAGTGCAGAGGGTTTAGCCTTAAACTTACATGTATTCAGAAGTTGGCAGTACTATTTGCCCCCAGGGAGAAGCAAATGAATATAGGGCCTCTTTTCATTTTTTTTTTTTTCATTGTATGCCCTTTAGTGCTGCATAAACTTTGTACCAGTTGCATGTATTTCTAAACGAAAAAATGGATGATGAGTAAAACCAACAAAATGTTGGCTCAACTAAATGAGTAACAAAGTAGTAAAGAAACCCTTTGAATATAGTTTGTATGCCTATTATCTTCCCCACATATTTTGTTCCCCAATACTCCTTGCACTCTAGTAAAATTCATTTCAAAATTTACAAAAGAAAAAAAGAAAGGGAGAAGGGAGGGCGGGCAGAACGGAAGGGAAGGGAAGAAAACATGGGCTGTTATACTGAAGTTTGAGGATTTGTGCTGAGCCAACTTCACTTTTGGAAAAAATAACTAAGTTACTTAATAATTGCCTCCATCTTATATAATGGAAACCCTGGTGGCATAGCGGTTAAGTGCTACGGGTGCTAACCAAAAGGTCAGCAGTTCGAATCCACCAGGCACTCCTTGGAAACCCTATGGGGCAGTTCTACTCTGTCCTATAGAGACAGTATGAGTCAGAATTGACTCGACAGCAATTGGTTTTTGGTTTTTATAGAATAATTTTTCTGATACCATGTGTAACTTTCTCCCTAATAGTGGCTAATTTTAAGGACTTTCTAATGGCCAAATACTTCACACATGGACTATCTCATTTAATCATCACAAATACCTAGGAAGCACAGAGAGTGATGCCCCTCCCCCTCCCAGAAATGGGTTTGTGTAATTTACGTTTTACAGCTAGTGAATGATGAGGAAGGAATGAATCCCAGAGAGGCCAACTCCAGAGTTTACACTCTGAATGGAATTGCTTTCAGAGTCCAGATCTGTATTACTAATTTCGAAGCACAGTACTTGCTTCCTCATTCAAGAGTTTCTAAGTATCCTATTTGCCTCACAGCAACAAAGGCAACATTTTATTTAGGTCTGTGTATCTTCTTGAAGGAAACCCTGGTGGTGTAGTGGTTAAGTGCTACGGCTGCTAACCAAAGGGTTGGCAGTTCAAATCCGCCAGGCGCTCCTTGGAAACTCTGCGGGGCAGTTCTACTCCATCCTATAGGGTCACTATGAGTCGGAATTGACTTGACGCCACCGGGTTTGATTTTTTTGTTTTATCTTCTTGAAGTTTTAGAGACTATCTGTAAAATGAGAAAGTTGAATTTGATGACCTTAGGTCCTTTTCAGCTCTAATAGGTTCTGTCTAATAGGTTTTCTGGTGTTTTATCTAATTATACTTTGGTTATAAAACATATAGAAAAATTCCATCAGAAAACTAGATAAATATCATTATTAAAAGGTACAAAATAAATAGAAACTGAGGAATAGACATCGAGTCAAAAGTAAATTATCGATTGATAACAGTACTTTAAAATATCATATTGAGAGGATTTCCATGTCACAAAAACTTAGAAGAAAACAAGCCTATTGGTTTATCACCTATCTAACCATAAAAAAAAAAGCTATCTGTATTTATATACCCGTATGTATATATTAACTTTTGTCTTTACATACTAAATATAGTTTGATAAATTTAAGTTACAAAATAGAAATACAGAAGCAGAAAATTTTAATTGTAATATGCATTGCAATATGGACGACTTGCATGGCACACATACACACTTTGTCCACCGGAGGGAGCCGTGAAATCGCAAATAGCATCACGGTCTTCCTCAGCTTTTTGTATTGTTTCTCAGCTGAAAAACCAAAAGAGGGCTGACGGCTTTTTGGCTTTTGGCAGGATAGGTCTGTCAAGTAAGGGATTATCTCCCACATCTGAGTTTTAGAACCATCCAGCCGCCACCACTCACGTGTGATTTTCTGTCAAGTGCCTTTACAACCTAAGAACTGTGTAACTATACATTCAACCATTATCAAGATGATACCCTAAGTGTTGGAAGCTTTTCACTACCCCTAAACGAGCTGGTTAGAATCCAGATGTGTTCATTGTTTAATAAAGTATGGGTTCATGTTATTAATGTTTGATTGCAAAATCAGAAACATAAAACTTTGTCAAAAGAGCCATGATCAAGTTCCTCAGAACCTCAATAATTTTTAATTCTTCTTAGTGTGAAGACAAATATGATTACTAATATTTTATTATACGTAATAATTAAGTAGATCCACATGTAGAGTTCACTTAAAGTTACTTAAATTTAATAAATCCTACTTAAATAACCACCAAGGTCTATGGAGATCCAGTTACATTTTCATCTGTGCCGTGTACTGTGTAAATGGGGTCTGTCTCCTACCTGGTTCCACGTTTGTTATCCAGACCATTCAGGGGAGAGGAAGGGTAAATGGCCAATAAACATCTCTAAACATGTTTATCCTTTCTAGTAATCAGGGAAATGCAAAGTAAAATAAATAGAAGATGCCATTTTTGATTCACATCAGCGAAAATTTGAGTTTGTAGGAAAATGGGCACCTTCATACACTCCCAGAAGAGCTTAAGTCGGTGGAACCACATTGGAAAGCAATTTGGTACACATAATAAACTCAGTGATGCATATGCTCAGCAATCCGCAATTCCATTCCCCATGGTTAAGAGCTCAGGATGCTAAACAAAAGATCAGCAATTCGAATCCACCATCTTCTCCTCGGAAACCACATGGGGCAGTTCTACTCTGTCCTATAGATAGGGTCACTATGAGTTGGAATCGATTCAACAGCAACGGGTTTGGTTTCGTTCTGGTTTTAAGCTGAAAATCTGGCTACACATTAGTCTAATTATTCCAATGGGTTATCAACCCACTGCCCTATGAGAAACTCTTACCCGCATGCATAAGGAAACAAATTCAAAAAATATTCATAGAAACATTGTTTGTAATAGCAAAAACAAAAATAGAAACCTTATAGATGTCCCCTAAAAGGAGTATGGAGAAATAAAAGGTGGTACAGTCATTCGATGGAAAACTAATGTATAAACTATGGCTATGTGCAGTGACAGGACTGAAGCTCCCAATTAAAATTTTGAAAAGAGGCAAAGAACACATACAATGGAATTCTGCATAGCAGTTAAAATGAATAAACTCAACCTACATGTAAACATTGTATTAGCATTATATTAGCATTATATTAGTTTTCTATGGCTGCTTCAAAAACTTAGTGGCCTAAACCAACACGAATTTATTATCTTACCTTTCTGGGGATTAGAAGTTCAAAAGCAGGCCCTTTGAACTAAAATTAAGGTGTCAACAGGGCTGCATTCCTTTCTGGAGGCTCTGGGGGAGAATTCCTTTCCTTACCTTTTCTAGCCCTTAGAAGTTGCCTGCATTCCCTGGCCCATGGCGCCATTCCTCCATCTTCAAAGCCAGAAATCTAAAGCTGAGTCATTCTCACACTGCTCTCTGGTTCTCCCTCTTCTATCCCTCTTTCACTTAGACTCTTGTGATTACATTGGGCCCATCCAGATAATTCAGAATAATCTCCCCACTTTGAGGTCAGCTGATTAGCAACCTTATTCCATCTGTAACCTTGATTCCCCTTTGCATGTAATGTAACATATTCACAGGTTCCAGGGATTAGGATGTAGACATCTTTGGGGAGCCACTATTCTGCCTGCCACAAATCTCAAAAACAAAATGTTGTATGAAAAACATCGAATAACAATAATTTAGCTTAAATAGTAAAGAATGACTGCCTTGAGCCCTGTGTCCTTTTAAGAACTACCTATATAGGGTCAAATGGCAACAGCGAGGCAAAATATTAAATAGGAAACTTAGGGAGTAGCGATTTTATGATGATGGGCATAAAAATGGCATAGGGGTAGTGTCTGACATCCTGTAATTTCACAAGAGGGAATGAAAATGAAGATCAACAGTCCATGACTGATTCCTACGAGGTGGAGGTCAGGTATGCCTCCTCTCTCTCTGTCATCTTTACCAATTCTAACACCAACCATCCATCGCATGGCACACTCTACTTCTCTGCTGGGTTTGATAATTCATTGCAAGGGCCACACAAAACTCACAGAGAATACTATTAGGGAAGTAGCAGTTACAACTCAGGCTCAGAAACACTCAGGTTGCAGTTCTTCCATCAGGACAGCCTCTTCCAGCCGTGATCACAGGCACAGCTCTCCGTGGCCCTAGACCTCTGCCCAAAGGCACTAGCCTTTCTCTCTTCATGGGCCAGGAAGCCCACCATGCCATTACATACTGCTGGGTCTCTGCTGCTCTTTTTGCCTTCAGTGTTAAGTACTCTCTCTCCGTCTCATGGTTCCAGGAGCTTCTCAGCACAAAGATCCCAGGTCAAAAGGACATGATCGCTCCTAGCTGTTCTTCTTTGGTGGTGGTGGGGTCTTCTTTCCTGCCTCTGGGGTGGCTCATTTCAAACCCAACAGGATAGCAAAACTGACCAATCCCTTTGGTGGACCACAATTACCTAATCACATAGTCCTGCCCAATCACTTGGGTGGGAGTTACAAGACCATGGTTAGGAAGGCCACACAAAAGCGATAGATCACACTGCAATGTGGGAAGAGCAATTTGGAAAAGGAGGGTGAAAATCATTGCTTTTCACAACTTGAAGATGTAATCAACATCACTGAATTATACATGTAGAAATAGTTGAATTGGTATATGTTCTACTGTGTATATCTCATCAACAAAAACAAAACGAAATAAGTAAACGGAAAAAATATATCATTTGCCTTAGTTATCTAGTGGTGCTATATGAGAAATACTGCAAGTGGATGGCTTTAACAAAGAGAAATTTATTCTTTAAGAGTATAGCAGGCTAGGAGTTCGAATTCAGGGCACCAGCTCCAGAAGAAGGCTTTCTCTCTCTGTCGGTTCTGGAGGAAGATCCTTGTTATCAATCTTCCCCTGGTCTGGGAGCTTCTCCACACATGAACCTTGGTCCAAAGGACATACCCTGCTCCTGGCACTGCTTTCTTGGTGGTATGAGGTCCCCGCATCTCTCTGCTGGCTTCTCTCTTCCATATCTCAAAAGAGATTGGCTTAAGACACAGTCTAATCTTGTAGATTGAGTCCTGCCTCATTAACATAACTGCCATTGATCCAATTTCATTAACGTCATACAGATAGGATTTACAACACCTAGAAAAATTACATCAGATGACAAAATGGTGGACCATCACACAATACTGGGAATCACAGCCTAGTCAAGACAACAGATACTTTGGGGGGACACAATTCAATCCATAACATTCTACCCTTTGATCCTCCAAAATTCATGTCATTGCCACCTGTAAAACAGATTCACCCCATCATATTACAGCAAAAGTCTTAAATCAACTCCAAGTCCAAAATCCAAAAATTCCTCTCCATCTGTGAAATCCAGACTACAAGTTATCTGCTTCCAAAGTACAATGGTGGAACAGGCACAAGGTAGACATTTCCATTACAAATGAGAGAAATTGGAAGATAAAAAGGGATAACAGGCACCAAGCAAGTCAGCAGAATGCATTACATTAGCCCCCGAGGCTTGAAAATAATCCTTTGTTCTCTGAGATCATTTACGCAATGGCCCTGCCCTCCAGACTTAGGTATTGGCCACATTCTCTGGATTCTTAGTGGAGATTCCTAGGCCCTGGGCTTCAGCCCCACTTTCCAGGCCCACTGGAACACCAACTCTGCTCTCTCAGCCTCTGTTGGCCCCATTCTTTTCGTCCTTCTGAGTGGCAACTCCACCCTCTGAGACTGAGGCAGCTCTGCTTCCTGTGTTCCTTGTCTTTCAGTTTCTGCTTCCTGGTTCCTTAGCTGCTCTGCCTCTCAGACCTCACCACCTTCATCTGTCCTGCAGGGGCAAGTGTTCCAAAGCTCTGTATCTCCACTGATAAGTGCGTGAAGGCACCCCACTCTGCCAGTAAACTTCAGTCGGAAGGCACTCAATTCTCTTGCTCCATGGGTCAGCAAGCCTAGCTCCACCAATAAGTGCTCAGAGGCACCCCACTCCACCAGGAAGCCTCCTGTGCTAAGGCACTCAGCTCTCTTGCTCCATGGCTCTGCTCTAATGCTATCTCAAGCTGGTGTCTTGGTTCTGCTGCTGCTGTTTCTCCGCTGCTGCTGTTTCTCCGCTGCTGCTTCTTGCCGTCTGAGCCGTCTCCAGTGTAATAGCTCTCCTCACTTCTGAGTTCTCACCAGAATTGTCTTCAATGTCGATAATCCCACCAAAAGTCTAGTCAAGGCAATCTAGGCTTTTACTCTACTCAAAGAGTAAAAATGTAAAAGGCATGCTCTAAGTGCCTAGAAAATAAAGCTGTATGAATACATTCCCACATAACCAACTCTTTCTCTTATCTGTCTAAGGTCATTAACTAGAATAATTTGCAACTTTTCTTTCTGTTTTAATAATCAAGATAAAGGAATAAGAACATATCAATTTAACCTGCCCTACGGTAGTGGGCAAAGAGACTGAATAAGAAGTCAAATCTACTTCTTGGCATTTCTTTCTTTTTTTTAAATTAAGTTCCCATTTACTTTTCTTCCTTTCTTTCATTTTTCCTTATTTGTATTTAAAGGTTAATATGTATATCACATAAAAAAAAAAAAAAAACCCATTGCCATAGAGTTTACTCTGACTCATAGTAACCCTACAGGACAGAGTAGAACTGCCCCATAGGGTTTCCAAGGAGTGCCTGGTGGATTCAAACTGCCAGCCTTTTTGTTAGCAGTCATAGCTCTTAACCACTATGCCACCAGGGTTTCCATATGTCACATACATATGTATTATCTTTAAATATAAATAAGGAAAAATAAAAATATATCTGCAACATATATATATACGTTCTGACACAAAATACCATAATTAGCCCCTGTGAATTCATCACCTGGTGAATAATACGCTCCTCCTTTTTCTGATACCTGTTACCCCCCTTCAGAGGTAGCCACTACCTTGATTTCCACTTATCAGTTTGTTGCCTTTTTTTTTTTTAAGATTTATGTAGTATGCCTGAACTATATATTATTGATTTCACATATTTTTGAGCTTTCTAGAAATGATTTCATGTTGTATGTAGTCTTCTGGGGCTTGTTCTGTTCCTCAACATCATGTTTCTAAGATTCATCTGTAGTCCATGCACTTTTCACTCCTGTACTAAATTCCATTATGTGAATAGATCAGTATGTATTTATGCCCTCCTGCCAAGGGGCATTTAAGTTTTTCTAGCTTGGGGCTATTACAGACGAGGATGTTGTAAACATTCCTGAACATGTCTCATGATGGTCATGTGCAGGAGTTTTTCTGGACAGTGATCTCCACCATGCTGGGCCACAGGTATTGCTGTGTGTATCCTCAAAAACAGTTTTAAGGGAATCAATTTTCAGATTCTCAGTTTACACATACATTCTTTCCTAAAGTCTTTTGCCTGAAGAACATGCCTGTGGTGGAAACTCAGGATTGCCTTTAAAAAATCAGTTGCTGTCAAGCGGATTTCAACTCTTGGCAAACCCATGTGTGTCAGAGTAGTTCTGTGCTTCAAAGAGTTTTCAATGGCCGTGATCTTTCAGAAGCAGGTTGCCAGGCCTTTCTTCTGAGGCACATCTGGGTGGATCCAAACCTCCAACCTTATAGTTAGCAGCCTAGGACTTAACCGTCTGCACTACCCAAGGCTTGCCTTTTTATCACTTACCTTTTCTCAATGCCCTTTAGCCAACGGCACATGCTTTTCATCCTGAATCTTCCTCCAGTGTGTTGGCCACCAGTGCCAAAGCCTCTGGCCAGAAAGGGGGATAATTGGAAGTACTGGTGCCAGGGCTGAGGAAGTAGATGACTCTAACGATCAGGAAGCAAACCTGCCAGTCAGCTGACAGACTATTAAGCTTTCCTGGTGATCACAAGTGATTTCTTCATGTAACTCATAAAGAATTCAAAGAATTGAGAGTCACTCCATTCCTATATATGTATTTATGTGGGAAAGGTTTCTAAGCCCTTATATTTTCAAGAAACAAAAGAAAAATGGGATAAGAATCAATGGATCCTGTCTTATTTTAGAAATTAGTAAAAACTATCCAAGTAAATGCGAACTAGTTGGGAAATAAAAGCTCCGTTCATCTCACTGAGATGTTTTTCCGATAAAATTTTACCTTTTATGTTTAACAATTATTTAGCAAAATTTTGATATATTGTTTGATCAATTGCATATAATGATAATTAAAGACAGAATACTTTTTTCTTTTTAACCCTTAAAGCCATGTGGTCATAGGGAATAAAATAAATTATAACTCATTTTGTATATCTTTTTTTTTTTTTTTTGCCACACAAATTATGACAAGTGAACAAGAAAAACCTTTTGGGCATAAAATATATTATGTTAACATAAAATTCTTTGAGGGAACTGGAATGAAGACATAAGTTCAAAGAGAGAAAGGAACAATATAAAATTTCTGTCTGTTAAAGAGCTTGTTCAAGAATTTTTTTTACAAAGGTGTGTACCAAACCACTATGGTAGTTAGAGTCCACTGGATACATTTTAAAATGTGAAACCTAGACAGTGAGCAAAGGCCCTGAGATCAGAGGCTGCCTGTTTGAGGAATAGCAAAGAGACTGGTGTGGTTAGAGGAGAAACAAGTAAAAGAGAGATAGGCTATACTATCAGGGAGGCAATAGGCGGTAGGCTGTGACAGAGGGGCCCCCAAATCTGCAAACGAAGTAACAAGAAATGGGCCAGGGCACAGCCAAAGCCATTCCCCGGAACAATGGGGCAGGGTATCTAAAAATAGCCCGCAAACTTCTTTGAAGTTGCCTTTCAGAAGCGGCTAGAGAAAACCAGGCCCAGGGACATGGGCAGAACATCCACCTGTGACCGCTATGTGACCTTCCACCAGGGGCAGTGAGGGGCTGCAGCCCCAGCCGGGGACTCGAATCCGGGAAGCAAAAGACTGCGCAGGCGCGACACCACATACTAAGTCCTGCTATGAATCCCAGAGGCCTTTGGGACAAGAGCCATCTTGGAAAGCTGCTGCACCAGCACCTTAGTTAACATATCCCCGCCTGTGTCTATAAATAAACATGAATCTTTTCACGCCCAAGAACTTTTAAAAACTCAGGCCCATCTTTCCTTCCAGGAGACGAGGGTAAGCGTTGCTCCACTTGCAAGCCTTTTCAATAAGCGTTGCTCCACTTGCAAGCCTTTTCAATAAAGCTTTGCTCGTGTGGAAAACTCTACCTGCCTTACCTGCTCATTCTTGACCAGTGAGAGGCAAGAACCTTATTCTGGTAACAAAACAACAGTTTTATTTTAAAGTATCAATATTTATAATATAAGTTATTTCTTTTGCAACTGTTTATACTTACCTGTTGCCAATGAGTCCATTCTGACTCATGGTGACCCTATGTGTTACAGAGTAGAACTGTTCCATAGGGTTTCCTTGGCTGTAATTTTTAAGGAAGCAAATTCCCAGGTCTTTCTTAGGTTAGTAAAAAACAAAAAACCCGTTGCTGCCGAGTCAATTCTGACTCAGTGACCCTACGGGACACGGTAGAACTGCCCCACAGGGTTTCCAAGGAGCAGCTGGTGGATTCAAACTGCTGATCTTTTGGTTAGCAGACAAACTCTTAACCACTGTGCCACCAGGGCTCCAATTGGAATGCAAATTTTAGATATCAACCTAAAAATCTTCAGGGGAGTAGAGAGTTTTACAAAATTACTTTAAAGGGCACAGGAATAAGCATTTTGAAGACCATTGCCCTACTGTGGAACTTGCTGATCTTAGGAGCTCGTGTTTACAAGTTAAAGCTGAGATACTTTACAAGGCAATTGTATCAGTTTACACGCCCCTCACATATTCATTTTCTTTGCTAATTGGTCCCTGGAATTTGCTAAGGAGCTGGTTGAATTTCCTAGAAGTAGGAAAACTTTTCTTTTTGCCAACTCTTTTAGTGTTCACGGATCCCTGCTTTATAGTTGGTGCCAAAGGGAAGATCCCAGGCAGATTTAGACTCCTATCTCTTCACTAAGTGTTTTTCAAACTCTGAGCTTCTGTGTACACCGTTTCCTCTGCCTGGTGTGCACCCTCCACCCAACCTCCAGCCTCTTGTTATCCCCATGTTTCTAGTATCAGTCAGCTCAAAAGTCATTCTTCATAAAGGCCCTCCTTAACCTTCCTGTCTAAGGTTTCCCCTCTCCTACACCTAATTCTCCATCACCAAAGTCTGTGAGTATCCTTCCTCAAACTTACTAGAGTTAGGTATTACAGGTTTATTTCTTTGCTAGTTTATTGTCTATCTTCTGCACTAGATTGTAAGCTCCCTGAGGGCAGGGAATGTATCTGTGTTAGTCATCTACATATACATTTAATGCAGTGCCCAATACATAATAAGAGCTCCATAAACATCTATTAAATAAATGAATGGATGAGCGAATTTTCTTCATACCATAACCAAAAAAAAAACTCAAACCCATTGCTGTCGAGTCAATTCTAACTCATAGTGACAGAGTAGAACCGCCCCACAGGGTTTCCAAGAAGCATCTGGTGGATTTGAACTGCCAACCTTTTGGTTAGCAGCCCTGCTCTTAACCACTACACTATCAGGGTTTCCCACAATATAACAACAACAACAACAAAAAATATAACAGATACCCTTAATCCAGGCAGTGGTAGCTGGAGCAGGATGTGACAGGTGTTTTCAAGAGTAAAACAGCTATTCAGGCTTTTATACTTCACTTCTGTCCTGAAGGAAACCCTGGTGGCATAGTAGTGAAGAGCTGCAGCTGTCAACCAAAAGGCCGGCAATGGGTTTTGGTGGAAGAAGAACTCCAGAACACCTCAAATTCCCTGAATTCCTCCTCCTAGTGTTCCCTTTCTTTAAAATCTTAAAATGTTAAAATCTCTTGCTATCTTGACTCACTCTGTAGTAGATTCAATTCTAAGAAAATAGGGTAATTTGGCCATGTTGGCAAATGAAGAAGAAAATCCCTCTTTGTTTTTCCTTCATTTCCAGCTCCAACTTGGGAAGCAGCTTTGTTAGACTCTCACAGAACGCACATGGAATCAATAGCTAAGATAAACTGTCCTCAGGTCCTCCCATACAAGACAGCAAGTGCGACAACAAGTCAGAAACCCTGAACGGTACACACAATTAACGATGGCCCTCTCAAGGAAAACGCCAAGCAGGCAGGGCTTTTCCCTGGCTGCTCCTGTTCTTATCCTTTCCTGAACTCTTACTAGGATCAGCTCCTCTTTGTCCCCTTATGTAAGCTTCTTAAATGCGCACTGTGTGCCCACATTTTAATAGCTCTACATTTCTGAGGATGAGAAAATAAGATTTTAAGCCTGTATAAATCTAATTTCCAACTTATATCTATATATAATATCAGCAGATAGGTCACTAAACCTCCCTTTTATGCTGTTGTAGATCTATATATTTTAAACCCTTATTGCCATCGAGTTGATTCCAACTCATAGTGACTCTACAGAACAGAGTAGAGCTGCCCCATAGGGTTTCCAAGGAGTGGCTGGTGGATTCAAACTGCCAACCTTTTGGTTTGCAGCCGAGTTCTTAACCACTGCACCACTAGGGCTCCAATATATTCTAAGCCACGGTTAATGCCAAAAATGGCAATAACTTAAATTTACAAAGGTTTTCATGTATGTTATTTATTTCACATGGAGTGATTTCTAGGCAGGCCCATCTAAACCCTTGATGGAAGAGAAGGCTGATAGCAGCCGCCTCTGGTTCTGAGTACCTGTCTTCTCCATAGGTGGTATCGTTATGTGTCAACGCTCAGCACCCACCAAGTCAAGAGTTTACCCAAAGCTGCTCTCCCAGGCAAAGGCTATGTCCCAGATCTGTACTGGCCTGGATGGCTCTGCAGCTTGATAAATAAGTCAGAGCTGATCTCTGCTAGCTACGAATAGCCACTACAGCTTAGTGTGTCACTCCTACGTAAGGACACTTTCATTTTATCAGGGACCTTTCATGCCTTAATGCAAGTATTTCAGGATCTAAGTTTTACCAGACTTAAGGATGCCTCCCACTCTGAACCAGACCTTAGTTTTAACTGCAATGAGATAGAAATGAAGGGACATACTCACGAAAAAAGCCCCAAGGAGTCAAGAGCAACACCAGTCTTAGAATTGCACTTAACTTTTAAGACAGTGGTTCTCAATAGGGCCTAAATTGCTTTCTAGGGAGCCTTTTAGAAATGTGAAGGGGTATTTTGGCTTGTTTTTATATTCGGGGGAGGGGGATATTAGGATCTAGTAGGTGAGGCCAATGCTGAATTTCCTACAATGCCCAGGCCAGTCTCACATAATGGTTGGTCGCCCCACTAGGCATTCATGTGTGTGGAATGTTGGTTTAAATCACCTGAGCCTTTATCCCTACTCCACTTACATATTAAACAAAAAAATATTGTATTGAGTATAACCCCAACGCTGTCAAGTAGACTCCAACTTATAGCAACCCTACAGGACAGAGTAGAACTGCCCCGTAGGGTTGTAGGGTTTCCAAGGTCCACCTGGTGGATTCCAACTGCTGACATTTTGGTTAGCAGCTGAACTCTTAACCACGGCACCACCAGGGCTCCATAATGAATACGCTAGTTGTTATTCTAGTGTTCATGAAACTTCTGTTTTCATTGTCTTGGACATCTTCTATGGAATATCTTCTGGTCTGTAACCTATCTTCAGTTTAAAGCTATTTATAATAAGTAGGTAAAAGCATCTGACTACTTCATTAAGTCTCCTAGTGCAGTCAGATCCAAGTATTTATATTTTGAAATACACATCATTTTATCATGATTTACTTTATTATTTCCCCTTCATATTATACTTAGAATATTATATTGATTTAATAAATTACATGGGCATAGGTAAATTTTCTTTTCTATAAGTTTTCTTTTAGGATAGTAAAGGAGGTGTTATAAAATGTTAATTATAAAAAGAAGACATTTGTTCTCACTGGTTTGAGGTTTACTACTTTAAAGAAAGACCTAGTACTTAAAAAATTCAAATCTGCACAAAAAAATTAGAGCAGGTGGTAATTGTTTTCCCAAAACTTTCTTTGCTTTAGAATGAGGCTATATACCATGAGATTATTTTAAATAGTAAATGTCTCCAGTATATTTCAATAGGATTCTATTTATCAAGTTTGGACTTCCTTTTCATACTCACCAGGAGCATATCTAGCCTGTAAAATATAGACTAAATCTCCATTCTCGTTTCTCTGTAGAAGAGGTGAAAAATTAAGGAGCCTCAAAACGTCCACTGCCAAAGTACAACGGCAAGAAAAGGAGAAGTCTATTTTCTCAATATGAGGAAAGATGCATGCTTTTTTTGTATAATAAATCTTTTTGTTACACTTCGTTCCGTATACCAACCCACCTTCGATTCTGGCATTTGCAGCTGCCATTTCTTGCCTAACTTTGGCTGTTTTCCTCTGAGTAATAATTGGTGTAAGTGATGGGATTTAATGCTTTCATCAAGATGGACTCATTGAATATTTGTATTCTGCTTATATCGTGCAGCCGCTGCATGGAAAGTTGTAGTAGGATTTCAAAAGCAGAAAATAGTAACTGATGAGAAGGCTGTTATGTGTGGGTGTTTGGAAGTTATGAATATGAGGGATTCAACAAAGCAAATTCTGTTTTAATAATGATTGGTGCAAAATGGAAACAGGTGATTTTGAGCAGATGGCTAAACACATTATAAAGCAACTTTATTCAAAGAAAATTACAGATTTTAAAGTCCTGATTTATTTTAGCTTTAAACAGTTTTCCGGAAAATCAGATTTTTTTTTTTTTTTTTGTGGAGGGGGGAGGAGAGCTGAATTGTAGAATGGAATGTTTTAGAATAAGCCTTCACTTTATTCTCTTTTCCCTTTTCTCTCCCAGCGTGTGAGGTTTTGTTTCTTTGCCTCTCTTTCCTGCCCTTTCTCTCCTGCTGTCTCTCATTAGCATCTCCTGCAGGGACCTTCCCAGGGCCTCATCTAAACTCACCTTTATTGTTTCATTCCACCTTCTTTCCCTCCAGGGGAAGTCGGTCAGGATGAAATTGGCAAGATCTTATGACAGCTTGTCTTTACCACTCTGCTGCCAGCAAAGGGAAAATGGATATTTATACGGTCCATTTCGACAAGCTGCTGTTAAATGATGGGCCAAGTATCTTTTTAAACATTTCCTGATTAACATTTCTTGAGTGACTACCTGGCAAATTGCACTGGACTAGTTTCAACCTATGAGTGAGTAGCTTATTCTGAGATTTAGGCAGAGTTCAATTGAGCCTTCATTTAGGTATTCGGAGGTGGGTTTTTATCGTTAAATTTTGTTTATGGCAACTGCAGAGTGCTGGACACATATTGAGTCGTATGACATTGCTTTTTTTTCAGTAAAAAAAAGTCAAATATCAGCATTGGCATATTGCAACCTAACAGATACTCAATAAACATCTGTTGATTGGGACTGAACCTCACGCCACTCTATAAAAGACCTGAGGTAGTATATAAGAAATGCAGACATGCAACAGACTCCCAGCGTAAAAGGGTCGCAAGGTAAAATTAACTTCCATTTATGGACATTGAGAAGCCTCATACGTTTGCGTGGTACTAGGAGAAAAATGCTAGATAACAGGGTAGATTAATATACAAGAGGGGTCCCACTATCAGGCACTCCAGATTTCTCACAACACGATCCAGAAGAGTGAGAGATGAAGGGAGTGGTAGTCTTTAAAGGACAAAGTGCAAACAGCCACCTTGTTTCACAGTGAAAATAGCTACCGCAAGGTGGTGCAAAGTCACAGAGAGCATCACGGTGGCCCATCTCCCAAACCTGGGTCAGGCTTTCTGGATTTAAATAACAGGCTTTCTCCAAGTCCACCTTTGTGATGCAAAGTGGCCTCTTAAATATGGGAAAGAAAACTATGAAAAGAACAATTGATTTGTTAATTACATGGAATCTCTGGCCAGGAAATGCAAAGCCCAGGTGACCCACCAACAGAAAAACCATAAGCCAGTCACACACATTTTACTCTATTTGAACCTGCTTCTCAGTTAAAAAAAAAAAGGAACCATAAATTCCTAAGAGGCAGGGTGGAGAACCGGAACATGCATTCACTTCAGAGGCAGGCAGATACAGGCTGGAATTGTGGTCCTGCCAGATCTTTAGAAACGTGCTTAACCTTCCTGAGACTCCAGATTCCTCATCTGTAAAATGGGGACAGTAACAGCCATCTTGCAGCAGCCTTAGGAGAGTGTATGTGAAACGCTTAGTTTAGTGCAAAGTAACCAATAGTCAACAATAAAATGATGGATAATACTAATAAGACACTAACATTAAAGAAAAGTTATTGACTGTTTACTTGATACCAGCAAGAAATCAAAGATAATAAACTGTCTCTGATTTTAAATTGTTTTCTAACAAAGAAGACTTAAAGCTAAGCTGATAACAGTAATAATGATAACTAACATTCACTGAGTGTGTACAATGGCCTGGTGTTTTTGTAAACACTTTAAATGGATTACCTCCTCACATGCGTGCAACAGCCCCAGGGTTTAGGCATTAATCCCATTCTATGCATTTTATACATGAGGAAACCCTACAGGGATGCCTTAACTTTTATCACATTGCTTAGGAAGTGGCAGAGCCAGGATTCACTCCTGGACACTGTCTCTGGGCTCTTAGCCACCAAAGTGATTCAGGTCAACAGTTCATTTCTAGGGCCTGGAACAATTCTCTGTTGCCAAGGTATAGTTTCCAGGTACAAATATGAAATAAAACCCAATAGCACCATGGATGATACAAATACATTTATATTTGACTACGATTATCAGCTAAGTGGGCTGCCTGCCTCTGGTCTCTCTCCCACGGTCATCCTTCCACTGCCAACAGTTATCTTCCTAAAATACAAATTTGATCATGACACTTCTCTACTTAAAAGGCTTCCTGTTGTCTGTAGAACGAAGTCTAAGCAGCTCAGTGAGGCCCAGGAGGCCTCTCCCAGCTGGCCCTGGCATTCCTTTCTAGCCTCCGTGTTGGATATTCTGGCTCTTCACCCTACACTCCACATGAAATTAGGGCAGCCATATTCGGTCCCATATTATAGCCTCATGTGTGGTAAAATGGAAAACACCCTTAAAAAAGAAATTTTTTGTTTCCCCCTTATCTTCTATTCTCTTGATATAAAGTGGAAAGATTTGCTAAAAATTAAATTTTAAAAAGCTATACAATGAAAAACAATATGCACACATTAGTAGTTAGAACATGTGTATATGTTTTCTTTTTTTAAAAAAAACAAACAATTTTTCATCCCTATCAGAAGCCTCGTATTTTACTGGAGGACATCTTATAATCCTATTCACAAGTCTCTCAGAGTATTATGGAATGGGAGTCCCTGGATAGTGCTACTAGGGAGAAGTTGGAAGTTCAAGTCTACCCAGAGGTGCCTTGAAAGAAAGACCTGGCAATCTATTTCAGAAAAATCAGCCACTGAAAACCCAAAGGAGCACAGTTCTACTCTGACACACATGAATAACCATGAATCTAGTAGAGTCAACAAGCAACTGTCTTCTTTCCCCCTGGAATGCAACCGTTTCCTTCCCCAAAATGGCAAACTCTTACTCAGCCTTTAAACCCAGCTCAAACACCACTTCTTTTAAAAAGCCTTACTACCCAAATCTCTCATGTGGTTATTTTTCCTTCCTCAGGGCTCCCAAAGCTGAGAGTATTTCTCTTACAGCATTACTGCAATTGTTTATTTATACTACAATAGACTGTGAAAAGGAGCCCTGGTGGCACAGTGATTAAGCGCTCAGCTGCTAACCAAAAGGTTGGTAGTTTGAACCTGCTAGTGTCTCCAAAGATAAAGATGTAGCAGTGGGCTTTAGGATTACAACCCTGAAAATCCTGTGGGGCAGTTCTACTCTATCCTATGGGGTCACTATGAGTCAGAGTCGACTTGATGTCAACGGGTTTGGTTTTGGGGTTCTTTTTTTAGACTGTGAAATCCTTTAGGGTAGGGTCCTAATCTTCGACTCCCTAGCTCCCAGCTTGTGTTTGGCCCGCAGTAATAACTTGAAAAGTTATCAGTCACTAGATACGGAGTAAGTGATCAAAGTCTTAAAGTTCCCACTCTCTGGATCTTGCAAGGAAAACATTCTGGTATTGGACAGTCTTTGGACACATCATATCACTAACCAGGCCCATAATATTTGAGAAGTGATTTGAAAGGAGCCAGGAAAGGCCTCATGTGTGAAAGTGTCTGTCACACATCTTCCTCAAGTGTGACCTGTTCCCACACTGTGCCTTTCCGCCATCCTCGCTCCCCAAGCTACTTCTAAAACAAACAAAAACCATTGCTGTCGAGTCGATTCTGACTCATAGCGAACCTATAGGGCAGGTAGAGCTGCCCCATAAGATTTCCAAGGACCTACTGGTGGATTCGAACCGCCGACCTTTTGGTCAGCAGCCAAGCTTTTAACCACCGCGTTACCAGGGCTACTTCTAGGGTGGGGAAAACAGACTGTTGAAGACTGGGCACTCTTCTCCACCTTGACTGAAGAACTTCGCTCGCCTTCCTTGATTTTAATAGCCAGGCCGTTCACGATTCAGTCCTGTTTTCTCACTGCCCTCCAGCATCTTGGAGTCACATTCCTTTCAGTCATCGAGACCTTCAATTCTGGACTTCCCGCTGGATTCTGAAAAGAGCCCCACCCAGAGACCCCACCCTCCGGCCAAAGACCGCTCCCTGGTCAGGAGAAGGTATTCCAGCTGCTGCCCCAGCCGAGATCCCGGTTGGCGCGCGGAGATGAGCCCCAGCAGAGGGAACGCGAGGGGCGCCGCCCACGGTCTCCCGGGCTCCGTCCGCAAGGCCGGGCTGCGGTTGGCCACAAGAGGCATCCATCTTCCCGGACGAGCCTGGCGCTTCCTCACCGAGCGGGGGCGGAGGCGAGGGCGGAGAAGGGCACCGGCCGGAGCGCGTCTCCTCCCTTGAGCCCTGCCCCGTCTCATTGAGCCCCGCGCAGCCGCCGAGGCCGCCGCAGCCGGCAGGTCGCTCGCTGGGCGCCGGGAGCCGCGGGCCGTGTGCGCGCCGAGAACTTTGCAGTCGCCGGGGGCGCGGCTCTCCCTGGTGCACGTGCATGTTACCGGCGGCCTCCTGGGGGCAGCAGCGGAAAAGGAGACGAGAGGAAGGAGGCAGCCTCGGCGCACGGTGGGGAAGGAGACACAAACCCCTCGCGGCGCGGGCTCGGAGACCTGACCTCCGCCGGGGCTGCGCCCAGGGTGCGTTCGAACATCGCGGCAGCCGCCCTCCCGGCCAGCAGCAAGGACTTGCAGTAAAATTGCGACTCCTTTTGCCCGCCCGTAGCAGCACTGTTGACAGGCGGAGGAGCGGCGGCCGAGATAGCAGCATCCCCAGTCCGGGCGGGACCCGTGAGCGCCGGAACCGGTGGCTGCAGACAAGAAAGGAGGGTCCCTGCGCCCGAGGTGGGCGCGTTCCCCAGTGCCCGCCCTCAATAGCCTGCTCTGCCCCGGGCGCCTGGTGCGGGTCTGTAACAATGGTGCGGGGCGCCGGCGCGAGCCCGGCGTCTGCCCAGCGGTGGTAGAGGAAGTGGCCCGGCTCTGGGTGGGGTGGGCAGGGAGACGCCCCCCGCCACTCGCTCGCTGGAGTTTGCCTGCGCGCCCGGCCTCTCGGGTCACCTCTCAGCTCAGTTCCGAGGAGATGGTGCCAGCGCCCGGGTTAATTTAGTCTTCGGCTCGCTCCTTTTTTCCTCCTCCTTCTTGTCCTTTACCTCCTGCCGCTGTTGCTGCCGGGTTCCTGGCGTGTGGGAGTACAACTCTTTGCCTCTCCAAGGAGACTGGTTTGTGACCATTGAACAGAACTTGCCCATTGAAAGCAAGCCCGAAACAGCTGGATAATGTCCACTCCGAGCAGATTCAAAAAGGACAAAGAAATCATAGCTGAGTATGAAAGTCAAGTCAAAGGTAAGGATGGGAGCGGCTGCCTTGCTCCTTTTGTGTGCCGTCTTGTCATTGTGTTCGTGGAGTTGCATTTCTAACTTGGAGCCTGCGTTGGGAGAAGGTGGCGAAGGACAGCCGTAGCGCCTGGCCGAGCCACCCGGGGCTTTGTCCAAGCCAGTCCCCGTACAATCTTAGTCCCGGAAAACCCACCGGGAGCTTGTAAACCGAGTGGCGTTCCCAGACTGCCAGTCCGCACTTCAGGTCGGGGGAGAACTGGCTTTAACTTAATTAACCACCTTCAGCTGGGCAACTAACGTGCGGAGGCAGGCAGGGGCTTGGCGATGGTTTCTGCCCAGTTATGCTCATTATTACCGTCTTATTCTTCTAAATGATACCATTGTCACAGCATAAAGTCTAGACCCCGGATGGTCTAGAGATTCATTGAGCGACGGCTATTCCAAACGTTTACACAGTTCACTATTAATTTATTTGGGGTAAGCCCCCTTTAAAAAAAAAAAACATCTCGTTGAAAGCCGGGCAATTACACCGAGCAGCTACCAGTGGAATCCGACTCCTCCTTTATATTGGGCCAGAATTCAATGCCATCTTTTACACACGGGAATACTGCTTTATCGTTTGCTGGAAACTACTTGCATGTAAAATGAAGGTTTGAATATTTGATTAGTAGTTTTAATCCATTTACATTTTCAAGTAATGAAGGAAATCTAATTAAGATTAAGCATTTTTATTTCCTATGTCTTGTGGTTTAAAATATATATTTTTCTCCAGTACAAGTATTTTGTGCTGCTGCTGAAATGTTTAATAAATATGTATGTTTGATGGGTTTTTTTTCCTCTTGTGGTCTCTCTGGGGTACCTTTCCTGATTGAGACAATGAGTGGAGTGTGCAGATGGCTTCTGTTCTTTGGGGCATTCAATGCAAAGTTCACAAAGATTGCTGCGCAGACACCTGTGTTTGTATGTATACAACCTTATGAAAGGGCCCCTGAGAAAGGCATTACTGTACTTGCCTTGGGAAAGGCAGGTGCAGCCTGGGTGTTCTTCTGTGAGGTCAAGTTGTGAAAATGCCTGGAGTCCTGAGAGAGGACCTGGTAGGGGAATGCCGTATCACTGAGTGTGAGTGTGGACCACTCATCATGGCCACCGGTGATCACAATGTGCTAGCTCGTGGACTTACATTTTCTTTAGGGTGATCCTGATACTGGAGTTAACCTGAACATTGTTCAGAAAACAGATTTGTATCTGCCTGGATTTAAGATAATTTATACTTACAAGAACTGGTTATATTAATAGGGAAGTTATATTAGCAGCGAAATAATTATTTCCTTTGAGGCAGGGAAACTTTATAATAAAGGTAACCTTTCTTTTAGAATTTCGTCCTAAGATGGGTCTCTTGTTCACAGTCACCATTTCTCGGTGCGGTTTTCTCACATGGTTCTTTGTAGCTTGTCTTAAAGCGGTGATGGTCTATTTTCCTGCTCCCTGGATTGTTGACTGGCACAGTGCACTTGCAAGTGCTGATCTAGTTATCTCTGCTCTAAGATCATTTGTCCACGATCAAGTCCTTATTTGAAAAGTATTTTCTTGATAAATTTCATCCAGAGTATGAATTTTGTGGTTGTATGCTGGAGACTTTATAAGCCTTCCACATTAAGAATCAATAAAATGGAATGTATTGCAATGGTTAAAATGTGTCTAGCAAGTCCAATCCAAGAAAACATTGTGAACAAGGTGAAAATTATTTTTGGAACTTATTTTTGTCTCACAGAAAGTGGCCTTCACCCTATTCCCTTATCCCCACCCCTTTACACTTACCCAGGAGCCCTCAGGCTGCTCTGTGACTCTTCACTCTACCAGACCTGCCCTCCTCTTCAGGGTTTGAGTCCCAACTTTGTCTACCTTCCCCAGCAAAACTTCCCTATCCTGTGTCTAACCCAGATAATTACGTCCATAGGCAAATATGGGAATAGGGTGGTATAGTGGAATGGTGTCTTACACATGTTGCATGGCACAAATTCATTTGTACTTCTAGGCAAAATCAAGAAGAGAGTGGAAAAGAAACGGCAGTTAAGTAGTGCATAAGGCCAATTGTCCTACGCAGTGGGAGGCCCATTGTCAGGATAACATGGGAGACGGGACTCTGGCTTTCTAACGTGTTTGGTTTCCTGAGGGCTTTTCCAAAAGTCATCGTTTTATTCCTACAGAGTACTAGCTTGGTGTTTAAAGGTATGTGTTTTTGGAACAACCTACCCTTTAAATTCCTTACAACTGCTTCATCTGATGATAAACAAAGAAACTGTGGCCTGTTCTATTGCTGAAGGAAAACCTCATTAAGAGAGACATAGGTCTGTTCCCAGTGAGTAAAAACCAAATCAGTTGCCATGGGGTTGACGCCAACTCATGGTGACTCCATGTGTGCCAGAGAACAGCGCTCCATAGGGGTTTCAATGGCTGAGCTTTCAAAAGTAGCTCATCAGGCCTTTCTTCCAGGGTACCTCTGAGTGGACTCCAATGCAGCCAAGCCGTTAACGGTTTGCACTACTCAGGGACGCCTTCCCAATGAACAAAGTCATGTGTATTGGACTCTGTGACTGAACTGAGTGGGTGATTTCAAGAGTTGTTTGGACTATATAATATTTTTTTACCTTTTGACTTAGGACCCAATACTTTATAGTATTACCATTTCCTGCTTTCACTCATTTCCCTGATAACAGTTGCATTGAAACACAGAATTTCTGAGGTAATATTTTGATTTAAAATCCCAGATGTAGATTTTGCCACTGTGGCTGGCTGGACAGGCTTTGGGAATGGCCTTCGTGGAGCTATTCTCAACTCTGAAAAAGAACCATCCGAGGTGATAGTGTATAATTTTATGTGTAAGACCATTAATGCATCTAGTTAGATGTATCCTGTTGGGAAAGTCACCGAGCCTGTCCCTGGGTTTTGAATTTCTTACCTATAAAATGAAGAATTTGGATTCTCTCAACCCTAATGATCTGTGAAGATAATTGAAAATGCCATGTCAGTTCATACCAAGTACTTTTTAAAAATTTCAACCTTTTTCTTCTTGACTGTCCTGTTTTGGGTGGTGTAAAAATGGCATGGGAGCGTCTGACCTCTTTGTCTAACTTCACAAAGGGGGAATTATCAGCAACATCAGCCCAAGGCTGATCCATATGGGGCGGAAGTCAAACATACCCTAACCCTCTAACCTTTTTACTGATTTTAACACCAGCCATCCCACTTGCGGCACTCTCTACACTTCTCTCCTTGGTCTGATAATTTATTGTAGTAGCCACACAGAACTCACAGACCATATTCACAGTTATGGGATTTATTAGGGAAGTAACAGGTTACAACTCAGAATCAGGATCAGGAAGCATGTAGGCAAAGTTTCCCTTCTTCAGTGCAGGACACCTTTCTCAGCTTCTCTTGGCCATGCAGGGCTCCTCTCAGTCCTTTGAGGTCAGGCCGCTTTTGGCCCCCTCAGTAGAGGCCTCCTTTCTTGAACCTCAGCCTAACGTTTGCCCTGCTTGAGCAAGTGCTACAAAGCTCTTTCACCCTGCTGACAAGTGCCTGGAGGCACCCCACTCCACCAGCAAGCCTCCTGTCTGAAGGCACACAGCTGTTTCACTCAATGGGTCATGGGTTGGCACATCCACTGTAGCCACCTTGCTCCTTGGGCCAGGGAGCCTACTGTGCTGTCTCACGTTGGTCTCCTGGGCCTGCTGTTGCTGTTTCTCTGCTGCTGCTTCACACCATCTCTAGTGTTACAGGTCTTTTTCTCTGTCTCCTGGGTCTAGAACATTCTCACACAGGGATCCTGGGTCCAAAAGATGTGTTCCGCTCATAGTTCTTCTTTCTTGGTGGTAGTGAGACCCCCTGGCTCTCTTTTTAAGCCTAGTGGGATAGTAAAACTGACCAATCCCCTTGTTTGGGTTCTATGCACTTTATTTGCATGATCCCATACCAACAAGTGTTCCATGTATCTTATTTGCATTATTAACAGGCTGTCCAATCCTCTTGGTAGGCTGTAAGCACCTTATCTGCATAGTCCAACCCAATCATTATAAAACCATGAATGGTTAAAAGGGCCATATTAAGTAATTTACTATACTACAGGGGGAGTCATTTTTGCTTTTGCTTTTTTCATAGTGAATTAAAAACCACTATCAACTGAGCTCAGGGAATTAACAGGTAATGCAATCGAGAATACAGAAAAGTAGTAATCAAAACCATGTTCACAGAGAAGTACAGCACAGAATTGTAAGGGGGGAGAATTGGGAATTATACAAGTCGTTAAAGAATGAATAGGTTTAAATCAGGGATAAAAAGACCTCACGCAACATTTTAAAAGGAGCGTGTTAACTAGGAGAATAGACACTGACCATTTCATGCACGTCGGTCAACTTTCCAAAGACTTAGAATCGAGAGAAATAAAACTCTTGTTTGTGTGGACCATTAAAAAGTAAGCTTGAACTGGTACAAAACTCAAACCACTTGACTGCTACTTGTTCACATGTCTGGCAAAAAAGCTCAGCAGTGGAGGAGATTGAAACAAATGGCTAACAGAAGGTTTTAGGATTATCTCTGCATTTTATTGATCTATGTAAGTTTTGTATTCTGTAGCAAAAATATTGTGGAACTGTACATATGGGAACCCACACACACACACACACACACAAACAGGACACATTTTGTGAGGTGGAACTCATAGATAAGGGCTGTGTTTGTTTTTAATAATGTATGCTATCTAGTTGGTAGTTGCAAAGAATTGACAGCTGCTTATCTTCAGTATATTCAGAGGAATAGCCATAAACTCATCTGCATGCAATATGTACAGAAAGTGCCAAGAGAATCTGTTGTTCTTTGACTGCTGTGCCACCTGAAATACAAATAGTACATTTTTTAAGCAGATGGAACACGAGGAGATGCCAGTTCAGTTTGATATGACCCCACATCGTGCCCGAGGGAAAAGTAAAACTAATATGGAACCTGTGTTTACATTTAATGTTCATTCATCTAAGATCATTTCAAGAAACACAATGCCCAGGGGCAGTTTCATATGGTGCCCTTTAAGGTCAAGAAAAACAATAGGATGAATATCTACAAGTGGAAGTTGCTTGATGTTTTGGTGAAACTAATTGAAGCTGCTGCCACAAGCCTTCTTAAGTTGCCCAGAAAACCTGATTAGTCTCACAAACTTAAAAAATATACTCATGTTAGGTGCAGTTTTGGAGAACTTTTTGACCAAAGCATGTCCTGAAACACAGTGAGGGTTGGAGTATAATACAGGATGGTAAGTCTCAAATCCTACGATGTAGATTGGTTTGCTTACTTCTGGGCTGCTGACTGCATTGGCCAGTTTTAGAGCCAGACATTCTCAGCTCTGTTTCCAGTTTCAGAGTTTGTGGATTGACCATACTCTTTTCTGACTTCATTTATGCTGCCTATTTTCACTCTTAATTTAGACACCTATGAGTTAAAAGCGAGTACATGGTATGCCTTTTGTTTTGCAGTTTGATGCTTGAAGTCAAAAGTTGGATAATTCGATTTTTTTGGTCTAGAGTTATTTTCTGGATTATTGACAGTATGTATGTGCTCTCCTGTTGATATCTCAGAATGAGAAGAAACAGAACCAGAGTGTTTAAGAGCAGGAACTTTGGTGTTAGCTGTCCAGTTTTGTCACTCACTAGATGTATGACTTCTCTAAAAGCCAATTTCTTCATCTGTAAAATGGAGGCAATAATAGTACTGATCTCAGCGTTATTGTGAGAGTTAAGTCAGGTGATTAATTGAAAGCGTTTATCAGGCTTGGCACATAGTAAATGGTCAATAAATGTTTGTCACTGCTATTATCTGTTGAGTTTGGTTTTCTTTACATCTCAACTGCTTCTTGTTACATTCTAACTTAGATTAAGTTTTTTGAAATTCAAACACATAATCACCAATTTTGCTACCTGAGTAGATTCCAAAGTAGGTGAATCTTGAATCATCCTGAGAAAATACCATGTATTTTTAAAATGGAGTGAGTTTCATGCTGGTTTTATTTTGTGACTTTTTTAATCCAAGTGTAGGTAACCTACCCTAAAAGCACATATGCTGGGCCCGGACTGCCATGTATTTGCTTACAACTCTTGTTTTAAATTTTCTTTACCTCTGTTCATTGATGCTAGTATGGAAAATGAAAATTTACCTGAAAACTGAAGTTCAAATAGAAATGAGCTACGAAAAGATACGGAAGAACCTTAAATGCGTATCACCAACAGGAAGAAACCAGGCTGAGAAAAGCTACATTATGATTCCAGCTGTGTTACAGTCTGGGAAAGGCAAAACTATAGACAGTAAAAAGATGAGTGGTTGCCAGGGGTTTAGAGAAGAGTCAGAGGAGGGATGAACATTTTTAAGGCAGTGCAACTATTGTGCAACTATTGTGTATGATACCGCAATGGTAGACTCATGACATTATGTGTTTGTCAAAGCCCCTAGAACTGTACAACACAGTAAACCCTAGTGCAATCTATGGACTTTAGCTAACAATAATGTAACAGTAGTGGTTCACCAGTTGTAACACATGTACCAAACAAAAGCAAAATGTTAATAATAGAAGAATTGTCTTCAGGCAGAGGAGGGGAGTATATGGAAACTCTGTACTTTCTGCACAATTTTTCAGTAAACCTAAAACTGTTCTAAAAAAAAAATGAAGTCCATTAAAAAACAAACTCTAGTCCAGTCAGCGGAGTTCATTTACTTGTGAGTGAAAAAGATTTTTATATGACATCAGATAAAGTCACTAATTTAATTTCATTGTCTTGAGAAAAATATTTTCCTTTTAAATCAATAGTAGGAATGAAAAATTCACTTATAACTTGCTCATTTGCTTCTGTTTCACTAAGAAGGTCTTTGATACTGGAAATCATTAGAAATCATTGTCAGTGTACCTCCCACACAACCTAGAACAGGGCTTCATTAAACATTTATTAAATGAATACAGTAAATTTTATAGTATAATTTATAGTATAAATTAACATGATCATTATTCAGAATTATCCAGGATGTCCAATTAAGTAAAATTAGGTTGAATTTAAGTAGTATTCAACTTCTTTAGAAAGTCACCAAGCTAGAAACAAAGTAAATGGCCAACTGTGGGGAGTGTTTAAATTCCACTGGGGAATGGTTAACTAACTTGTATACATGAAATGTTATGCAGTCATTAACAATGGTTTTTGAAGAACATTTATGCAGAAATATTTTATAATGAAAAAAGAGACTATGAAAATAATTTAAAATAATCATAACAGCAGCTAACAGCTGTTGACTGTTATAAAAACAGCATGGGGGCGGTGTCTGACCTCCTTCAACCCCACAAGGGGGAAGGAGAACCGAGATCAACAGCCCAAAGCTGATTACTACGAGGCTGGCGTCAGACGTGCCTCCACTCTCCGACATCTTTACCAATTCTGACACAAACCATCCCTCCCATAGCACTCTCTACTGGGTTCAATAATTCATTGCAATGGCCACACAGAACTGACAAACTATATTCACAAGTATGGGGTTTATTAAACAGTTACAATTCAGGCTCAGGAACACTCAAGATACAGTTCTTCTATCAGGACAGCCTCTTTTCAGCTGTGCTCCCAGGCACACCTTTCCCTGGCCCTCAGTCTGCCCAAAGGGACTCAGCTTTCACTCTCCAGGGGCGATGAAGCCCGCCATGATGGCTCCTGCTGCCGGGTCTCTCCTGATGGTCTCACCTTCCTTGGTGGCAGTGGGCTCTTCCTCTGTGCTCTGGAATTGGCCCTCTTTTAAGGCAAAACTGGCCAGTCCCCTTGGTGGTCCACAGTTACCCTCTTGCCCAGTCACTTGGGTGGGAGTTCCAAGACCATGGCTAGAAAGGCCACACACAAAAGCAATTAATGGCACTGTAGCTGTTCACTGGGTGCCAGTTCCTGTTGTAGCTGTTTTGCATGGATATCTTGAGCTTTACATGCACATATTAAGCTATGACACATGGAGGGAAAATTTCCATTTATTTTTCTTGCTTGATAAAAAAACAAAAACCAAATGCATTGCCATCAAGTAGATTCCAACTCATAGTGCCTGATGGATTTGAACTGCCGACCTTTTGGTTAGTAGCCGTAGCACTTATTCACTACCCACCAGGGTTTTCGGTATAGATTATACTTCCTTTTTTTTTTTTTTGGACCATCATATACCTAGCTGTTGGTAGGATTTCTGGCTTTATGTAAGAATCTCACTTTCACCTCCATACTCTTTGAGGAGCAGAGCAGGGTGAGGTAAATCCAAGCAAAGCTTTGCCTCTGATGATCAGGTTTGTCCGTAGGACAGCTCCAAACTTCTTTTTTGCTTCCAGTTTAATATACCTTGCTTTTTTTCCTGCTCTTAATTCAGCCATCAGGGTGTGTGTATGTGTGTGTGTTGGGGAGAGCTTTGGAGATTAGCCTCCCTTTTTTTTTGGTCAAATATGCATGCAACTGGGTACAGGAAATAATTATTTACAATTTGAAGAATATGATAAAATAAACATCTGAATGCCAACCATACAGGTTAAGAAATAACAATATTGCCAGTATCTTTCCTACTGAATCTCCCTTTGCCCCCACCCCTCGACAATAATTCTGAATTTAGTGTTAACGACTCCTTTGTTTTCTTTATAGCTTTACAATGTTCTATAGTTTTTTTTTTAATAGTTTTAATGTATGATGTATTTATACATCAAGAATACAGAGCCATTTGAACACTTACTGGATTTTTAAATGGCATCGAAGAATTAAAGTTAATTTTTAAAATTGGAATAATGGTATCTTGGCAGGTATTGAAAATCCTTTGAAAAATTTCATGTTGAAATATTTATGGATGAAATTAAGATGACTGAAGATTTGCTTCAGAATAATTTGGGGGGAGGAAGGCAGTAGGTAAGAATACAGATAAAATAAGATTGCTAATTGTGGGGTAATGGGTTTCATTATACTGTTTACTTTTGTATATGTTTGAAATTCTCCCTAATTAAAAAAAATGGAAAGAATTTTAAAATATGTATTCTTATGACTTATATTTTCACTCAATATTATGTGTGTGTTGGAGCCCTGTGGTGCAGTTGTTAAGAGTTCAGCTGCTAACCAAAAGGTTAGCAGTTCAAATCCACCAGCCATTCCTTAGAAACCCTGTGGGGTAGTTCTATACTGCCCTGTAGGGTCTGTATGAGTTGAAATTGACTAGATGGCAATGGGTTTGTTTTGTTTTTTTTGTTTATTATGCTTTTGAGATTAACCCACAGTAACTTATGTAACTGTAGTTACTTTTCATTGATATATAGTATTCCAGTATATAAAAATACTACAAGCTATTTAGTCTATTGTTAATGGACATTTGAGTTATTTCTAGTTTTTTGTTATTGTGAATAATTATAATATAAAGTGCTTATAGAAATTTGTACATATGCAAATAAAGACTTTTTTTCCTTTCATGTCCTATGCCTTTATTTTTCTTGTATTTTTGCCGTAGGCATAATTTCAAGTAGAAAATTAATGAAAGTGCTGACACTGAGCATCCTTGTCCTGGATTTAAAACGAAATGCTTTCAAGTCTTTCCTCCCTTTAAAGATGATAATTGTTATAGATTTATTACAGATATTCTGTATCAGATTAAGTAAAATCTCTTGTATTCCTTCTTTTTTTGAGATTTTCATCATTAATTATGGTTGAAATATATCTTTTGATATTAAATAATTTTTCTTCTTTAATCTGTTAATGTGATGTGTATTGTTTATAGATTTTTAAATATCCAGCCATCTTTGCATTCTAGAGTTATACCTATCTTCATCCTTGTGTATCTTTTATATATATGCTCATTGCCATCGAGTTCATTCCAACTCATAGAAACCCTACGGGGACATAGTAGAGTTGCCCCATAGGGCTTCCAAGACTGTAATCTTTATGGACGGAAACCCTGGTTGAGTAGTGGTTAAGTGCTATGGCTGCTAACCAAAGGGTCAGCAGTTTGAATCCACCAGGCGCTCCTTGGAAACTCTATGGGGCAGTTCTACTCTGTCCTGTAGGTTTGCTGAGTCGAAATTGACTTGACGGCACTGGGTTTTGTTTTTTTTTTTAATCTTTATGGAAGCAGACTAACACATCTTTCTCCCACGAAGTGGCTGGTGGGTTTGAACCGTTGACCTTTTGGATAGCAGCCAGCACTTAACCACTGTGCCACCGGGGCTCCTATGTATACTTATGGATACATACATAAACAGTTGGATTCAGTTTGCTAAAATTTAGTTGGTATTTTTTTGTCTAAATTCTTGACTAAAACAGGCGTTGAATTTTCCTTTCTGGTAGTGTTCTCATCTGGGTTCATACCTAAATTATACTATCCTCACAGAATGAGTTGAAGATTATTGCTTCTTTTTCTCTTCTACAGAAGAGTTTGTAAATTTTGGAATATTCCATTCCTTGAAAGTTTGGTAGAACTATTTATCTGGATCTAAGGTTTTCTTTGTGTTAAGATGTTTTAACTGTTAATGAACAGTCAGGGATCCCTGGTTGCACAGTGGTTAAGTGCCCAACTGCTAACTAAAAGTTCGGCAATTCAAACCCACCAGTTGCCCCACGGGAGGAAGATGTGGCAGCCTGCTTCCGTAAAGATCAGAGCCTTGGAAATTCTTTGGGGCAGTTCTGTTCTGTCTGATGGGGTCACTATGAGTTGGAATCAACTCCAACTGGTTTGGTTAATCATAGTTAAAAATAGTTGTAAAAATATTTATACTTTTTTTTCTGGAGTCAGTTTTGATAAGTTATGTTTTTCTAGAAATTTGCTCATTTTGTATGTTGTCAAATAATTGACAAATATTGATGATAGTACTCTCTTATAAATATGGGCTGATCTGTATTAACTTTAAAATATTATTAAACAATATCTTTTTTTGCCTTACGTCTTTTCTTGCTAAATCTTAACAGGGGTTTGTTGATTTTTGTTTTCAGTTTTACTGTTTGCTGATCTTACTGTCACCTTTCTAATTTTCTTTGGGTTTATTCTGTTTCTGGTCTCTTAAGTTGAATAGACTACATGGCTCACTCATTTTTATATTTATTTTCTATTATAAGCATTTAAGGCAATACATTTATAATATAGATGTTATATCTAATATAAAAATTTAGAATATAAGCATCTTTATAAAATATAATATTATTTCTAACATAAGCATCCTTTCCTCTTAATATCAGCATTTGAGGCAATAAATTTTATTTTCTAACATCATCAGTCTTTCTAAAGTAAGTATGTCTAATATAAGCATTATTTTGAATGGAAGGTAAATAAATATTTATGATAATTTCCCTTCAAATACCACTTTTGCTTCATCCCATTAAGTTTCAATATGTAAAGTTTATTAGAATGAAGTTATAAGTATTTTTAGATTTTCATGATTTTTTCTTTGACCCATGAAGTGTATAGGGGTACTAATTTATTTTTAATATGCAGTGATACCTAATTTTATCTTTTGTTTTAACATAGTTACCTTGTGTTCTGAGAGTAATAGTGTTTGAAATTTGTTGAGTCTTCATTTTGGACGAGTATCAGATCAGTTTTTATAAATATTTCATGTGTACTTGAGAAGAATGTATAGAATTATTCAATACAAAATTCTATGCGTGTCCATTAGGACAAGTTTATAAATTACATGTTTTGAATCTTTGCTGATTTTATTTTTAGGGTTCTATGACCTAATAATAATTGAAAGAACTTTGATTAAATCTCTCTATTGTGGAAGATTTCATTGATTTCCTAAGGCACTCCTTGGCACAGTGCAGGGGTGTATGTGCCTGAGGTCTGATTTCAACTGTTTCAGCTGTGTGGTAGAGAGGCAGGTTTTTGATGTTTGACACCACTCTGCCTATTAAGCAGGGTCCTCACCTACTCACATCAGGGACCTGAGGACTGGTGGCTCCACCCACACCACCTAGCCACCAGAGACAGGTCCAAGGATAAGTGGTGCCTCCCAGTCTTTACAGCTAAAGAGAGTTACATGGTTCTGGACCTTGCCATCCACAATGATGTTTATAATCCAAGAGACATACACTGAAGAGGATACATGTACAAGAGAGAAAAATAATGTTATATTAACACTTTTAAGTTGTTCATATGTAGGTTATGTCTGCACCATGGAAAAATTCAGGACATACGGAAAATGTGTATCAAGGATTAGCGAGTAACTCTGATACGGGCAGAGTATGAAGATACAAATTCTTTGCTGAATAATCTGAGATATTGTAAAATCTCTGGGATTTGCTATTGCTAACCATTCGGATCTGGTCTTTTTTATTGCACTTTTCTGTGGAGCTGCTTCTACCACTCTATCCCTTGAGGTTCTCTTCTACTCCAAGACTGGCTGTACAGCCCTATAATAATGCTGGGCCCTGTGGGGTAAGCGGTACCCTCTAAGCTTCTTGATGTCACAGCAAGATAGCTGACCTGTCATAACAGAGAGCATCCACAAAGGTGCAGCTGTTCTCACAGTGCTGATGTCCCAGTTCCTGGGCTGTCATTTCTAACTCCCTTCTCTCTCCGTTGGTCTGTTGGTGGAAGACCTCTGGACTTTCGCCTTTCACTTTGATTATTCTGAAGGTGTGGTTTACTGAAATAGCCCCCTGGCAGCTCTCACCTCCAGCAATTAAGCTAGAATAATAGGTATCTGCTTATCTTAAGTCGGAAACCCTGGTGGTGTAGTGGTTAAGTGCTGTGGCTGTTAACCAAGAGGCTGGCAGTTGGAATCTGCCAGGTGCTCCTTGGAAACTCTACGGGGCAGTTCTGCTCTGTCCTGTAGGGTCGCTATGAGTTGGAATTGACCCGACGGCAGTGGGTGGGTTTCTTAAGTCACTCTATTTTCACTTCTGAGGACAGCCAAATTTTAGTCTGGCTGTGAAATTAACATATTTTAAAATCATATTAAGCCCTTAAACATTATTGTTATTAACCAAGGGGAGCAAGTAGCGAGAAATCAGTTTGCCTTGTTTTACATAGTAATGGCTGTGTGGCATTGTCTTTTTTTTTTTTTTAAATCTATGAATTTTTAAAAAATTTTTTTAAATTGTGCTTTAGATGAAGGTTTACAGAGCAAACCAGTTTCTCATTAAATAATTAATACACGTTTTGTGACATTGGTTGCCAACCCCAGACATGTTAACACTCTCCCCTTCTCGACCTTAGGTTCCCCATTACCAGCTTTTCTGTTCCGTCCTGCCTTCTTATTCTTGCCCCTGGGCTGGTGTGCCCATTTAGTCTCCTTCTGTTTTATGGGCCTGTCCAATCTCCTGCTGAAGGGCGAATCTCAAGAGTAACTCCTTTACTGAGATATAAGGCTGTCCAGGGCCATACTCTCGGGTTTCTCCAGCCTCTGTTGGGCTAATATGTCTGGTCTTTTTCTTTTTTTCTTTTCTGAGTTAGAAGTTTGGTCTACATTTTTCTCCAACTCTGTCTGAGACCCTCTATTGTGATCCCTGTCAGAGCAATCCGTGGTGGTAGCCAGGCACCATCTGGTTGTGCTGAACTCAGTCTGGTGGAGGCTGTGGTAGTTGTGGTCCATTAGTCCTTTGGACTAATCTTTCCCTTGTGTCTTTGGTTTTCTTCATTCTTCCTTAGTTCAGGTGGGGTGAGACCAGTGTAGTGTCTTAGATGGCCACTCACAAGCTTTTGAGACCCCAGACTCTACTCATCAAAGTAGAAGGTAGAACGTTTTCTTTATAAGCTATGTTATGCCAGTTGAGCTAGCTGTTCCCAGAGACCATGGTCCCCACAGCCCTCAGCCCAGTAATTTGATCCCTCAGAGAGTTTAGATATGTCTATGGAGCTTTCATGACCTTGCCTCAAACAAGTGCTGGCTTCCCCTGTGTTGTGTACTGTTTCACTCTTCACCAAAGTTAGCACTTATCTATTGTCTATTTAGTGTTTTTCCCTCCCTGCCACCCCTTGTAACCATCAATGATGATTGCTGCTTATTGTGTGTAAACCTTATCATGAGTTTTTATAGTAATGCTCTCATACAATATTTGTGCTTTTGTGATTGACTTATTAGCATAATGCCCTCCAGATTCATCTGTATTGTGAGATGCTTCGCAGATTCATCGTTGTTCTTTATCCTTGCATAGTATTCCATTGTGTGTATGTACCATAGTTTGTTTATCCATTCATCTGTTGATGGGTGGCGTTGTCTTTTGATGTCTTGTCAACGCAGTTCAGGAACGTTCTCTTTGAGGATCAATCTGGCTTATCCTTATGCTCTTACTGATTTCCTACTGTTAAGTACAGTTAAGTTATAGTCGCCAACCACCATGAAAATGTCCAGAACTCAGAGAACCAGAGGTTGGATCATTGCAAGAGGCCTAAATTCTGCCCCTTCCCTGTCCCTATAGGAGGGGCTGTTGTTAGTTGCCATGGAGTCTGCCCCACCAACTCATGGCGACCCCACGCATAATGAGATTACACCTTCATATCCATAGGGTTTTCACTGGCTGAGTTTTTCAGAAGTAGATGGCCAGGTGTTCCTTCCTAGCCTTAGTCTGGAAGCACCACTGAAACTTGTCCAACATCATAGCAACACAGAAGCCTCCAATGACAGACAGGTGGTGGCTAGCCTTGAGGTGTATTGGCCAAGAATTGAACCCAGGTCTTCTGCATGGAATGTGATAATTCTACCGCTAAACCACCACTGCCTTCATAGGAGAGGTAGGACCCCATTTTAAAAGGCACAGGTTGAGTACATAAGAAAAAACCAGGGCTGTTTCTTTGGCTGACCCCAGTGCTTGATTAGTTTGCTCTCAATTCTTTGGCTATACCCAGTTTTCACCTTTCTTTTCAGTATTATAGATGATGGTCACGTTTCTGGCTAATAATGTGTGGCACAGAAGGCAGCTAGATTTTGAGGATTTGGAAAAGTGAATTTGTTGGATTTTCTGCTCCTGAGAAGAGAGAATTTTCTGAGTCCAGTATTACAAAAAGAAGTCTGAAAAGGTTAATGAATGCCCTTTCAAATAGTTACAGATTTTATTGAAAATGTTCGTGGGAGCTTCCACATGTGTCACAAAAGAGCGAAATGTGAAAGATTTCCAGACTGTATTTTTCTAGTTTAGGTTTTAGTTACACACGTTTTTCTACATTCTCTAATCACCTAATCTACAAATAAATATCTCTTCTTTGAAGTTGAGAACTCCACTTCCCTACAGTAAGGTTAGAATTTTAGTCTCTTTTCTGTCAGGCATCTCATTGCCTTCAGCAGTGTTGGAACTAAATTGTGAAATAATATACCAGAAAGCTTTGTGCATTATGAAACACAATAAAAATTTCTTTTTATCATCTTGGTGGTCATTCATCTTTTTGAATGTACTGACATTCTCATAACGTTATGTCCCATTTTCAAATGCCATGTAACACGCAGAAATAAGCACACTCATACAGATGTACAGCGAAGTGATTTAGAGCCTGGTCTTGGGAAGCAGGCTGCTGGGGTCTGAATCCTGGCTCAGCCACTTTCTAGTTGTGTAACATTGGGCAAATTACTTAATCTTATCCTGCCTTAGTTTTCTTACCTGTAAAATAGTGATAGTGCCCACCTCAGAGCATTGTTGAGACAAGTGGAGTGTTGAAAAAACACTTTGTCTGGCACAGGGTATGTGCTCAAAAAGCTGAGTATATTACTACTTTTGTGAACTCTGGCTCTGAAAGCAATAATAATAAACTTTGGGTTACAAAAGACTCGGTAGCTATCTTAGTTATCTGGTGCTGCTGTAGAAGAAATACCACAAGTGGATGGCTTTAACAGAAATTTGTTGTCTCATAGTTTGGGAGCCTAGAAGTTGGAATTCAGGGCGCCAGCTCCAGGGAAAAGTTTTCTCTGTCTTGGCTCTGGGGAGAGGTCTTTGTCATCAATCTTCCCCTGCTCTAGGAGCTTCTCAGTACAGGGACCCCAGTTCCAAAAGACACACTCTGCTCCTGGCTGTACTTGCTTGGTGGTAATGAGGTCCCTCTTCTCTCTGCTTGCTTCTCTCCTTTAATATCTCAAAAGTGATTGACTCAAGATACAACCTAATCTTGTAGAATGAGTCCTGCCTCATTAACATAACTGCCTCTAATCCTGCCTCGTTAACATCACAGAAGTTAGGATTTATAACACAGGATAATCACATCAGATCACAAAATGGTAGACAACCACACAATACTGAAAATCAGGGTATAGCCAAGATTCATTTATGGGGGAACAATTCAGTGCATAACAGTAGCTAAGAGACACTTAAGAAGACAGTGATTAAATGTAATGAGGTATCCTGGCAGGAATCTTAGAACAAAAAGAATATTCGGCAAAAACTAAGGAAATCTGAATGGAAAAGTTAAACTCTCTGTTTAAAAAAATTCCATTCATATGACTTTTATGGTTATAAAAAACTTGAAGGCTAAAGTATGGAAGTGGTAAGGCAGAAAATAAAAATTCTCCCCTTTCTGGCACAACTACTCTAAATGGTTTGGAGTGCATCTTTCCAATGTCGTCATTTGTATTTTTATTTACAATGGTTTTTGTTTGTGTAATGAACGAATGTGATCATTTATAGAATCGCTGGAATAGACTTATTTGCTCAACAAGAAATCATCTGTATGTCACAGTTGGCTTGTTGACTAGTGCTGGTCAGCAAACTGTTTGTTACCAGCCCGTGATGAGGTAAGGTAAATCAGGGCACTGCTTCCTTTATCCAGAGAGCCTTGCCGTGAACCAGTGTCAGCTAAACCAAACAGTGCTTAGAAATCTAACAGATTTAGATTCAGGCACAGGCTCCTTATCTCATTAGCAGATCTGTGACATGTTTGCCGACCTTCATTTGGACAGCACCATTGTATATAAATACATAAGGACCCTTGGTGGTACAACGGTTAAGCTCTCAGCTGCTAACCCAGAGGTCATGGGTTACACCCACCAGCAGCTTCCCAGGAGAAAAGACCTGGTGATCTATTCTCATAAAGGTTATAGCCTAGGAAATCCAATGGAGCAGTTGTACTCTGTCCTATAAGGTTATTATGAGTCGAAATTGACTCAATGGCACACAGCAACAACATATAAATATATAAATCTAAAAAACCACACCTGTTGCCATTGAGTTGATTCTGACCTATAGTGACCCTATAGGACAGAGTAGAACTGCCGCATAGGGTTCCAAGGAGCAGCTGGTGGATTTGAATTGCTAACCTTTCATAGGAGCCACTGTGCCACCAGGGCTCCTGTGAATACATTTATGATTTATCCCTGTAATGGCTGAGAAGTATTCTATTATTATTTTTGATAAAAAGACAAGATTGTCCTTCCAATGGAAATACTGGTAACATTCGCTGGTGGACACCACTGTACTTTAATCTTCATCAGGTGCAGTGAGTGGGCCTCCTGTTCTGTATTCCCTTTGTAGGGGAGCACAATGTAGAAGCTGAGATCTTGAGTAAATCCAGTTCAAATTATAGCTCTTCTGGAGCCTTAATTTCCTAATCTGAAAATGGTTATGATGGTTGCATCTACTTTATACTATTGTTGTTAGGATTAAATGAGATTGCACCTGCAAAGAGGTTAGCAGCATTCTTGGAATGTAGTAAGGGCTCAATAAAAGTGAGATGTTATTTTCATTTATTTTCTACTATCAGAGCTATAGTCTTAACTAATGACTAATTTTTTTCATAAATAATTTAAAGTTTACTCATCTCCAAAGAGGATAAAATAACTTACTCAAATTTTACAAAGAGTACTCTAAAAATGTGGATTTTAATAGCTCTTTAGAAAAGCAATGGGAGGCATTTTGCTAGTCACCAGGGGCTGTGTTGAGATTGAGACCAGAATTGTGTTGGTGGGCTTCTTGTGCCATTTAGTTACAAAGAGGCACTTCATTTCAATTGCTTGCATCATCATTGTTAGAGAACCTTGAGGACTAATGAATTCTGTTTTGTCTGTGTGTATGATTGCAGCCATAGCTGTAGATTGCTATACTATTAACCTATGCTAGTTGTTCATTAACGGTGACAAAAAGAAATCACCTGCAGAACAAAATGAAGAGAACCAGTAGTTATTCCACCTGCTATCAAAGGTATGGGAAATTCTCATTCTCTGTCTCTCTGTCTCTCTCTATATGTATTTGTTGATGTTTTTAGTTGCCCTCGAGTTGATTCAGACTCAGGACAACCCCACGTGTGCAGAGTAGAACTGCTTCATAGGGTTTTCAAGGCTGTGACCTTTCAGAAGTAGGTCGCCAGCCTGTCTGCTGAGGCACCCCTGGGTAGGTTTGAACCACTAACCTTTTGGCTAACAGTCGAGCGCTTTAGCATTTGTGCCTAACAGGGATCCCATTCCCTCATTTTCTCTCTCCCCCACTTTTCTCTCTTTATATTTCTGTGTGTGTATTTACACATATTCATATACCTCTTAGGTATATGAATGGATGGTTATGCAATCAACCATTCTGTAGGGCTTCATAAGGATGCCTTCTTATAAAAGGTTAAATGTTTAGATTTCTTGTCTTCACTCTCTTTAAGAAACTCCCAGAAAGCTAGGAAGAGTGATTGCTATCTTTGTTTTAATAAACAGTTTGTATCAAGTGAGTAGTTTTTGTTGTTTATTGATCATGTAGGAACCCTGGTGGCACACTGGCTAAGCGTTGGCTGCTGACCAAAAAGGTCGGTGGTTTGAGCCCACCAGCAGTTCTGTGGGAGAAAGAAGTGGTAGTCTGCTTCTGTAAAAATTACAGCCTTGGAAACCCTATAGGGCAATTCTGCTCTGTCCTATGGGGTCACTATGAGCCGGAGTCAGCTGGACAGCAAGGAGTTTGGGTGTTTTGGGAATGATTATGTACTACCATTAAATTGTTGCTTTATTATCTCAGTGGATTATTGATGAGGAAACTCATGGTAAAAATGTTTCTTTGTGTGCAATAGAAAAGGCAGCTTAGGAAGAAAGACTCAAAAAGTCCTAAACTAGAATATTCTTGCAAAATTTAGTGCCCCATTCCTGAAAATAAGAATTGCTGCCTCAGCTCCTTACTTCCACCAGAAGGCCTTGCTATTTCCTGAATGAAGGAGCCCCTCCCTGTCTTGATTTCTCTTGGGAAAGAAATTGTATCTCTTTAGCTTGTTCTCTTGGTTTCACTTAAGATTTCTTTCTTTTTGCTGTTGGTGGTGGTGGTGGTCCTCTTTGAATATTGTTAGGACTTCAGGTAGAACTACTTAGCAGACATTAGAATCGTTTGAAGGGCTTGTTTAAGTCGTTTTCTGGGCTCCATCCCAAACCTGAGAATTTGCGTTTCTAACAGGTGATGCTGATGCTGTGGGTCAGGTACCACACTTTGGAAACCAACCAAAACCAAAACCCACTGCTGTCGCTATGAGTAGCGACCCTACAGGACAGAGTAGAACTGCCCCATAGGGTTTCCGGGGCTGTAAGTCTTTACAGAAGCAGGCTGCCACATTTTTCCCCCAGGAGCGACTCGTGCATTCGAACCACCAATCTTCCAGTTAACAGTCAGGTGCTTTAACTACTGCACCACCAGGGCTCCTCTTTGGAAACCATTGCTATAAAATCAAGGCAATTTGGTAACTTCCTTAAGTTAGCCAATTTAGATGCTAATTTTCCTCTGATCTTTACCTTTCTTTCAGTTGCTCCCATTCCTGTAAATAGACATCAAATCATGGCAATTTAAACTAAGATTATAGAAAATGCATGCAGCCCGCTCCCTGATTCTTACCTTGCTTCCCCCACCCCACCATTTTTATATTTTGTTACTGTCTCAGATTATGGAAGAGCCTTTTCACATCACACCTGGGTAAATTGAAAACTAAAGTGGGAACGTGATGAGTGCTTGACGAATTCAATTTCCCTTCAAATCTGCATGTGCTTTTGAAGTAAGGAAAAATAACCAGGGCAATGTACCCTTTTTAGGATCCCTACGAGCACATTTCAGCTTCCTAGCATCACCATCAACTCTCAGGACAGCCAGCAGACTTGACACCTATCTCTGAAACAACTCAAGTGCAAGTTGTTTTATGGGTTATAGTTAGTTCAAGTTGGTGTAAGGAAGGGAGCTTTCTATAAACAGGAAATTTTATTACGTTTCGTGAGAGCATTTATTTGCTTTTAATTCTTTATCCGAGGCCCACTTTCACGTCATGAACTTGCATTAGCAGTAGCTACATGTGAATTACAACTTGTGAGGGTTAGGATCTCAAGTCAGACAATAAGGAAAATTAAACAAAATTAGCCATGAAAAGACTGTAAGTTATAAAAAAATGCATCCATGAAAGCTCGAAAGCTAGAAATTCACTTCTTTATGTTTCTCTTTGCTTATAGGCTATAGAATCTCACTTCCATGCACCCAAAATCTAGTTGAAGGAGGGGAAGGAAGTTGGAGAAAATAGAATTTTTCCCTTCCTCTTTCCATCCCTTCCAAGTACACATAGACATACAGTTAAATTCCAGCACGTTAAATATGTTTATGGTGTGACTCTGTTATATTGTGAAGATGATTGAAACACTTGATTCTGGGTCACTGGTTGAAATCCTTTTACAGTTATACATTCGTTCATTCAACAAACAGCTGTCGAATACCTCTTTTAGTAAACTGTAGTCTTGCTAAGGGCAAGGATTTGTTTTGTCAAGGCACCTAATTTGTCTTACAGTAGTTGCTCAGGCAATGTTTGTTGAATGAATAATAAGCAAAATACAGTCTGTATCTTTTGTGGTTTGCAGTCTAACCTTAGAGATGGAGAAGTAAGCAAAGATTTAGTATGTAATGTGTGAGAGGTGTCTTAAATTTATGGGAACATTGCAGAGGAAGAAATCCCTTCTGCCCGGGGGAGTACAATACAGATTCATAGGAGAGACGTTTGAGTTAGACCTTGATGGATGAGTAGGAGTTTGCCAGGAAGGAAAGGGCATTCTAGGTAGAAGCAAGGATCCTGGAATAATTCTACTGTATTTCCTTTTTAGGAATTATTAGCTTAGTGTTTTAAATGCTTTAAGTAGATTAATAAAAGAGTAGAGAGATAGCACTGATAAAAGCAAATGGCTTTTGGACAGGTATTAAGTGCCTGGGAGTGTAAGTGTACTTTACATGCATTGTTTTGTTTAAATCTCACAAGAAACCCTTTAGATAGACACTGCTAATCCTATTTTACGGGTTTGAAAACTAAGGAAAGTTTATTTTGTCTGAAAGACATAGTTATTGAGATTACATCCGTTTTGCTGTATATGCCTTGCTTGAATGCCACATTAGCAGTTGAAACTTTGGGGACAGTGAGGAGTCATTGAGGGCAGCATGATCAGATGTGAGTGGGCAGGATAGATTAGAACACCCTGAGTGGAGAGAGGCCAGTGAAAAAGCCTCCTTGTACTCTTCAGTGGCGGGTTGAAGTCCTCAGTTCCAGCTTTGACCTCGGGGCAGAAGCACCTTGTGAGATAATGACATGTGAGAAGAGGAATCAAGAGGACTTAATAACACATGTGAGAAAGAAGTGATGATCAGGTTTACAAAGAGAACAAGATACACAGTGATGTTGGTGGAGAATGTTTGTTGTCTCCTTTTAAACCTTGGGTTTTTTTTCTATATATAATATCCAAAATATATTAGCGCAGTAGTACCTGTTTTATTTATAAATATAGAAATAGACGCACATTGGGATTATGCTCATGTTTTTTTTATGGATGTACCATCAGAAGAGTTAGGAGACTGCTGATGCAAATGTATCCAAGAGGCATATCACCATCCAGAGGTTAAGGAAACCATTGGGGCAAGAAAGATAGATGAGATGAAAAGATGAATGGCTGCACTTTTACTTATGCAGGTGTTTAAGTTTGTGCTGTCCCTTTGAGCTGAAAAGATAAACTCTTGCATTTTTAAATAATCCAAAATATCTTTAAAGTTAGGATAAAGGCAGTGAAGGGGAAAAGGGATTCCCTCCTATGGGAAAGATTCTGTTCAAATCTGTCCTTTGCACTGGAGAATGTTAGAAGTGGAATGGACATTAAGGTCATTTTATCCACCTTCTTCCTACCTGTAAAGAATCTCAGATAAGTAGTCATCAGACATTTGCTAGAACCCTTTGAGAGGTAGGCAGTTCGATCCTTCACAAGGACGCATAAGCAGGTGTAATTGTTAGGAAGTTCTCTTTTGCAAGGCACAGTTTGCTTCCTCATGTACAACTTCTTCCCCTTGATCCTTTTCCTTCCCTTTAAATGTTTATAGAACCAATAACAGTATGCATAGTGCTTTACAGTTTACCATGCACACCTACATAAATAGTCACACTTGTTTTGGGGAAATACAGGAACGCACAGACAAGATTTTTAAAGGTCACCCGTTACCCTGTTTACTCAGAAATAACCATTGATGTTCTAGTGTGTGTCATATTTTTTTTCACCCTACATTCCCCCCCACTTTGTAGTATATCTTGAATAGGGTCCCTTGTCTTTAAATACTCTTCAAAGTCATGATTTTTAATGGTTCTATAATATTCCTTAGCCATAAAGTCGATTCCTACTCATAACAACCCAAAGGGCCAGGTAGAACTGCCCTGTAGGGTTCCCAAGGCTGTAATCTTTACAGAAGCGGACTGCCGCATCCTTCTCCTGTGGAGCAGTTGGTGGGTTTGAACCACTGACCTTTTGGTTAGCAGCTGAACCCTTAACCACTGCACCACCAGGATGGCAAGACTTCTTCTCTCATACTTTGAACATGTTATCAGGAGGGGCCAATCTCTGGAGAAGGGTCAGTGAAAAAGAGGAAGACCCTTGATGAGATGGCTTGACACTGGCTGCAACAGTGGGCTCAAACATAGCAACAATTGTGCAGGACCAGGCAGCGTTTTGTTCTGTTGTACATAGGGTCGCTATGAGTCAGGACCGACTCGATGGCACCTAACAATAATATTCCAACACTTGTGCATACCATAATTGCTTTGGTTATTCTTGACTCTTGGATATTTATATGGCTTGTAAATTTTACTTAAAAAAAAAAAAAAAAAACCTATGATGAGCATTCTTACAAAATAAACCTTAGATAGACTTCTAAGTGTGAGATTGTAGAGTTGACTTACACCCCAGAAATGTTTTATCAATTTACATTCCCACTCCTACTGAAGATATTGTTCACCGTAACACAACTTCCACTGCATCGAGTATTATCTTTTAAAATAAAAACATTATCTGACTGAAAAGTAAAATGGTATCTTATTATGTGTGGTCACTTAGGGGTGACTTTTTAAAATCTTTGTGTATTCCTCTAGCTTCCAAGTTTCCTATCACAGGTATCTATTATATTGATAACTGAATGAATTAATACATGGAAAGCTCTAGAAAAAAAATAGTGAGTACTAAATATGAGCTTTTACTGTTGTTGTGTTGTGTTATTACTCTTAAAATCAGAAAAACATTTTTTAAACCCACTCTATTCATCATTAACTATGTGTGTAATCACTTGATTAATGCCTGTCCTCCATAAACTATGGTCCTTAGAAAGCATATATGCCATGTGCATAGCAACTTCAATACCTAGCATGGTATCTGGTATATAGTAAGTGCTCAGTAATTAATTGTCTGGACCCTCAAAGATCAGATTTCTAATATTTTCTCTTAGTTTCCTGGCAGGAATCACCAGTGAGAAGGGTGTTAAAATGTTAGCTGTTCCCAGCTGAGAGCTTTTATGCCCTTATTAGTGCTGAAATGTATCTAAATAAAACTGCACTGTGCTAAATGGTGTGTTATTGAGCCAGAAGTATGTTTATTGGTGTATTTAACGTACTAAATGGCATGAAATTTCTTTAACAGTTTTTTCAAAAGTTATTATTTTCAAAGTTTAGAACATGAAGAACTCAAATAAGACCATGACAAGACTACTACCTCGGACATCCTTTTTGGCTGCTGCCAAGTTGCTTACAAGTTTAAGCAAGAACGCACACATTTTTAACAGCCTGGAAGGTTATTTTTGTGGAACAATAGGAGTGTATCTGGTTATACAAAGATCCATAAGCCTACAAAAATACATACTTTGAATCTGTAACTGATTACAAGTCTGGAGGTCACTGCAGTATACAAAGTTTCTTAATTGTAAATATCACTTCCCAAGACTTGCTGATGGCTATGAGGAATTAATGAAACTCAGCAAGAATCACCAGCTGCTGTTTATAAAACCAAAGGATAAAATTCACATAATGAAAGTAATGTGCTGACAGCAGTGTTTATTGTTTAAAAGTTAATAATAATATGTTTATTGTATGTTTTTGAAACAGCTTTGCAGGATATATTATCTTAAATATACCAGAAGAAATTGAGAGTAATGTGCTTTTTAAAAAAAATGTATTTTTACTTACACAAAACTAACACAAAACGTTTGAAGAAGACTTTATCAGAAGTCTCAGTTTTATAGAGTTAAACTAGAAAGATGGCAGACCTAGAAAGTAACTGTTGTTATTGGAAATACAAGAAATTCAGAAGTACAAAGTCAGAAACACAGGCATTTGGGGAAATTTTTAATATCATGAACCATAGACCTTGTGAACTTCAGAAGACCTTAAAATCCACTTGAGGATTTTTGGAATCTCAGAAATAGTGCTGAAATACCATAGAACAGAAAAGAATAATCAGGAAGCTTAATGCAGTCAGAACCTCATAGCCTGTTTTGGGAAGTAGCAACTGGCAAAGTCTGCTAAGCTACTGTAAATGAATGTTAATCATATTTTATCAGTTGCTTGTATTGTCTTTATTACATCATTTGAACATTTATGACCCTGTAAATACGTTTAGCGGTGAAATTACAGTGTTTATGAAACTTAAATTCCAGAAGGCATACAGCGCTTTGATGGGGAAGGATTATGTTTAAATGCTACAAAATTCAAGATGTTTTCTACCATTTAGTAGTAGTCTCTATCCTGTGGGACAAGCATCATGTCTGACTAAAATACTGTGACAAATGGAATGGTGTACCAAAATTGACTTTGAATAGAAGCTTGTGGTTCTAACAATTTTTTGTTTATGCAAAAAGAAATCACCAGCATGAGTATTTTAACTTTTTAGGAGGAAGTATAGTTTACTATAACTACTTTCTTAATATACTTTATTTCGTTTTGGTTGACTACAACCTTATCTGCTTGGAAATTTTTAATGAAGCTTTTTTTATATAACCAAGCTTTGGAATTGAGCAAACTCTTCCTAAGACAGCAGTAATATTAAAAATGGAAATAATGGCTGGGAATGCCTCTAGTTTTGTAGTCTGTACTTAATGTCTATTTGTGTGTGTGTTTTGGTGCAACTTGACTCTCAGTCAATTTTTTCTTTGCAGACATAAATCCACAGAAAGATATTTTTCCCTTTGGAAGGGTTTAGATGTGCATTGTTCTTCGGGAAAGTATAATCTAGTAGAAAATACAGTTCATATTAGAACAACAGCAACAAAATAGTCTGTAATTAAGATGTGCCTCAGTAACATTTCTCTCTCTTTTGTTAAAACGGAAACATGGAATTATTCAAGTAAATAAAATTATTAGGTGGGTAAAACATTTGTTTTCAAAGGTTATAGAAATGTTACAACTATCTGGTTATTTCATTGCGTTATCTAAAATACTGTCAAATTATTCTTTTATCAAATTTGAGTGTATCTGGTTACTTTTTATTTTGAGGTTACTTTAGATATGTGTGTCCTTTGGCAACACTGAAGAGAAGTGGTTAGGGGGTGAGCTTCGGAGTCAGATAGCGTCGAGAACAAATCCTAGGTCCAACACTCACTTAGTTTAGTCGTAGTTAGCAAGTTATTGATTCTTGCTGGGCCTCAGTGGCCTCATCTTTATAGGGTTTCTGTGAGGATTACCTGAAATCCTCACAAATGTGAGTAAAGTGCTAAGAATGTATGCCTGGAGTCATGGATCACGCTTTTGAACCACTATTACATAGATGATGGTAGTGCCTCTTTATGTTGTGGTTTAGAATCTTCTATCTTTCCACCATCCACGTTTGTGATAATTAATTCAGAACCCTTTCCTTTAAAAAGTAGATGAAGGAAAAATATATAAAGAGCACAAGTCAGACTCTCTTTGTCTTTCTAATAACAATGCTAGAGAAGTTTTGATGTGTCAGTCATTTGATCCTAATGCCTAAAATGAGATTTGGGGATTGGTTGTTTGATATTATTGTTTGTGCTGTTGCCTGCCTTATTAGGACAGAGCAGGGGTCAGCGAGCTTTTTTCTGTAAAGAGCCGGAGAGTAAATGTTTTAGGCTTTGTGGGCCATACAGTCTCTGTCTGAACCACTCAACCCTACCGTTGTAGCCAAACCAGCCATAAACAATACATAAACAAATGGGTGCACCTGTATTATAATAAAGCTATATTTACCAAAACAGATGGTGAGTTGGATTTGACACACAGGCTGTCCTTTGCCGATCCCTGGTATAGGTAATTGAGGGTATATTGGCATCTCCCTTTTAAGAACAGGTAAATTCTTGTCCCCAAAGTTGTAGTTGTTCATTATGTGGTTCATCCAGTAGAAATCTCAGGTCCCCTTTATCCTCTGTGTTCTGACAGTACCTCCCATTGTCTCTGTTAAACCACATATTTTCCTATATTGCTGTTGTTTTCGCTGACTCTCCTCCCTCCCCCAAGAACTCTGGCCTTTGTAAGCATAGTGACCATTTTATTCTCTTTTTGATCCCCTGCCTCCTGGCACATGCTAGATGCAGCTTCAGAATGTTTTGTTTTAAAGTGTGGACGAGTAAGTGGGTGATGTTCTCCAGACCTGTCACCAGCCTGCACTCCTTTATGTGCATGCTCTTCACTTTGCCAGGGTTTCTCTCAAAAGTATAACCGGATTTGGGGGAGGGGAGGGAACTCCAGAAAGGGTTGCTGTCAACACTTTTTCCGTGCTTATAACCCAAAAGAACATGTACCCTGTATTTTGGGAAGTTCCAAACATCAGTCCACTGTTTTTCTCAGCCATCATTTTTTCAGAGGAGGTTGTGTAATAGTGTTGTAGGAAGCAGCCAGCAAGGGTGCTACCACCTTCAAAGCTGTCACATTGACTTCCTGGAAACTGTCAGTGCCACACCTTACCTTAGTTGAAATTCAATGGCATTGAGCTCTTGAGATTATAGATAGTAATTTTCTGGAGTAGAAACAATGGTGTGTGAACATATGACTAATGGGCTGCAATATATCAAAGTGTTTACATGGGATGTTATAGATCATTGATGCATTATAATATTTTATGCTGAGTATATAGAACATCAATGTATGATAGGGATAGAAAAGGATATCACAATTTCATTTGCTTGATAATAGTCATTTGCAAGGAAAAAGATCTTACCAAAAATAAATCGATGGTCCAATGTAATGGATAATGTTCTTGGTGGTTATGTTTTGTTTGGAAGACCAGCAACATTAATAGTTGACTGCGTGGTGCCATTGGATCAGAATGTCTAGAGCTCCATCTCAGCTGTATGACCTTGTTCAAATTACTTAACCTCTTTCAGCCTCATTTTCCTTACCTGTAAAATGGGGTAATAATTGTACTGACCTCATAAAAACTCAAAACTAAGCCGGTTGCCATCAGGTTAATTCTGACTCATGGTGACCCCATATGCTACAGAGTAGAACTGCTGCATAAGATTTTCTTGACCTTAATCTTTGCAGAAGCAGATAGCCAGGCCTTTTTTCCACAGTGCCACCGGGTGGGTTTGAACCGCCAATCTTAAGGTTAGTATTGTAAAGATTAAACATGATAATTCCTGTAAAGCGCCCAGAGGTGCCAAGTACATAAAAACCAGTATTTGTTTAGCATCTACGATTACCAGTTATGTGTGTAGATTATTTGTCGGGTGCAGTAGATGGCAAGGAATACTTTTGAAAAGAAATGACAGCCTTCAGAGTACCAATAGCTGTTGTATTTGAAAACTACTTCCATGTACAAAGTCCTAATTTAACACATCTTTACCCTTTTTAAGTTATATATATATATATGAATTTATTCTTCCAAAGAATCTTTCTTGAAATAGAAGTTATTTTTAACTTTTAAACACCTAACATTGAGGTGAGTTAGTTTATTAAAATAAATTACTGAAGTCCTAACAAAATAAGCTATACTAAATTCTGCCAGTTCAATGGAATATTAGAAAATATTAGTAAAATAAATGAAAAAATTAGAATACAAAGTTGTGTATACATTATGAATATAATTAAGTAAATATGTGCATTTTAATAAGAATAAATTAATTATACTATAGCATTGAGTTTAAAGATGTTTCTTTCCTTCCTCTCTACATTCTAAACTGTTTGTAATGTTGCTGGGGTTTTTATAATACACATTTTGTAAAAGAGCAAACATCTGTTAATTGCTTTAATCACTTAAAATGATAGACATTAAAAATCATATTGAATATAAGTATGTCTCTTATTATAGCTAGCAAATTTATTGAAATTATTTACAAAATGTTGGATAAAATTAAGTAACTTTTGTAAATTGACAACTTTGTAGTGGCTAAGAACATATACGGTTTCTTGGTTTTATGTTTAGTTTGTTGTTGTTAGGTGCTGTCGAGTTGGTTCAGACTCATAGTGGCCCTGTGTACAACAGAATGAAACACTGCCTGGTCCTGTGCCATCCTCACAATCTTTGTTATGGGTAAGCCCGTTGTTGCAGCCACTGTGTCAATCCATCTCATTGAGGGTCTTCCTCTTTTTTACTGACCCTCTATTTTACCAAGCATGATGTCCTTCTCCAGGGACTGATCCCCCTTGATTACATGCCCAAATTATGCCATCTTTGCTTTTAAGGAGCATCCTGGTTGTACTTCTTCCAAGAGAGATTTGTTCTTTCTTTTGGCAGTCCATGATATATTCAGCATTCTTCGCCAACACTATAATTCAGAGGTGTCAGTCCTTCTTCAGTCTTCGTTCTTCAATGTCCAGCTTTCACATGCATATGAAGCAGTTCAAAATACCATGGTTTGGGTCAGGCACACCTTAGTCTTCAAGGTGACATCCTTGCTTTTCAACACTTTAAAGAGGTCCTTTGCAGGAGATTTGTCCAATGCAGTGCCCCTTTTGATTTCTTGACTGCTGCTTCCATGGGTGTTGATTGTGGATCCAAGTAAAATGAAATCCTTGACAACTTCAGTCTTTTCTCTGTTTATCGTGATGTTGTTTATCGGTCCAGTTGTGAGGATTTTTGTTTTCTTTATGTTGAGATGTAATCCATACTGAAGGGTGTGATCTTAGATCTTTATCAGTAATTACTGGTGATTGGAACGCGAAAGTTGGAAACGAAGAAGGATTGGTAGTTGGAAAATATAGCCTTGGTAATAGAAACAGTGCTGGAGTTCAAATGATAGAATTTTGCAAGACTGATGACATCTTCATTGCAAACACCTTTTTTCACCAACATAAACAGTGACTGTACATAGGGATCTCACCAGATAGAACACACAGGAATCAGATCGACTACATCTGTGCAAAGAGACGATGGAAAAGCTCAATATCATCAGTCAGAACAAGGCTAGGGGCTGACTGTGAAACAGACCATCAATTGCTCTTATGCAAGTTCAAGCTGAAGCTGAAAAAATCAGAGCAAGTCCATGAGAGCCAAAATATGACCCTGAGTATATCCCACCTGAATTTAGAGATCATCTCAAGAATATATGTGATGCATTGAGCACTAATGACTGAACACCAGACGAGTTGTAGAATGACATCATCCATGAAGAAAGCAAGAGGTCATTGAAAAGACAGGAAAGAAAGAAAAGACCAAGATGGATGTCAAAAGAGACTCTGAAACTTGCTCTCGAACGTTGAGCAACTAAAGCAAAAGGAAGAAATGATGAAGTAAAAGAACTGAACAGAAGATTTCAAAGGGCGGCTCAAGAAGACAAAGTAGGGTATAATGACATGTGCAAAGAGTTGGAGATAGAAAACCAAAAGGGAAGAACACACTTGGTGTTTCTCAAGCTGAAAGAACTGAAGAAAGAATTGCAGCCTCGAGTTGCAGTAGTGAAGGATTCTATAGGGAAAATACTAAACGATGCAGGAAGCATCAAAAGAAGATGGAAGGAATACACAGAGTCATTTTACCAAAAAGAATTAGTCAGCGTTCAACATTTCAAGAGGTAGCACTGAAGGCACTGGTGAAAAACAAGGCTTCAGAAATTGATGGAGGATCAATTGCAATGTTTCAGCAAATGGATGCAGTGCTGAAAGTGCTCACTTATCTATGCCAAAAAATATGGAAGACAGCTTCCTGGCCAACTGACTGGAAGAGATCCATATTTATGCCTATTCCCAAGAAAGATGATCCAACTTAATGTGGAAATTATTCAACAATATCATTAATATCACATGCAAGCAGAATTTTTATCAAGATCCATGCATATGAGGTAAAAATACCATGAGTTGCATCAGGCCCACCTTGGTCTTCCAGGTGATGGCTTTGATTTTTTTTTAATTAACTTCCGTTGAGCTTCAAGTGAACGTTTACAAATCAAGTCAAACTGTCACATATAAGTTTATACACACCTTACTCCATACTCCCACTTGCTCTCCCCCTAATGAGTCAGCCCTTCCAGTCTCTCGTGACAATTTTGCCAGCTTCCAACTCTCCATCCTCCCATCCCCCCTCCAGACAGGAGATGCCAACACAGTCTCAAGTGTCCACCTGATACAAATAGCTCACTTTTCATCAGCATCTCTCTCCTACCCACTGTCCAGTCCCTTTCATGTCTGATGAGTTGTCTTCGGGAATGGTTCCTGTCCTGGGCCAACAGAAGGTTTGGGGACCATGACCGCCGGGATTCCTCTAGTCTCAGTCAGACCATTAAGTATGGTCTTTTTGTGAGAATTTGGGGTCTGCATCCCACTGATCTCCTGCTCCCTCAGGGCCTCTCTGTTGTGCTCCCTGTCAGGGCAGTCATCAGTTGTGGCCAGGCACCAACTAGTTCTTCTGGTCTCAGGATAATGTAGGTCTCTGGTTCATGTGGCCCTTTCTGTCTCTTGGGGTCTTAGTTGTCGTGTGACCTTGGTGTTCTTCATTCTCCTTTGCTCCAGGTGGGTTGAGACCAATTGATGCATCTTAGATGGCCGCTTGTTAGCATTTAGGACCCCAGACACCACGTTTCAAAGTGGGATGCAGAATGTTTTCATAATAGAATTATTTTGCCAATTGACTTAGAAGTCCCCTTAAACCATGGTCCCAAAACCCCCGCCCTTGCTCCGCTGACCTTTGAAGCATTCATTTTATCCCGGAAACTTCTTTGCTTTTGGTCCAGTCCAGTTGAGCTGACCCTCCATGTATTGAGTATTGTCCTTCCCTTCACCTAAAGCAGTTCTTATCTACTAACTAATCAGTAAAAAACCCTCCCTCCCTCCCCCCTCGTAACCACAGAAGTATGTGTTCTTCTCAGTTTATACTATTTCTCGAGATCTAATAATAGTGGTCTTATACAATATTTGTCCTTTTGCCTCTGACTAATTTCGCTCAGCATAATGCTTTCCAGGTTCCTCCATGTTGTGAAATGTTTCACAGATTCGTCACTGTTCTTTATCGATGCGTAGTATTCCATTGTGTGAATATACCACAATTTATTTATCCATTCATCCGTTGATGGACACCTTGGTTGCTTCCAGCTTTTTGCTATTGTAAACACTGCTGCAATAAACATGGGTGTGCATGTATCTGTTTGTGTGAAGGCTCTTATTTCTCTAGGGTATATTCTGAGGAGTGGGATTTCTGGGTTGTATGGTAGTTCAATTTCTAACTGTTTAAGATAACGCCAGATAGATTTCCAAAGTGGGTGTACCATTTTATATTCCCACCAGCAGTGTATAAGAGTTCCAATCTCTCCGCAGCCTCTCCAACATTTATTATTTTGTGTTTTTTGGATTAATGCCAGCCTTGTTGGAGTGAGATGGAATCTCATCGTAGTTTTAATTTGCATTTCTCTAATGGCTAATGATCGAGAGCATTTTCTCATGTATCTGTTAGCTGCCTGAATATCTTCTTTAGTGAAGTGTGTGTTCATATCCTTTTCCCACTTCTTGATTGGGTTGTTTGTCTTTTTGTGGTTGAGGTTTGACAGAATCATATAGATTTCAGAGATCAGGCGCTGGTTGGAGATGTCCTAGCTGAAAATTCTTTCCCAGTCTGTAGGTGGTCTTTTTACTCTTTTGGTGAAGTCTTTAGATGAGCATAGGTGTTTGATTTTTAGGAGCTCCCAGTTATCTGGTTTCTCTTCGTCATTTTTGGTAATGTTTTGTATTCTGTTTATGCCTTGCATTAAGGCTCCTAAGGTTGTCCCTATTTTTTCTTTCACGATCTTTATCGTTTTAGTCTTTATGTTTAGGTCTTTGATCCACTTGGAGTTAGTTTTTGTGCATGGTGTGAGGTATGGGTCCTGTTTCATTTTTTTGCAAATGGGTATCCAGTTATGCCAGCTCCATTTGTTAAAAAGACTATCTTTTCCCCAATTAACTGACACTGGTCCTTTGTCAAATATCAGCTGCTCATATGTGGATGGATTTATATCTGGGTTCTCAATTCTGTTCCATTGGTCTATGTGTCTGTTGTTGTACCAGTACCAGGCTGTTTTGACTACTGTGGCTGTATAATAGGTTCTGAAATCAGGTAGAGTGAGGCCTCCCACTTTCTTCTTCTTTTTCAGTAATGCTTTGCTTATCCGAGGCTTCTTTCCCTTCCATACGAAGTTGGTAATTTGTTTCTCCATCACATTAAAAAATGACATTGGAATTTGGATTGGAAGTGCATTGTATGTATAGACGGCTTTTGGTAGAATAGACATTTTTAGTATGTTAAGTCTTCCTATCCATGTCCAAGGTATGTTTTTCCACTTAAGTAGGTCCTTTAGTTTCTTGTAGTAGTACTTTGTAGTTTTCTTTGTATAGGTCTTTTACATCTTTGGTAAGATTTATTCCTAAGTATTTTATCTTCTTGGGGGCTACTGTGAATGGTATTGATTTGGTGATTTCCTCTTCGATGTTCTTTTTGTTGATGTAGAGGAATCCAAGTGATTTTTGTATGTTTATCTTATGACCTGAGACTCTGCCTAACACTTCTATTAGCTTCAGTAGTTTTCTGGAGGATTCCTTAGGGTTTTCTGTGTATAAGATCATGTCATCTGCAAATAGAGATAATTTTACTTCCTCCTTGCCAATCCAGATGCCCTTTATTTCTTTGTCTAGTCTAATTGCTCTGGCTAGGACCTCTAGCACAATGTTGAATAAGAGCGGTGATAAAGGGCATCCTTGTCTGGTTCCCGTTCTCAAGGGAAATACTTTCAGGCTCTCTCCATTTAGAGTGATGTTGGCTGTTGGCTTTGTATAGATGCCCTTTGTTATGTTGAGGAATTTTCCTTCAATTCCTATTTTGCTGAGAGTTTTTATCATAAATGGGTGTTGGACTTTGTCAAATGCCTTTTCTGCATCAATTGATAAGATCATGTGGTTTTTGTCTTTTGTTTTTTTTATATGGTGGATTACATTAATGGTTTTTCTAATATTAAACCAGCCTTGCATACCTGGTATAAATCTAACTAGGTCATGATGGATTATTTTTTTGATATGTTGTTGAGTTCTATTTGCTAGAATTTTGTTGAGGTTTTTCAGCTTTGCTTTTTAACACTTTAAAGAGGTCTTTTGCAGCATATTGTGTCCAATGCAGTGCGTCTTTTGATTTCTTGACTGCTACTTCCATTGTGGATCAAAGTAAAATGAAATCCTTGACAACTTCAGTCTTTTCTCTGTTTATCATGATGTTGTTTATTTTTTATTTTCTTTATGTTGAGATGTAGTCCATACTGAAGGCTGTGGTCTTTGATCTTTATCAGCAAATGCTTTAGGTTTTTTCACTTTCAGCAAGCAAGGTTGTGTCATCTGCATATCGCAGGTTAATGAGTCTTCCTCTAATCCTGATACCACATTCTTCATATAGTCCAGCTTCTCACATTGAATAAGTATGGTGAAAGGAGGCAACCCTGTTGCACACTGCTCCTGACTTTAAACCACACAGTATTCCCTTGTTGTGTTCGAAGGATTTCCTCAATCTGTGTACAGGTTCCTTATGAGCACAATTAAGTGTTCTGAATTCCCATTCTCCACAATGTTATCCATAATTTGTTATGATCCGCATAGTTGAATGCCTTTGCATAATCAATAAAACACAGGTAAACATCATTTTTCTGGTATTCTCTGCTTTTACCTGGGATCCATCTGACATCAGCAATGGTATCCCTCCATGTTTAGGTAGGTACCAAAATATTAATCATTTAGCTGCACAGGACCAAGAACAATTCTCTTCAAGCTACCAGTCCATGACATTGTATAGACATTTCATGGAACTTTTAACGCCAATGAGAAGTCAGCAGCACAAACTTGTGATCAGCTAAGAGGGTCCCCAGAAAGCGTTGCAGTTCCTGAATCATTTGTGGAGAGACCTGGTGACAGGCAGGGAAACTGCAGATCTTGTCATCATGTGATTATGGAGTTGTCCTTTCCAGTCAGCGTTGACAGCCTGCCAGCTAACATCTGCCAACCCAGGCATGCAGGCCCACCTGCCAGCCCTATGATTCCCATTTAGGGTCAGGCCAACAGGGACTTTGCTCATTGGACCCTGAATTTTTCCATATTCATAAAACTTTCAAAGCAGAATGGAAAACTCAGCAGGCCAAGCAGTGGTGTGATTGAACCTAACTCTTGTTTATTGAATTGCAAAGCTGTTCCTCAGTTACAGATGGGCCTGCCCTGTGTCCATCCCAGGCTCTCCCCAAAGTTTCTCTTGAAACTGAGCGCATTTTTATAATAACAAAGGCAATTTAACAAGGTAGGTCTTTTAACCAGAAAGCTAGAAGAAGGATCCTATTTGTTTGTTTGTTTGAGGTGTTCCATATGGTAGACTGTGGCACGTATCTCATAGCAAATGTTCTTGTTCTTGTGATCAGAGGTCTTCATGAATCGAAAGTTTTTTTGAAAGTAAATATTCTGACTACAAGTAGGTGACATTTTGTGTATACAGAATTGTTGAACATGTAAAAATGCCTAGAGTGCCGGAATATGTATTCGCACTGACAGCCCTAACACAACGTTTTTTCCACTGGCTGAAACATTCTACCTAAAACTAAGAGAATCGTTACACCAAAAACTCCAGCATGCTTCACCATCTTCCATTAATACCCGGAGAGGCAAGACTTGGCCCCATGTTGTCAGGTAATTCTGCCACAAAACTCTGCAATGTCTTCAAGGTTTACTAAAAGTATAGCTTTACAGCAAGACCAAGCCTCTCCGTGGCACCCAAGCTGCCACAGAGCCCCTGCAGTCTCCATGGTCAGCTGGGTCCTAATCCACCATAGTGAACACTGAGCAGGGTTCTGCCTGGAACCACCTGGGATGGACCAACAGTGAGGAGAACTCTTGGCAGAGAGAGGGAACTGGTCCAGTAAAAACTCATACCCTCAATCCTGCCCAGGAATCTTTTTCTTAAAACTTGTCCTTGTATGGCTCTAGAGACCTCACCCCATCCTCTACACATGCTGTCCCTCACTCTGCACACGGGGAACAACATCCATTCTGTAACCAGTGGGCCACCTTGCCCCTGTGACCCAAATGCCCAGTGCGGGGCCTGGCCCAGAGTGTGTGCTTGGTGCTCCACGTGTGTTTGTGGAAGGAACAAGGGAGCGAAGGAATGAATGCTGAAGGGACAAAGCCCTGAAGACTCATGTATAATGCCTTGCTGACTCAGCAGATGGTGCTCTTGTCATCAGTTGCTATCGAGTTGATTCCGACTCAGGGTGACCTAATGTGTGCAGAGTAGAACTGCTCTGTAGGGTTTTCAAGGCTGTAATGTTTCAGAAGCAGATCACCAAGCCTGTCTTCTGAGGCTCCTCTGGTTTGGAGCCACCAACCTTTTGGCTAGTAGTGAGTGCTTGACCATTGGCACCACCCAGGGGCTCCTTTAAAAAAAAAAAAAAACCTATTGCCTTTGAGTCAATTCGGACTCATAGTGACCCTATAGGACAGAGTAGAACTGCCCCATAGAGTTTCTAAGGAGTGCCTGGTGGATTCGAACTGCCATCCTTTTGGTTAGCAGATGTAGCTCTTAACCCCTGTGCCACTAGGGTTTCCAGGGACTCCTTTAGGGGAGCTTAAAGCTTTCAGAATTCCTCACAGGCAGGTGGAGAAAAGAGGAGACAGGGGAAGTTCTGGCCTGGGCATCTGATCCTCTTCCCCAGTCCCTCAAGGAGATTTTAAAATAGCCTGTCTTGTGTGAATTGCTCCGTCCAAGTAATGAGCCATAGCAGATGCTGCAGCTACTGTTTAAAAAAAAAAAAAAATTATATGTACGTACACACACACACACACACGCACACACACAGAGTATAAAACTTTTGAGTTATTTGTGGTGTGGAAACAATGGACATAGTTTCCGACAGGGCTCCAGTCCAATAACTCCGTTGTAAATCGGTACAGACTTTTCATTATTATTGCCTTTTATTATCAGTATCTTTATAAATCTGATCTTTATTTGTCTTTGGGGGTTGGCATGAGAATAACATCAGGAAACTATGTGCTACAACACTGTACGTAGTACATGTTACTAACCATGTTGTACCCCCCCCCAAAAAAAAAAACCCAGCTGTAACTGAGGTTCCTCCCAACTCAACTGCATCAAAAGTCAAGGACTCTCTGCAGAGCTTATGCTACAACGAAAATATCTATGGCCTCAGAGCTTTATAGATATCATTAAAAAAAACTTTGTTGTTTGGGAGTGGGTAGGTGGGGTGTGGAAGAGACAGATTAGAGCTAACAACCAAGAGGACTTTTTCCTATAAAGAATCTTGAAACATAGTGCATGTTTCATTTGTTTGATACTAAAGAGTTGCTTCTCAGTCTAAGCACCTAACTTGTGCTTGCCATATAGTAGGCATGCTATATATAATTTGTTGATTGAACGAATATATTAAACAGTACAGTTTTAGTTACAGGTGGCTGAAACAAAAAATAGCAAGAATATCTGATGGTTGTGGAGTATTGTTGTTAGGTACTGTTGAGTCATTTCTGACTCAGTGACTGTATGTACGACAGAACAAAACACTGCCCAGTCCTGTGCCATCCCCATAGTTGTTGCTGTGTTTGAGCCCATTTCTGCAGCCACTGTGTCAATCCATCTCATCAAGGGTCTTCCTTCCCCTTTTTCACTAACCCTCTACCGAGCATGATGCCCTTTTCCAGGGACTGGTCCCTCCTGATAACATGTCCAAAATACGTGGGACAAAGTCACCATCCTCACTTCTAAGGAGCACTGTGGCTGTACATCTATCTTCCAAGACAGACTTGTTTGTCCTTCTGGTAGTCCATGGTGTATTCAATATTCTCCACCAACACCACAGTTCAAAAACATTGGTTTTCTTCAGACTTCCTTAATTATTGTCCTGCTTTTGAATGCATATGAGGTGATTGAAAATGCCATGGCTTGGGTCAAGTGCATGTTAGTCCTCAAAGTGACGTTTTTGCTTTTTAACACTTTAAGAAGTCTTTTGCGGCAGATTTGTGCAATGCAATAAGTCATATGATTTCTTGACTGTTGCTTCCATGGGTGTTGGTTGTGGATCCAAGTAAAATGAAGTAAATCCTTGACAATTTCAATCATTTCTCCATTTATCATGATGTTACTTATTGGTCCAGTAGTGAGGATTTTTGTTTCTGTATGTTGAGGTATAATCCATACTGAAGGCCGTAGTCGTTGATCTTCATCAGTAAGTACTTCAGATTCTCTTTGCCTTCAGGAAGCAAGGTTGTGTCATCTGCATATCGCAGGCTGTTAATGAGTTTTCCTCCAATCCTGATACCTAATTCTTCTTATACAGTTCAGTTTCTTGTATTATTTGATCAGTATACAGATTAAGTATGGTGAAAGAATACAACCCTGACATACATCTTTCCGTATCTTAAACCACTCAGTATCCCCTTGCTCTGTTCGAACGACTGCCTCTTGGTCTATGTATAGGTTTCTCATGAGGACGATTAAGTGTTCTGGAATTCCCATTCTTCACAATGTTTTCCATAATTTGTTATGACTCACATAGTCAAATGCCTTTGCATAGTCAATAAAAACACAGGTAAACATCTTTCTGGTATTCTCGGCTTTCACCCAGGATCCATCTGACATCAGCAATGACATCCCTCGTTCTACATCCTCTTCTGAATCCGGCTTGGCTTTCAGGCAGTTCTCTGTTGATGTACTGCTGCAACCATTTTTGAATTATCTCTGCAGAATTTTACTTGTGTGTGATATTAATGATATTGTTCGATAATTTTCACATTCTCTTGGATCACCTTTCTTTGAAATGTGCACAGATAATGAATCCCTTCCAGCTGGCTGGCCAGGTAGCTGTCTTCCAGATTTCTTGGCGTAGATGAGTGAGCATATCCAGTGCTGCATCTGTTTGTTGAAACATCTCAATTGGAATTCTGTCAATTCCTGGAGCCTTGTTTTTCACCAGTGCCTTCAGTGCCGCTTGGACTTCTTCCTTCAATATCATAGGTTCTTGATCATATGTTGCCTCCTGAAATGGTTGAACATAGGCCAATTCTTTTTGGTATGGTGACACTCTGTGTTCCTTTTCATCTTCTTTTGATGCTTCCTGCATCATTAAGTATTTTGCCCATATAAAAAAAAAAAAAAAAAAAAAACCCAGTGCCGTCAAGTCAATTCCGACTCATAGCGACCCTATAGGACAGAGTAGAACTGCCCCACAGAGTTTCCAAGGAGTGCCTGATGGATTAGAACTGCCGACCCTTTGGTTAGCAGTTGTAGAATTTAACCACTACGCCGCCAGGGCTTCCATTTTGCCCATAGAATCCTTCAAAACTGCAACTTAAGGCTTGAATGTTTTCTTCATTTCTTTCAGCATGAGAAATGCTGAGCGTGCTCTCTCTCTTTTTTTTTTTTAACTTCAGGTCTTTACCCATTTCATTATACTTTGTCTTCTTGAGTGAGCCTTTGAAATCTTTTGTTCAGCTATTTTATTTCATCATTTCTTTCATTTACTTTAGCTACTCTACATTCAAAAGCAAGTTTCAGAGTCTCTTCTGATTCCATTTTGTTTTCTTCTTTCTTTCCTGTCTTTTAAATTACTTTTTGCTTTCTTTATGTATGCTGTCCTTGATGTCATCTCATAACTTGTCTAGTCTTCAGTTATTAGTGTTCAGTGCGTCAAATTAATTCTTGAGATGGTCTCTAAATTCAGGTGGGATATACTCAAGGTTGTACTTTGGCTTTTGTGGATCTGTTTTAATTTTCTTCAGCTTCAACTTGAACTTGCATATGAGCAATTGATGATCTTTTCTGCAGTCAACCTCTGGCCTTGTTTTGATCAATGATATTGAGCTTTTCCATCATCTCTTCCCACAGATGTAGTCGATTTGATTCCTGAATATTCCATCTGGTGACATCTACATATATAGTAACTGTTTATGTCGTTGGAAGAAGAAATTTGCAATAATAAGTCATTGGTCTGTGAAATTGTATCATGCGATCTCCATCATCGTTTCTGTCACCAAGGCTATATTGTCCAACTACCACCAAAGCCATATTTTCCAACCACCACCAAGGCCATATTCCTGACTAGCGATCCTTCTTTGTTTCCAACTTTCACATTCCAATCACTAGTAATTATCGGTACATCTTGGTTGTATGTTTGATCAATTTCTGGCTGCCGAAGTTAATAAAAATCTTCAGTTTCTTCATCTTTGGCATTAGTGGTTGGTGTGTAAATTTGAATAATAGTCGTATTAACTGGTCTTCCTTGTAAGTGTATGAATATTATCCTGTCACTGACAGCATTATAGTTCAGGACCAATCTTGATATGTTCGTTTTGACAATGAATGCAACACCATTCCTCTTTGTCATTCCTGACAGACCATGTGATTATCTGATTCAAAATGGTCAATATCAGTCCATTTCACCTCACTATGCCTAGGATATTGATCTTTATATGCTCCATTTCATTTTTTTTTTAAGTTTTATTGTGCTTTAAGCGAAAGTTTACAAATCAAGTCAGTCTCTCACACAAAAAACTTATATACACCTTGCTACACACTCCCAATTAATCTCCACCTAATGAAACAGCCTGCTTTCTCCCTCCACTCTCTCTTTTCATGTCCATTTCGCCAGCTCCTAACCCCCTCCACCCTCTCATCTCCCCTCCAGGAAGGAGATGCCAATATAAAGTGTCCACCTGATCCAAGAAACTCACTCCTCACCAGCATCCCTCTCCAACCCATTGTCCAGTCCAATCCCTGTCTGAAGAGTTGGCTTTGGGAATGGTTCCTGTCCTGGGCCAAGAGAAGGTCTGGGGGCCTGACCACCGGGTCCTTCTAGTCTCAGTCAGACCGTTAAGTCTGGTCTTTTTTTTTTTTTTTAATTAACTTTTATTAAGCTTCAAGTGAACGTTTACAAATCCAATCAGTCTGTCACATATAAGTTTACATACATCTTACTCCCTACTCCCACTTGCTCTCCCCCTATTGAGTCAGCCCTTTCAGTCTCTCCTTTTGTGACAGTTTTGCCAGCTTCCCTCTCTCTATCCTCCCATCCGCCCTCCAGACAAGAGTTGCCAACACACTCTCAAGTGTCCACCTGATTGAATTAGCTCACTCTTCATCAGCATCTCTCTCCCCCCACCGCTGACCAGTCCCTTTCATGTCTGATGAGTTGTCTTCGGGGATGGTTTCTGTCCTGTGCCAACAGAAGGTCTGGGGAGCATTGCTGGCGGGATTCCTCTAGTCTCAGTCAGACCATTAAGTATGGTCTTTTAATGAGAATTTGGGGTCTGCATCCCACTGATCTCCTGCTTCCTCAGGAGTTCTCTGTTGTGCTCCCTGTCAGGGCCGTCATCGATTGTGGCCGGGCACCAACTAGTTCTTCTGGTCTCAGGATGATGTAGGTCTCTGGTTCATGTGGCCCTTTCTGTCTCTTGGGGTCTTAGTTGTCGTGTGACCTTGGTGTTCTTCATTTTCCTTTGCCATTTCATTTTTGATGACTTCTAATTTTCCTAGATTCATACTTCGTACATTTCACGTTCCAGTTATTAATGGATGTTTGCAGCTGTTTCTTCTCATTTTGAGTCATGCCCAAATGAGTATTGCATATTTGCTGTGGACTAATCATTCATTGGCTTCATCTGTTTTTGCATTACATGATGTTTCTTCCTAGCTGGCTTGTAATTTCCCTCCCTTCCAACACTTTTACAAATGGTAGCAAGCTTCACATTTATTATGTCCTTTGAATTTGCACGTACTTCTGGTATATTCCAAGGCCTGATACCTGGCTCAGAAGAGGGAAAGAATAACTCAACATTAGTCTTACAATAACAATCTTAGACCAAGGAGCCCTGGTGGCGCAGACTATTAAGCACTGTGCTTCTAACTGAAAGGTTGGAAGTTCGAACCCACCCAGCGGCACTGCAGGAGAAAAACCTAGCAATTTGCTTCCCTAATGATTACAGCAAAAACAAACAAACAAAAAAAACTCTATGGGACAGTTCTGCTCTGTCACATGGAATTGCTGTGAGTTGAAATCACCTCTACAGCACCTAACAACAACAATCTTAGATTATCTTTTTCCTACCCAAGCCTAAGAATCTAGTGTGTTTTTACCAGGAAGGAGTAGGGTAGTTTGTTTTTTAAGAGGCACAGTTTGCTTTAGAAACAGATATTAACAAAGGGAGGACAAAGGGCAGAGGAGAGGAAGCTGGGAGAGAGGATATATATGAGTGGAATGTATGAATGGATGTTTCTATCATGTATATTTTTCCTTCCTTCACGCCACTAGCTGTAGTGGCCACTAGTAAAAGTTGGAGTTGTCATGCCTCAGTAGAAAAAAGAATCCATATTAGTAATTACAATTTTAAAAAGTAGTGGTTTTTGATTGAGGGAAGCTAGAAAAGTAGCTGATCATCCCTCCTCACGTCCCTCATCTACAATGGTCAGCTGCATCTAGGGCAAGGTGGAGGGAGATCAGATCAGGCCTAAGTAGTAGCTCCTGAGCCCCTCCAGGACAGGTTTGCTCAAGCACCTGTCCCTGCAAAACAGAAGCTCTTCACCTGGATTACAGCAGACCGAGGAGGCTGATCATTTTCATCCTCAACCAAAAGGTAAAATTCCCTCCTCACCCATTGCTCTGTCTGCTGTGTCCCTTTCCTGTTTTCTTCGTTGGGCCCCGTGGAAAACTGGGTCCACTGGTAAGTAACTAGCTACCAGTTGCCATTGAGTCATTTCAGATTCATAGCAACCTCACTTGTGTCAGAGTAGAGCTGTGCTCCATAGTTTTCAATGACTAATTTTCCAGGAGTAGATCACTGGGCTTTTCATCCAGCATCCTCTGTACCTTCTCTAGAGGAAGTTCTGCATTTTCGCAGGCTGGGAGGTAGCAAAGGCCTTGCCTTGGGTCAGACTGATGGTTCCACGCCTTTTCATTCCTTGTACAGAATCCTTCCTCTTCCTTAGTGAGGCCACTTGACTGGACCGCACCCTCTCCCCCTCCTCATGGCTTTCATATCCTTGGCTCTGGTTCACTCCTCCACACTCATGGAGGCCTCTGATGCCTCTCTCGTAGATGTCCTCACTGCTTCAAGTCCAGTGACCTTCACCTCCACACCTGAGTCTTTTTTATCAGAGGAAACTCTTCCACTTGTGACAATGGTACTCTGCTCTCTTGAGGGAGGGAGCAGACAGTCTCATTAGGGGGAGAGCAATTCGGAGTATGTAGCAAGGTGTGTATAAGTTTTCGTGTGAGAGACTGACTTGATTTGTAAACGTTCACTTAAAGCACACACACACACACACACACACACAAATACCCTGTTCTCTTACTGTCATCTCCTGGCTTTCCAATATTCTTTCTTACTTGCTCCCAGCAATTTTTCCCACAATCTCCATACCACATGTTCATTATTTCACTAATTTCTCTTGGAATTATTTTTTACCCCATCAGAGTTGCTTACTCCCTCCGGTTGAGTTGGGATTACTCACGTCCTGTTGATATTGGAAGCCCAGCACATAATAAGTTTCTTCACGAGAGCAGATGTGTATGGAATGTTCCGTTGAACTGATTGAAACTGTCAACGTATTGTTAAAATTTGATATATATTAATATTTTCAGGAAAAATTTAACAAAGGGAGTAAATTTATGCCCCCAAATACGTATGCTACAACATACATACATCTATAGCTATAGCTATGAAGATCGTAGGAAAAAAAAAATTCATTCCAGAAATTCTGCTTTAGAGACTTTTTCCCGGTTCAGTCTTGTAACCTAAAAAAAAAAAAAAAAATCAAAGTGATGTATGCATATAACTAAAAAATAAAAAAAAACAAGTAAGCTTATAATGAAAAGCAACCATTCCCTTCATTCTTCTTTCTGGTCTTGAACTACAAGATCAACCTTTTTTTTTTTAGATTTTATTTCTTGTTGTTATTGAGAGTATACACAGCAGAATACACACCAGTTCAACAATTTCTACATGTAAAATTTAGTGACATTGGTTAGGATCAGCCATTTTTAAATTGTTCTGTATTTTAATTTTTCTGATGGTTACTACCATATCACTAAATATTATAGCTTAATCTCAAATACACTAATGGAAAACAGCCCCTAAATAGAGTGAAGAATCATAAAATATGTAACAATGGAGTGTTCACATTGAATCACTGCTATCAATTTCATTATGAAAATTATTGAAAAATATTCTGGACAGCTGCCTTGACCATGGTATGTTTGAATCAAAACGTTCATCTCTCACTTTTCTCTTCACATTTTAGTATCAAGAAAGGAATGTCTGTGAGATACATGCATATTTCAATGCTCAGAATAAAAGTGGTGTCTTTTCCTGCTCTTCTTTCCTTTCCTATGTTATTTTGCCTCTTGGCGTCATTTTTTTTTCCTTCTATTACATAGAGATACAATATGGGAAGTTTATGGCAACTGCTTTATAAAACCAGGATAAGTGCTTTATGTTGCTCTTTGGGTATTTGGGAGATAGCATTCCCTTTCAGTGGTTTGAGAAGCTCTGTCTTTGTATCCTATCTCTGCAGGTGGACCTAGGAGTCTGTGTCTTCTCTGAGCTAGGGTTACATGAAATGTTACTGAGGGAAAACATGCCTTCTGAAAAAGGGCAAAGTCATTTCACAGTGCAAAATGGCTGCATGTGGTTGAAAATAAGTTGGTAGGTAGAAACTCTGGCACACTTAATTAAAAGTACTGTGCTAAAAGAAATTGTAGCAATTATATATTATTAACCTAAGTGGTGCTGAGGCTTTGAAGTTGTTTGCTATGGCCCTTTATTTTCCTTGATTGCATGCCATCTGAGATTGAGCTGGGCTGTTGAATTATGTAGTCATTTAGAAAGGCAACGTAGTAAACCCAAGTACAGAATTAGGATTTTTGGAACTCTGTGCTAGAAATCCAAGATACTGCTTAGTGAATCCAGTCTTTCACTGCGGTAGTTATTTTGACTGTGATTATGCTGTTTTCCCTGTCCACCCCCCAATCAGACATTGTTTAGTTTATTGGAAAATATACGCTGTATGTGTCAGCTAAAAGCAGGGTGTCATTTTTGGGTTTATATGGACAAGCCTTTTATTTCAAGCTGAAGTAAATGAATCAGAAAATTGAAGACCTGAGAAGAATAGTGCTGGGCCCATTATCATAAGAAAACCAGGCTTTGCAAATGTCTCTGCATAGTCATTACACGTGGGTAGGCTGAAGGAGGACATCTCTCGTTAAGGAGACTGAAACGTACCTTTTTGAATTAATAACTCCATAAGGGAGCAAAGTATTCCAGTGAAAAAATAAAGTTGTGGATTTAATTTTACGTATATATTTTAAGCCGTACTCAGTTACAGTTATCAAATGGAAAATGCTGAGTGCCTGTTACATGTCCAAGAGGTAGAGTTTGACAGCTGGAAAGCACTAGGAATCAACGGTTCAGTCCCGTATCCTACAGGAGAGAAAACTGAGACCAGAGAGACCAAGTGACTTGCCTAAAGTCCTTTGCTAAGTGACCTTTGAAAATCCCTGTACAAGTAACTCAGCTATGTTTTATTAGCTCTGAACATTTCAATGCATTGTAGTCTCCGTTAGACTTTTATGACTAGCTATATCTAACGTTATTGTGTATCCTTTTTTGCACATAAGGAAACAAAAGCCTTAATTTGTTTACCAAAGTGAACATCTGTGGAGCACTTACTGTATTTTAGGTACTCTGCTGCTTTTTAAGATATGGCTTATTAGCTTAGTATAAAAGTGAGTGTTCAAACCAGGAATAGAATCTTTCTTTGGTCCCTTCTGGTCAGTAGTTTATGTCATGTGGGAGCTCTCAAGACTTTGCAGAAAATGTATTTCATGGTACACGTGCAGTAAGTGTGGTTGAAAAGATTTATTTATTTTATGGAAACTTTAGTCCTACACTGTCCAATACAGTGGCAAGTAGCCACATCTGACTTTAATTTAAAATTAAAATTAATTGAAAATAAATAAAATAAAAAATTCAATTTGTCAGTCACACTACGAGATTAGGACATCTATTGGACAGAGCAGATATAGAACATTGCTAATACTTAGAAAGGTCTACTGAACAGCACCGTTCTATCCCTTCCCACACCAGAGACACTTATAATGAGTCTCGAAATGGAACCCAAATACCTGAATTTGAACTCCAGATTCACTACTCACCCTGTTATATAAGCTGTAAGGTCTCAGGTCCTTTAACCTATATTGACATCTGGTATTCTTTTGTGTAAAAGAGGTTATGTATCCTACAATGTCTGTGAAATGCTTCATGTTGTATTTAAAATACTTTTTTATACATACAAAAGGGGAACTTGGGGCTGCTGTTAACTTGGTTTGTGGCTGACAGGGGTTTTTGCTTCTTGCTTCATGGGCAACTCAAGGTATGCTATCTGAAATTCATCCGCTCTGTGGGATGAATTCAGCCTCCTGCAGCAGCAGGTGGCTGTATGCCTTTTTTCTTTGGAATTTCATAAGATAAGACATCGCCTTCAGCCAAACTTCTGCTTGGGTCTGCTCTTCACTCAGTCCAGTTTTCTTAGGAGGCTCAGTGTAGTGTAATGGTTACAACTATGGACTCTGACGATAGCCTGTGTTTGAATGCCAGCTCTGCCGCATATCCACTGTGTGACCTTTGAAGAGTCTACCTTGTTTTCTCCCTCATAAAATGGCGATGGGTAGGTGTTATGGACTGAACTGTGTCCCCCAAAAACATGTATTGTAAGTCCTAACCTCTATGCCTGTGGTGGAAACCCCAGTGGTGTAGTGGTTAAGAGCTATGGCTGCTAACCAAAAGATCAGCAGTTTGAATCCACTAGGTGCTCCTTGGAAACCATATGGCGCAGTTTCTACTCTGTCCTATGGGGTTGCTATGAGCTGGAATCAACTCAGTGGCAAAGGTGGCAATGGGTATGCCTGTGGTTATAATCCCATTTGGGAATGGGTTGTCTTTGTTATGTTAATGAGACAGAATTAGTGTAGGGTATATTTTAAGTCAATCTCTTTTGAAATTTAAAAGAGATTAAAGGCAAACTAGCAAACTGAGATGGGGGAAGAGAGATGCCAAGCCACATGGAGGTCACCCAGGAACAGAAGCTCAAAGAGACAAAAACCTTCCTCCAGAGCCCCCAGAGAGAGAAAGCCTTCCCCTGGAGCCGGCACCCTGAATTTGGACTTCTAGCCTCCTAAAATGTGAGAAAATAAATTTCTGTTTGTTAAAGCCACGCATTTGTGGTATTTCTGTTAAGAAGCACTAGATAACCAAGACAGTGGGTAATAATAAAAGTATATATGCCACAGAGTTGCCGTTGGGGGTTCAATGATATAGTACCCATGTACTTATCTTAGTACCTAGTACTTAGTAAGTGGTCAATAAATCATTCTTGTTGCTGATAAAATAGGATGATGATCTATTGATAATTTAGAATAGGAAACACATTACAGAACATTCTAGTTGAATTGTCTGAAAAGAGTATAAAGTTCACGAACAGATCTTGAGCACTGAAGGAGTGGTGTGACATGAAGTTTGAGGTTTACTGGAGATAGGCTTTCTCACTGTGCCTATAGTTGATTAGCTATTGGTATAGTGAGAAAAGTATGTGGTTCTTTCCCCATGTCCCCCTTTCCTTTGCACAGGCGTCCCAAAGGCAAATAGATGCTGAGGAGAGGCAGACAGGCATTAAGCGGACTGGGGGGTGAGAGATTGTAGAGCGTGGAAAGGACTGTGTTGTGTCACACTGGTAGAGAACGTGTACCCTGTCCAGGCAGTTCAAATCCAGTACTAAAGTTCAGCTAGTTATTACTGTGTGGGAATGGAGTGTTGGTAAATCTAGATGTTTATGTGAAATCTTCCAATATCCATTATTGGCTCAATTTTTAATTAAAACTCAGTGTATACCAGACAGAATTTGTCTGTGGGTAGGAGCTGGCCGATGCACCACCACTTTATGATCTTTTCTGTAAAGCAGCATTTCCCAGCATCTTCCCAAGAATGTTAACTCTGTGAGTTCTTAATTCGGATTTCCTTGAAACAAAGATTCTGTAGCCAAATAACTTCGGGCATCCTCAGTCCTGTGGCCAAATATATTTGGAAAAATACTTCACACAGGATTTGATTGCCCAAACTTATTTGATCAGAGAACCCTGTTCCCAAAGAAATGTATTAACCTCTCAATCTCTCCATGGAGCCATACAATGTGGAGAATGGTCAAATTCTGGAGTATGGTAAAAAGAGTGGACTGATCCAATCAGTGGACCTCTCTTGCATAAGCTGAACTTAGTTAATATTGAGGAAGAAGCCATTATCTTTAGTTTCTAAACCTTTCGTAATGTAAATATCACCCATGAATTGTCCATTTTGACATCCTCAAATTTTCTGTTTTTAAATAAAAGATCTTGTTGGAAATAACTGTATGCAGTGAGTTTTGTTTGTTTTATCACCATAAAAGGAGCCTGGAGGTGCACTGGTTAAGAGCATGGCTGCTAACCAAAAGGTCAGCAGCTGGGATCTACCAGCCGCACCTTGGAAACAATATGGGTCAGTTCTACTCTGTCGCTATGAGTCAGAATTGACTCAACGGCAGTGGGTTTTTGGGGTGTTTGTCACCATAAAGCCTATTGTTATCGTATATTTGCTAGTTTGATGTGGTTTCTGTAAAGGAATAAATATTGAGAAGATTACTTTTTTGTGGGGGGGAATTAGGCCAGTGTGCTAGAGTAGAAATATGTACAGTCAAATTTAGGGGAGATAATGGTATGAGAATTTTAATGGTATGAGAATCAGGGTGACTATCAGCGCAGTACTTAGGAGAATAACGTTGGGACATGCCAGCTGTGCTATCAATTTTGCTACTTCTGCATTATTTTGATGGCTTGGCTATTTGGAACAAAGGGATTATTTTCACTTTCATCAATGAATCTGTGCATAGTCTATGGGAGGAGGTGAAAAAAAAAAATTCCTCAAGCAGGAATTCACGGAGCCTTCTTTTCAGGCAGTAACTCTTTCACATGCTCTCAAGAATTCCTTCAGGTAACAACCTCAATTTACCTTGCCTGCTATTTCAGATGTGTCTTAAAATAGCATGATTTCCCACAGTCCTATTGAAATTGTGGTGCTCCTCCACGTCGTGCAGTGTTTCTGCATTAGATTTTCATTTAATTGCGCTTTCAGGTGTCTTTATTCTGAGCCTGAACTTCAATCTGGGAACCCAGTTAATGAATACAAATCATGCTGGGGATTTCATTTTGGTTAACATTTGGAATGGGGGTTATATGCGTGTATGTGTATTTTAGACTGGACATGTTAGGAGGGATCAGTCCCTGGAGAAGGACATCGTGCTTGGCAGAGTACAGGGTCAGTGGAAAAGAAATCATGCTTGGCAGAGTACAGGGTTAGCAGAAAAGAGGAAGACCCTCAACAAGGTGGACTGACACAGTGGCTGCAACAGTGAGCTCAAGCATAACAACGATTGTGAGGATGGTGCAGGACCGGGCAGTGTTTCGTTCTGTTGTGCATAGGGTCGCTATGAGTCGGAACCGATTTGACGGCACCTGACGACAACAACAATTTTAGATATTAATATAGAAATCAGAGAACAAGAAGATGCAAAAGGCCCACTCACCTGAACCTGAATGTATTTCAAGCTCTGAGAAAAAGAAAGGTTTGGGGTCACTGGAATGGTGTTGTCTTTCACCTTCAAAACAGCTGCTTCACTATGATAAGAAAGCAGAGCTTTGTTTATGCTGACCTGGTATTCAATCAAAGTTTCTCCTATAAACTATGGGGGAGGGGGGGCAAGAAGTACTTCCTGTGAAATACAGCTGTTGTTGGCCGTTAAGGTGGTGTAAAATGATAGACTGTGAGCATGATACATACTTGCAGGGGGACTTCAACAGGATTTCCTATGCTGGAGAGGAAGCTCATTGGAAGCCTTTTAATTCATTCAGATATGTGGAGACCAGCGTGGCTGTTAAGAGCTTGGTTTAGCAGTTACGGAATATAATATGGTAATACGATCAGCTCAATACATTCCATTTTTCAGGTGTAAGAAACATTTTGCATTCGGTATCCATTCTAAATAGTCGTGTTGTTATAAATCGAATGGGAACCTTTTCCTTGAACATTCCCTGTATTCCCTTCTGCTGATTTTAAAATGTAATCTGTCAGATAAAATGGCCACTTCATGGACCACTTGTCTCTCTTCCTATGTGGGAAATTTCCTTAAATTAAAATTTAAATCATATCAGATTTGAAACTGGATATTTTGCTAAGACTTTTAGGAAATTTACATGACATAAAGATTATAGAACTGAGGTAAATACTAAAAACATTATTTAGTCTTGAGTCATTTGAAATAATAGTATAAATAAAGAATCAAAGCAACATATATGAGCTAATAAATGATGTTACTTTAGTCAATCTCTATGGAATCTTCCTACTTGCCATATTGTTAAAAAAAAAAAAAGAGGAAAACACGAGTTTGAGTCGATAACCTTTTAGCAAAAGGAATGCTAAGGGCAGCCTTACCTACTTGATTCTTTTGCTTCAAGTGGGGCCAGTTTAGTGGCTATTGGAAGAGGCTTGATATAACATGTTTTGTTTCTTCATAGACCACATGTCATTGGTTAAGTTCCACTATTGTTTTTGCCAGCGTTTTTAGAACCAGCTGAGTTACCATGATTTTATCAACTATTAATGGCATACTAAAGTATAATATGCTATGTCTTAAAATTGCCTCAGCAATGAAATTTACTTTTTCAAAAAATAAAACCAGGTTTGCTTCATAATAGGAATGATACAAATGATTGTATTTTAGTCAGTATGTATACATGGACATGATTTATTGATGTTCATAAGTGTCTGTATAAATAGTTATGAAGTGTCTTCTGGTGTAAAAACAAAAAGATCTCAGTTCCAGTATGTCAGGCTTTAGAAAGAACTTTAATAACTGGGAGGACTGAACTCAGTGCTGAGAGGGTGTTAGTGTCAAAGGACTTTGTAGAATCTCGATAAGAGTCCTTAACAGAGTTTTCTTTGTTTATTTTATTTGGGGCATTGAGAGACAGATTGGACTAAAAATACACAGTGATCTAAAGTCATATACCAGAGGGCTCGCCTTTAGCTCCAATGAGTCCCTCTCTCTTTAGTTTGGTAAATAAATGATGCTGATGAAAACAGCTCTTCATCTGTAGTTATGAACTAAACAATGGCTCCTGTCCCCATTTGCCTTTAGTTTATTTCTAATTAAAAATAAACTAAATCACAAAGAAGTTATTAGAATTTTGTACTATCAAGCTTAAATAAATCATGCCTACTAAAGAAAGAGGCTTAAAGATAACAGGAGTGAGTGGCAGAGGTGGTAAAACACATCTATTTATAGACTGTGAGCCTTCCGTCAGTCTTGTGCACTTTTTTTTTTTTAAACTAGAGATGGTCATGACGTGCTCATTTGGGCTCTTGCTATGTGGGTATTGTTCAATTATTTATTTGCCAAGCATTTCGAGAACACTTACTATGTGCCTTTTACTAACCCAGGTGCTAAGAATTCTAAGATGAGCAAGATTAAGGTCCTTGCCATGGAGAAATCTTACAGCTGCTCTTCAAAAGCACTGTTTCTAATACGGTTCCTTCTTCCTTCTCTACACTAGGAGATGAGGGACCCTAGAACAGATAATTTCAGTAGTGGACTCATAGTTTGCTCCTGTGTTTGACTATGCAACTTTATTTTCCCCACTTCTCCAAAATGTGCACTGTTTATGGTCATGAGAACTTCTGGTCACACACTAATCTACCCCATCTCTCTGGCCTTTATTATGCTTTGCTCTTTTTTCTCCTCTGACTATCCAAATTGTACTTACGCTTTAAAGCTGAGCAAAACTACTTTGTCCATACATGGTGGACACCATATCTTTCTGGCTGTTCTGGCCTACACCGAGCTGAGGGTCAGTAAAAAAGAAGGCGGCACTCAACGAGATTGATTGACATGGTGGCTGTAAAAATGGGCTGAAGCGTAACAATGATTATGAGGATGTTGCAGGACCAGACAGTGTTTGGTTCCATCATAAGGTCACGGTGAGTCAGAACTGACTTGAAGGCAGCTAACAACAGCAACAACATTTTTATCCCTGTTTTACAGATGCAAAAACTGAGGCATAAAGAGTTTAAGCAACTTGGGGTCCCGCAGCTAGCAAACGGTAGAATTGGGATCCATATCTTAGCAGGCTGTCAGCAGGTGCCCATTGATGCTTTACTGCCTCTTCAGAGTGACTGAAGACACCTGTTCAAAAGTCTTCTCTAAGATGATTGACTAGACATGGTCATTAACACAGTTGATTTTAATGTGTGGAAGTGCAATAAACAAAACAAAACAAAAACTCAAACCCACTGCTGTGAGTTGATTCCGACTCATAGCGACCCTGTAGGACAGAGTAGAACTGCTCCATAGAGTTTCCAAGAAGCGCCTGGCAGATTCGAACTGCTGACCATTTGGTTAGCAGCCATAGCACTTAACCACTACACCACCAGGGTTTCCTGGAAGTTCAGTAGCAGTTTATTTTCTTTGTATTTCCTTAGTTTGCATTTAACTTGATTCTCAACTTTGAAACAAAACGGCAGCTGTATGAAGAGGCCTGCACAAGTCTGCTTAAATTTATTTTCCGTATTTATTATTGTTTTTATTAAGCTCTTATTATTTTTGTCACAGCTGCTCATTTCCCAGGATCATATTAACCTCATTCCTCCTAAACCAAACTGATTTCTCCTTTCTCTGGATTCAGTCCATACTTCTCATTTGGGCACTCCACCAGATCCCATATTATCTTAGTTTTGACCTCCCAATTAGATTATAAACATTTTAAGGATAGCACAGTCCTTTATTTCTCATATATGTATAACATAATGCAGCATTTAGCATGCTGCTTTTTACAGAATAGGTTTTAAACAAATACTGTATGCTTGGGTGAGTATTAAGATGATATATATGTGTGTGTATATATATATATGTAAACCTTTTTTTTTCTGGAAATTTTCAAGCATACTCAAAAATAGAATAGTATAATGAATGCCCATGGACCTATACTCAGCTTCAACTACTCTAATATAAAGTATTTTCAAATCATGACATATACGTAATGAATATATACTCATGCATACATGTGCATAAAGAGTGTCAATGAAAACGTAAACCACATGTTAAAACCACCAGCTTGAGAAATAAAATGTTACTAACACTTCTAAAGCCCTTAGATTATGCTCTCTTCCCTCCCACCAGAGATAACTGGTACCCTGACTTTTGTGTTTTATCATTTGTGGCTGAGTTTGCAGGTTTGTACATCAGCTCCTATGTTCCTTTCTCCATTCGTAATAGAAACTGCCATGTTTTAGCTGGACATATGGCACTCACAGCTAAAGAACATACTTTCCATACTTATGGTTATATGTGGTCGTGTTAACTAGTTTCTGACCACTGTGATGAGAACAAGGAGCCCTGGTGGCACAGTAGTTAAGCACTCAGCTGCTAACCAAAAGGTTGGCAGTTTGAACCTACCAGCCGCTTCGTGGGAAAAAGATGTGGCAGTCTGCTTCCATAAATATTACAGCCTTGGGAACCCTATGGGGCAGTTCTACTTTGTCCTTAGGGTTGCTGTGAGTCAGAATCAACTCCATGACAGTGGGTTTGGGTACAGATGATGAGAACAGAAGTGCTGTGTGCAATTTCCATGTGGTGTGCTAAGGGGAAGGATTGTGCTCTCCTCTTGCTCCCTTTTCTATTGGTTGAAGTGTGGACATGATGGCAGGAGCTGAAGCATTGTCTTAGAGACCGTGAAGCTAAGTGTTCAGGATGGAAAGCAAAAAGGTTGAGAAGTAGATTTTGTTTTCTCCTGCCCAGGGTAGCACTTAAGTGATCATTTGGCTTTTAATATGTTCTGTTAAGTTTTGATTATATTATGGAGTTTTAAAAACTTTTTTTTTGACAAAGCAATACTGTCACATGTTTAAAATGCAAAAGGAATGAAGGTATGAAGTGAAAAGTCTCTCTTTCACTCCTGCTATTCTCCCCAAAAGCAACCATGTCACCAATTTCTTCTATATCCTTCCAGGTAAATTTAGTTGCATTAGGTATTTTACATATAATTAATTGGATTATAAAAACTAGGGGATAACTACAGTTCTTCATCGAGAAATATCTGAGGACTCCTGCTTCTGGCAGTGGTTCTGGGTTTTACCTCAAGTGACAATTTTGATATTGTTAGTGTCTTACAAAAGTGCTGTCAAAAAGAATTCTGAGGCATGCAAGGTTCAGTTGAAAAGCAAAATGCTATGATCATTTATCAAAGTCTGCTTTGGGCACAGGAGGGAGCAGTGGCCATATGTGGTCCAGGTTGCCTAATGACTAAGCTGTCATTTTCTTCAAGTCCCTTAACAGTTGATGAGCAAAGAAGCAAGATCAGGCAGTCTAACTATCCAACCCTCAGCAAAGGACCAGCGTTCTCTGAAAAAGCCGTGTGTGCATCAAAACTCATGTAGTTTACATAGTGGGGACTCCAACGGCTCTACTCAAGACCTCTTTGCTCTTGGTTTGTACACAGCTCTAAACTCAACTGAGTTTAAGAAGTCTGCTACTTGGAAAGGGGTAAAGAGGTGCTTGTTGTAAACAGACTCACAGACAGAAGTGAGAAGTAACATCAGATGGGATGACAACATAGGACTCACGCCATAGCAGATTGGGGCCATGTAATGGAGGGACAGGCACTCCCACATTCCTCAGTATACTCTTGCTGTATTGGAGCTATAGCACTGCGAATTGCAATAATTAGTGTTCATGGAGATAATCCTGCCTCATCATGACAGTGTGCTCAGTGCATTATATCTAAAGGTTAGAATCAATCAGACCCATGCAGGAATGATAACTTGCAGCTTTGAAACCATAGAATAAGTAAAAGAAGACTGATAGATTCACCTGTGTCAAAATTAATAAATTCTACACTTAGAAAAAAGAAACCAAAATAAAACAAGAAGGAAAACAACAAACTTAGGCCAAAACCAAACCCATTGCCATCGAGTCAGTTCTGACTCATGGCGACCATATGTATTACAGAGTAGTACTCCATACGGTTTTCTTGGCTGTAATCTTTACAGAAGCAGAGTGGCTGGGTGGGTTCAAAACGCCAGCCTTTAGGTTAGTAGTTGAGTGCAAACTATTTATGCCATCCAGGGACCTTAAATAGGCAAAGGGTCAATATTGTAATTTTGAGAGAGGTCCAAAGTTTTTACTATAAGAAAATGGAAGGGAGAGTTCTGTAACTGATAGTTTAAAAAAAAAAAATTCTTGTACAAAAGCAATAAAGTAACTATAAGTTACTTTAAAAAGCATGTATTTTACATTTTTTTACATACAGGAATATGAGGAGAAATGAAAATAAAAAAGGTATAGGACTTTGTATAAGGCATTCTGGAAGGATTGTGATCAAAATGTGTGAGACATTTCTTATTTTTTGTTTGTTTGGTCTTTTTGTGTGCACACAAAAAGTCTAAAAATATTTACCAGGAACCATTTGTTGTCAAGTAAATTCCAACTCATGGTGACTAACCATTTGCAGTACGCAGGAACTCAATTAAAAAAAAAAGGAATAGTCCTCAAAAAACTTCACCAGAATATCTTATACCTTTGGGACACATCTCAATAAATACTTAGGGATCTATGGAGGCACTCTCAGAGGTCCCTAAAATTCTATGAAAAATTTAATTTTTTTCTGCCATCTTAAAAAAGTATGTTTTGGATTATCTGATGATGACCTCCTAAAAGGCTATTGCCTCACATTAAGGTTTTTTTTTTTTTTTTAAAGCTTTATTGAGGTATAATTTACATACCATAAAATTCACCCAGTGTAAGTATACAATTCAGTGATTTTAGTAAATTTTAGTTGTGTGGTCAGTGCTGCAACCCAAGTGTAAAACATTTCCATCGTTCCAGAGAGTTCCCTCATACTTATTTGCAGCTAACCCTCAATGTCATCCCCTAGCCCTAGGCAAACACTGACCTCCTCTCTCTGTATAAAATTGCCTTTTCTGGACATTTCATTTATTTTATTTCATTGTGCTTTAAGTGAAAGTTTACAGTTCAAATCAGTTTCTCATACAAAAACTTAATACACACATTGTTATATGTCCATAGTTGCTCTCCCTACAGTGTGACAGCACACTCCTCCTCTCTACCATGTATTTCCCATGGACATTTCATTTAAAGGGCTCGCACGCTAAGTAGCACAGTTTCCCCCACTATCAGAAAATAGAGTATTCCTATGAAACCTTTCATAAGTCAAAATGGTGTAAATTGAAGAAGCAGTTACCATTCATTTATATGGGAAGAATTTTTGATTGTTCCAAGACCCAAAAAAATAACCTACTAAAGCATACCAAATCACACATACAACCCTTATGAGCTCTCTTTGGCTTTTCTGATACCTTAGGACACATCTTGCCAACGAATGCACAAGGTAAAGCACAGATGCTCACAGACACATTTCCAAGCTATAGCGGCTTGACACTGAGATGCTGACTGTAAGTCCCGGGAAAGGAGCTTGGCGATTCCACTCTCTGCTCAGGTTGTTCACTGACTCTTTAAAGGCTTGGTGCAAAACAAACGCTGAATGCTGTTGCCGCTTTGTGCCTTTTTGGTGAAAGCGAAAACCCTCTTCAGATTTCTTTTGGTTTGCAAAAACAGGTACTAATGTAGGTCTTTTGTGAAAAACCAGAAAACCAAACCCCCTGGTGTCAGGTCAACTCCGACTCATAGCAACCCTATAGGACAGAGTAGAACTGCCCCACAGAATTTCCAAGGAGCACCTGGTGGGTTGGAACTGCCGACCTTTTGGTTAGCAGCTGTAGCTCTTAACCACTACACCAAAATCAAAGGGGCGTAAAGCGAACGTTTGAAGAGTGGGGAATACCTATATTTTGCATCATTTGGTGTAATGTTTTTGAAGTTCATCACCCTGTTTTGAAGTTCACCACCCTGTTTTGAAGTTCACCACATTGTAGCATGCCAGTAGTTTGGTTCTTGCAATTGCGGAGTAGTATTCCATTGTTTGGGTTTCACACTTTTTAAACCCGTTCAGCCATCTGTGGACATTTGGATTGTTTCCAAGTCATATTTATTTTTGTGTTTACAATCAAATTGGTACCAAGTAACCTCCATGAAGCTAAAGATTATGATAAAGGATTTTTCAATTTGAGGTCCTTAAAATTATTTCTTAGGGGCATTTAATGTTAAAAGTGTCCATCCATTATTCAAATTTGAGATATACTCTTCATGTATGTAAGATTTACCAGTAGTATCCTAGTGATTTTGGAAACCCTGGTGGCGTAGTGCTTAAGAACTACAGCTGCTGACCAAAAAGAGATCGTCAGTTCGAATTCACCAGGCGTGCCTTGGAAACCCTATTGGGCAGCTCTACTCTGTCCTAGAGGGTCGCTATAAATTGGAATCGACTTGATGGCAATGGGTATTTTTAATCCTAGTGATTAGACTCACCTCCTCTTTTAAAGTTTTAGATATAACAGTATTGATAAATTTATATGATTTCCTCACATACATAGCAGACATTATGTCACTGAAAACAACTCCTTGATCTCTCACCTGGTAAAGTCAGAAAAACAACTGTCAGAGTAACTTAGCAGTATCATTGGTGGTTCCCTGAAGAAGTATTTATTTTTTTTTTATGAAGTTGCCCTTATGTTGATGAACATGCAACTGTAGAAATTCTTCAGAGGAAACTAGTTTATTTCTTGCACTTAGCCTCAGTAAATCTCAGGGTACTTGTACCTAGTGAATTTTGAAAAGAATTGATCTCTTGCCAACAGAAACTGACTTGCGATAACTTAAGCAAGAATAGGGGCATTTATTGCAGTTACAGAATTCTAATAATGGGAGACAGAATTGAAGGAGAGTTGAACAACCAGGAACCAGGATAACTCTGGGAGTAAAGTTAAGAGAATTCAAGAACAGTGTCTCTCAGGTGCTGACATTGAAATAGCTCAAGTCCGAATGCCTGCAGTCTCTGTAAGTCTGTCCAGAATCAAATTCTTGGGAGGTTGATTGGCCTAACCTGGGTTACCTGCTGATCCCTGAAGGGTTGAGTGTAGAGAGTGGCCACAAGGAACATCAGGCTCCCACACTATGTCTCTCCTGTTCCAATAGCACCTTACCTGTAACACATGTTCTTCAAAACATTTTCTACTTTATCCAGCTTGATCATCCAACTGCTTCCCCCCTTATTTTGCAGCTTTATTGAGATATAATTCGTATACCATAAAATTCACCATCCAGCCTATATAGTTCAGTGGTTTTTAGTATATTCACAAAGCTATGCAACTATCACCACAATGTAATTTTCGAACATTTTCTCCACTCCAAAAGGAAAACCAGAAACGCTGTACACCTTAGCAACCATTCCTTCATTCTGGCTCTGCCTTCATTTTCTCCTTGCCCTAGCTCCAGGCAACCACTAATCTATTTTCTGTCTCTATGGATTTGTCTATTGTGGACATTTTACGTTAAATGGAATCATATACTATATATGGCTTTTTTTTAAGGTTTAAATTTCAGGGTTCATCCATGTTGGGCATGAATCAGTGCTTCAGTCCTTTTACTGGCTGAATAGTATTTCATTGGGTGGATATACAATGAAAACATTTTGTTTATCCATCAGTTGATGAACATTTAGATTGTTTCCACTTTTTGTCTATTACGTGTAGTGCTGCTATGAACAGTCATGTACAAGCTTGTGTAGACATAGGTTTCATTTCTCTTGGGTATATACCTAGAGTTGTTGGGTCATATGGAAATTTTTTGTTCACTATTTTGAAGAAGTGCCAAACTGTTTCCCAAAGTGGCTGTACCATTTTACATTCCCATCAACAATATATGAAGGTGGTAATTTCTTAACATCCCCTCCAGCAATTGTTTTTCTTTTTGGTTATAGCCATCCTATTGAGAGAGAGGAGCCCTGGTGGCACAGTGGTTAAGAGCTCAGGTGCTAACCAGAAAGTCGGCAGTTTGAATTCATCAGCTGCTCCTTGGAAAACCCTATGGGGGCAGTTGTACTCTGTCTAATAGGACCGTAATGAATAGGAATCGACTGAATGGCAAGAGGTTTGGTTTTTTTGTTGGTGAGTGTGAGGAGCTCTGATGATGCAAATGGTTAAGTGCCAGTCTACTAACCAAAAGGTTGGTGGTTTAGACCCACCCCAAAGGCACCTCGGAAAGCCTGATGATCTGCTTCCGAAAGCCTCGAGAACCCTATGGAGCAGTTCTGTACTGAAGTCACTACAAGTAGACAACTAACAACAACAGTACATGTGAGGTGGTATCTCATTGTGGTTTTGATTTGCATTTCCTGATGACAAATTATTTTCCCATTTCTTAATTAGGTTATTTGTCTTTTTGTCGTTGAGTTGTAAGAAGTTGTTTTTTGTATATTCTGGATACAAGTCCCTTGCTAGATGCATGATTGGCAAGTATTTTCCCCCATTCTGTGGTTTTCTTTTCACTTTCTGAATAGTGTCCTGTGAGGTATAAAGTTTTAAATTTTGATGAAGTCCAATTTATATTTTTGTTGTTATTGCTTGTGTTTTTGTATCATATCTTATCTAAGAAATCATTGCCTGATCCAAATTCACAAAGATTTAGTCCTATGTTTTCTTCTACAGTTTTAGCTCTTACATTTAGGTCTGTGATCCATTTTCAGTTCATGTACGATGTGCGGTAGGAATACGAATTCATTCTTTTGCATGTGAGTATTCAGTTGTCCTGGCACCATTTGTTGAAAAGCTTTTTCTTTCTTGATCGAAGTCTCTTGGCATCCTTGTAGAAAATCAATTGACCATAAACATGAGGGCTTATTCCTGGGCTTTAGATTCTGTTCCCTTGATCTGTATGTCTATCTTTTAGTAAGTTTTGAGATCAGAAGTGTGAGCCCTCCAACTTTGTTCTGCTTTTCAAGATTGTTTTGGCTATTCTGGATCTGTTTGATTTCTATATAAATTTTAGAATAAGTCTGCAGGAAAAAAAGTTAGCTGAAATTTTGATAGTTTTGCATTGACTCTGGGAGAGTATTGCCATCTTGATAATTTTAAGCCTTCTGATCTATGAACATGGGATGTCTTTTCATTTATTTGCATCTTCTTTAATGTCTTTCAACAGTGTCTTATAGTTTTCAGTGTACAAGTGTTAAACACTTGTTAAATTTATTCCTAGGTATTTTATTCTTTTTGCTTCTTTATAAAGGGTATCCTTTTCTTTTTTATTGTTGTAAAAATATGTATAAAACAACATTTGCCAATTCAAATTATAAATGGGATTATTTCCTTAATATTGTTTTTGGATGGTTTATTGTTAACATATAGAAATACCATTGATTTTTGTATATTGATCTTATATCCTGCAACATTGCTGAACTCATTCTACTTCTCTTTTTAATTATGTGTCTTACAATAGGAATGTTAATATAATCCAGTGGCATTCATGTATACATTTATACAGTCAACAAAAATTAATTGAACATCAACTAAAGTACGAGAGCATAAGATGACTTGAACCCTGCCCTCCAGATTTTATAATCTTATTCACATACAGACAAGGCCCTAACTCTACGCTTTCCACATCATCTGCCATACCTCCTGCTCTATCCCATGACCTCTATCCCATCTTCTTAATTTATGCTCCAACAGATATACCCCGCAATCCAGTATCTCTTTGCAATTGCATGTGTTTTTTCCTTTTCCTGTAACAAAATTCCTGTGTATCGTCAGTCAAATCTCAGATATTCTTGGCTGTGTGACTCCCTGTCAAACATAGGCACTACTTCTGTGTTCCTACTGTCTGCCATACTGGGTTCCACTATAGCAATTATGTGTTGTTAAGTGCCACCTCGACGGCAGTGGGTTTTGGATTTAAGTGCCACCAAGTCGATTTTTGACTCATAGCGACCCCATGTAACAAAGTAGAACTGCCCCATTGGGTTTTCTTGGCTGTAATCTTTACAGCTATAATCTTTCTCCTGTGGAGCCACTGGGTGGGTTTGGACATTCAGCCTTTCAGTTAGCAGCCAAATGCTTAACTGTTGTGCCACCAGGGCTCCTTATAGTTAGTAATTATAATATACTCGAATTATTTGAGTGTCTGTGTGCTTTGGTCATGTCTTTGTAGGGCATCTTTAAATCCATTTGTTCTTTGTGTTTATGATCTGCTTATAAGACTAAATTTCTTGAGGAAAAGGTCTTTGTCTTCTCTTTTTCTTTTACTCCAGGGAGTCAAACACAGTGCTACATAGTCAATTGATGTTTTATAAATGCTTAACTGAATGATTGAATGACGGGAACAAGGTTAAGTCCAAAATCCAACTTGAAGAATTGAGAGTTGTAATTTTGGCAAGGATATTGCTGCCTAGCAGGTGTTCTTTATTGTAAGATATTATTAGCAGGGAATTGTTTCCCCAATCTCTTTGGCAGCCCAATTATTTTAACTAAATATGCCCATGCCTTCTGTCCTGGATTTATTCCTACCTCAAGGACACTGATATATGAACTGCTTATTTTCTTTAGTTAACTTTTGTTCCAACTCTGCTGCCTACTAAATAAATGTAGCATTTAAGAGTAACTCCCTTCCCACCCTCTTCTGCCCCATTTTGAACTTGGAAACATTGCTTCTGCCTACATGTCTCTCCTTCCAAGTACAGTAATACTGAGTATTTTCAAATACACTGAAGGCATGGTATATAGTTAGGGGGAAAAATACATGAAACCTTACAGTAACTCTTTAGTAATATCTTTTTTTTTATAAGACATAGTAGGCAAGACATAGTGGAGCTCTGGTGCCCCAGTGGTTAAGAACTTGGCTGCTAACCAGAAGTTTGGCAGTTCGAATCCATCAGCCACTCCTTGGAAACCCTATAGGACAGCTCTACTCTGTCCTACAGGGTTGCTCTGAGTTAGAATCGACTCGACGGCAATGGGTATTTTTTTTTTTTTTTTGTATAAGACATAGTGGAGCCTTGGTGGCACAGTGGTTAAGAGCTCACTGCTTACCAAAGGGTTGGCAGTTCAAATTCACCAGTCACTTCTTAGAAATCTATGGGGCAGTTCTTCTCTCTCCTGTAGGGTTGCTGTGAGTTGGAATCAACCTGACGGGAGTGGATTTGGGTTTTTTTTTTTTGATAAGACAAAGCAGAACTGAGATGTTAAAAAACATAATGAAAGCAAATATGCGGTGAAGAGGTTGTTGGTAGCAATTTTGGGGACCATAATATATATTTTCTCTTGTGCTTGTTGTATTCCTTCTGCAGGTGATGGTAAAGCCAATATAATCTTTTTTGCCTTTAAGCAACAAGGTTTATACTAATTTCTTCTAGGTTAGCCTTTTTGGCACATGGGAGCAGTGAAGAGGTCAGCCCAGCTTGGTCTTAAAGTGCCTCTTATGGGATTGAAGGGATCCGCCATTTGTCCTGACAACTACAGATTCAACATGTGGACATATTTGGAGAATAAGGGAGAAAAGAATTGGTCTCAGAAACAATACACGTGACAAAAAAAATTGAGGTATAAGTAGGAAAAAATAATTTCACCCAAGATACTAAAAATCCTACCAAATGCATTTGCTAAGTGTTTTAACACCCTGGCCTCAGAATTTCTTCAGGTTTCTGCTGATGTGCCAGCCACATCTCGGTCTGCCTTGGTTCTAGCTCTGGAATTTATGCCAGTGTTGGGGAGCCTATGCCTCTATCCCTGTAGTGGTGGTTGTGTTTTGTCTAGACAACTATTCCCTAAGCTGATATCTCTGAAAAGACTTTGCTAGATTTGGCTGCTGCCGCCTCTACAGCTGCTAAATTAAGATAAACTCTTACATTCCTGACCCCAAAATTACCATATCCCTTTGCTAAGTCTTCTCTATGAAGCAACACCATGTTGCCTATTCTATAGTCCCCAGTTGTTGTCAGACTCTCGACAACCATCTTACACTTTAAAATATTTAAGTATCACCCTGATTACCCTACATTTCTGAGAGGTGCTAAATGTTTTAAATAAAGCCTGCCTAAACAGTCTTGTCTCATTCTGGTTTCCTCTGAGAGAGGAAGTGTCTTTCAGTATCCCAAAACTACTGGCTTCTAATTTTAGGGATAACTAAGGTAGGATCAGGACAGAAAATAAGCTCTTTTCTATTGATTTTCCTTAGTCATTTTACTCCAGAAGCCTGTAATTAGCTCTATTTTCTCCACCTGTAATACATGTTTAGTTTTAAAATGACATTGAAGAAATAGTGAAGTACAGGGTTAGAAATAAGGGAGCCTACCTAGGTCCTACTTTGGGGTACTCATAGGAATGACACTAGGGGGGTATTATGCACCCGTTTATTTCCATTTCCTTTTGTTTTTTATAATGCTGTTAACTTAGTGACACTTACTGAGCACTTACAGTTTTCCAGGCACTGGTGGAATCGACCTGACAGCAGTGTTTTTGTTTTTTTTTTTTTAGTGGAGCTACAGCTGCCAACCAAAAGGTTGACAGTTTGAATCTACCAGGTGCTCCTTGGAAACCCTATGGGGCAACCCTACTGCTGGGGGCAGTGGGTGCAGAGGGGCCGCCCTTGCAGCCTGGCTCCCAAATGGGAGCCAGGCTGCAAGGGCGGCCCCTCTGCACCCACTGCCCCCAGCACCCTACTGTATCTTACAGGGTCCCTATGAGTCGGAATGGACTCAGCGGCAATAGGATTGGTTTTTCTATTTTTGGTTTTGGGTGTGGAGCCCAGGTGGCACAGTGGTTAAAATGCTCCGCTGCTAACTGAAAGGTAGGTGGTTTGAACCTACCAGCCATTCCACGGGAGAAAGATGTGGCAGTCGGCTTCCATAAAGATTTACAGCCTTGGAAACCCTATGGGGCATTTCTACTCTGTCGTGTGGGGTTACTATGAGTTGAAATCAACTTGATGGCAATGGGTTTGGTCTGGTTTCGGTTTTGGGTGTTTTACTTGTATTAACTTATTTCTCACAGTAACATCTGCTCCTGTCAAGATTTCAGCCTAGGAAACCCCATGGGGGCAGTTCACCTCTATTCTGTAGGATCGCTATGACTCAGAAGTGACTTGGTACCAAACAACAACAGCCCTATGAGGTACATATTGCCACTATCCCTGTTTAAGAGTTCTGGAAACTGAAAGTTTAAGTAATCTGTCCAAGGTCATAGAGCAAGTAAAAGTCAGTGCTAGACAGGGCCTTCGCTCTTTACTGCTGCGCCATTCTGTAAGGATTTAATGGCAAAAAAAAAAAAAAAAAAAAAAAAACACAAAGCAAAACAGAACAAAACTAGAAGAAATAGAAAACTACTCCTCAGCGTCTGAAAAACTCTCTCGTCGTGGCCTGTTGGGAATTTTTATTCAGTAGCTTATTGTGATGAGGTTTTAAGACCTGAACATGCTCTAAAGAAAGAGGAAGTCATATAAATGTAAGGTGGTATCTAATGAGCCCCACCCAGATATAAATATAAAGTGGTATGTAATGAGCCCTACCCAGAAGGATTGACTTCACTTGTGACTATCACTGGAGAGTTTTTTTGTTTTTTGGTAACAACTTTTTAAATACCCAGTAGGAAAATTGACTGCTTTCTATTTTCAGCCTTCTTTATGAAATTTCATCAAGTGGGAGGCTACTGTGCTTATAAGACTCTTAAGACCCTTCTCGATCTGCTTCCTCCATTGCTTCAAAACCCAATTATATAGAAACTCTTGGTTTTCCTTCCTCCACGCTTTGCTCTTTGCTGAAATGCTGTTCTTTCTACCCCTCACACAATGTTCCTGGCAAGCCCCATGCCATTTTGTTTGATTATGTTTTTAAAATGCTTTGAAGGGTCATGTCTTCTGTAAAACTGTTCCTTTACCACAGATAATTTGAGGATTACCATCCTTTTTTTCCCACCTGTCCTGTGTTAGGCTGTAAGCACCTTGAGGACAAGGTTCATCTTTGTACGAACGGTATCTTTTGTATCAACAGTAATGAACTTGGCACCCATAACAATGAAACTGCAGCTCATAAAACCATTTTTATACCTATCACTTATCCCTTTTTTAAGGCTGAATCATGCTGTTTTTTGCCTCAATCATTGCAATTATCCTATCATATTGTATGTTCTATTTATGGGTCTGTTTTTCCCACTAAATCCTTAAGGGTAGTTGAGACCTAGTCTTAATCACTTTCGTATCCCAAATGCCTACCATAATGCATGGTGCAAAATGAATGTTCAATAAGTGTTGTTGACTGAATGCACAAATGAATGAATTCTAGCTATTTTGCTCTTCCTTTCTGTTTTTAGTGACCTCATTGGATTTATTATCTCTCTCAGAGTCTTGATGGTTTTAACCCTACATATTAAGGAGATGTTTAAAACAGGTCCAGAAGAATTCATTTCTAATGGTTAACTATTTGTAAAATCTACCTCGAATTAATATTGTTAAAAACAACAATTACCAGTATAAATTTAAATAGTACTACCTTTTTTCAAGTGGGTAAATGGGATTTCCATTCTGACTTTTACTTATTACTTGTGCTGATTAAAGGTCCTTGTATCATGTTACCACTAGTTCATGCTATTGTCCTGTTGCACAAGCATGCCCTCCTTTGCAGATTTGAAATTTGGTATTTGTTCTTGAGTTGCTACTTTTTTTCAAAAATACGGTAGCTAAAGGAGGACCCTGAAGGGCAGTGGTGGTTCAGTGGTAGAACTTTCTGGTTCGATTCCTGACCAATGCACCTCACGCACGGCTACCACCCGTCTGTCAGTGGAGGCTTGTGTGTTGCTATGGTGCCGAACAGGTTTCAGCGGAGCTTCTAGACTAAGACAGACTAGGAAGAAAGGCCAGGGAGTCTGCTTCCAAATAGGCTGCCAAATGTTATAATCCAAATAAATGCAGCCAGTGAAAACCCTCTGGGTCATGATGGTTCAATCTGCAGTCAGTCTTGTGGATGACTCAGGACTGGGCGTTGGTTTCTTCAGCTGTGCATGGGGTTGCCATGAGTTGGGGGCAGACCGGACAGCAGCTAGTAAAACGAAGAACCGTACAAGCTTCTGTGTAAAAATTGTTGCCTATGATTCATTTACTGTATATACAGTATTTTTTTTTTCCCCCTCACGTTCTTCTTCTAGGTATTTTTCCATAGTCATCAGATCTACTTAATTAGGACTTTGAAAACCCCTGGAGGAATCTGTTTGGTAGTTTATATTTGAATTCTAGATTTCAACAAAGGTGCTGAGTTTGTTTTTGAATGTTACATTTTAGCTTTCTCTGATTATTGGGTAAGAGCAGTTGCAGCCAGTAGTTAGATTTTACTTGTGTTTACTCAGCATCTCAAGCTCTTTTTTCTCTTATATTTTTGTAAGAAACAGTCATCGTGACATAATTGAGGTATTTCAAATATGAATAATAAATGTAGAATCAAATAAAAGTATGTTTACGTTAACTTTGATAAAATGGGGAATATAAAAGTTGCATACATTTTAAATTTAATCTTGAGATATTCCAAGCCAAGAGCTTTTTATATAAGCAGCATAAAAAGAATTAACCAGGTTGGGTGTTTTTATTGTCAATGTTCATTTCCTTCCAGTGCAGATTAGTGTTTTTGAAAGAGAAGAGGTGGGCAGGGCTGACTGCCATATAAATAATTTAGTTTCAGGAAACCAGGAGACGTAAAAATATAAATGGTATTCCTAATAGACTGCCAAATGTTATAATCCAAATAAATGCATTTCCAGAGGAACCAAAAGAATGGAGGCATTCTGTTTGTATGGAGTATAATGTGAAAAAAACATGATGAGCAAGCTCCATTCATAGAGAAAGAAACTATGTGTGAGGGGAAAACAGCTAATAAAGAGGAGACGAGAGAATAAAAGCAGCGAGCCACATTTTGAAGATTTTTTAGCCGGGGACACAGAGTGATCATAGCAACCATCTCCAAGGAGACCAATGGCAATCTGAAAAACGCTGAGGTCACACAGACGCCCAGAGAAATTCCGTATTGATTAACGAACTGTAGATGTATCTTTCTCTCTTCGCCTTCGACGCCTCCAACTTTTAAATGGCATTTATTAGAAGGATAAAGGAAAACCAAATGTAATTTGTCCTGAAGAGAGGAAATAACTCTCAGAACAGAAACTGCTCAAAAAACGTTGTGAGCAGCCTTTCACGGAACTTCTAAAGCTATTCAGAAACTCGGATATTAATGAAGTGAGAAGTCCTGAGGATTAAATGCAAGCCTTGGTATAGGTGGTGGTACTGGTTTTTGTTTTGTTGAAAAAGATGCGAGTTTAAATTCTGGCCTGTTAATCAAAGTTCTCAGAACGAGTCTCCTTGTAATTCGTTAATTACAAATCAGAGTGCAGGGGTTCATCCTTTCTCTAATTCTTTCATCCTGCTGGTTCTCTCCAAGCTGATAGTTTAGGTGGATGGTGAGAAATTATGTGCCCTCATGAGGAGCAGTGGTTTCATTAGTCCAATGAGTCAGTAAACACACATTGGTTGCCTGCAGTGGCCCAGCCCCTGGCAAAACAAATCTCACTCTTGGTCTCAAGATGCTAAAAGTTTCAAATGAGTTGTTAGGGGCCATCGAGCCCATGCCGACTCATAGAGACCCTATATGTGACAGAACGAAACACTGCCCGATCCTGCGCCATCCTCACAATCGTTTCTATGTTTAAAGGAGAGGCAGACAAAATAAAACTGAAACCAGTAATTTCATGCTTTAAGAAGCATGCCAAAGTGTTATGAGCATAGAGGGGCTTGAAGGAGATGACAAGGAGGTATTTGAGTCAGGAAGTTTTCCAAGAAGTTGTGTCTGTGGAGAAAGCCAAGAAGGCGGATAAGGTGCTCTAGATGATCTAAAGGCATGAGTTTAAGACAGGTATTTTTTTTTTTTTATGCAGGCCACTAGACTTGATGAGAAGTGGTCAGGGGGTCTGGGATGTTGACAAATGTTAAGTATCCCTTCCTCGGCCTCCCTCCACTCTACTAATTTACGTCCACATGGTTTTATCCTGGGGAGATAGCAGTTAGTATTGGAGAGGGGGATGCCGACTCTGTCAAAACAATGAGGTCAGACTATTGGTAGCCATTGACTTTCTTACTTCTGGGAACGTTTGGGATGGACTGACTATTTCTGTTCTGGTCTCAACTGGATCCACAAGGTCAGATTGTGTATGTTGTTGTTGCTGTTAGGTGTTGTCAAGTCGGTTCTGACTCATAACAACCAATGTACGATAGAACAAAACACTGCAGGGTCCTGCGCCATCCTCAAAATTGTTGTCATATATGAGCCTGTTGTTGCAGCCACTGTGTCAGTCCATCTCATTGAGAGTCTTCTTCTTTTTCTCTGACCCTCCACTTTACCAAGCATGATGCCCTTCTCCAGGGGATGGTCGCTCCTGATAACATGTCCAAAGTATGTGAGATGCATTCTCATTGTCCTTGCTTCCAAGGAACATTCTGGCTGTACTTCTTCCAAGACAGATATGTTCATTCTTCCTGCAGTCCATGGTATATTCAGTAATCTTTACCAACACCATAATGCAAAGGCGTCAGTTCTTCTTCAGTCTCCGTTATTCATTGCCCAGCTTTCACATGCATAAGAGGCGATTGAGAACACCAGTGCTTGGGTCAGGCGCACCTTGGTCTGTGTATAGATATCATTTATTCACTTTCAGGGGTCTGACTTGTGGGATTTAGTCAAATGACAAGCTTTAGACCCACCTCATGGAGCTGTTATAAAGATTAAATGAACAAATATAAATATAAAAAATAGAGTACTGCCTGATACATAGTAAGCACTATATAAACATTAGCTATTATTATTAATCTGGAATTCTTCCAAGTCATTGGAATCCCTGAGGTGCCGTCCAGTTCTGGAGCTTATACAGTGTTAGAACAGATCTCTAGATCTTAGAACAGAGAGCCTAGAGCTCTCCAAGAGGTGTGGTTGGTTTGTAGGGGTGGAGGCCCTGGGTTCTTGGCTATATTCCAGGGTAGAAAACAAGGGTTTAGTTTTTACTGTGTGTGTTCCGGAAGCACTATAAGCCAAAGGCAAGGCAGAGTTTGTACCTTTTGAGGTATAGGTGTTGTTACAGTAGTTTCTATAAAGGCCTATGTGGGTTTCACAGCAATAAAGGCCTTGAGTTTTAGACTATAGAAGACATCCTCTAGGATGTTAAAGACACATTTCATTTTTTATTTTTGCTTTGTTTTAAAAGGATTTATTATAGCTAATAGTGCAAATCTATTCTCAAGAATTGCTAATTATTATTTGAATATGGTCTTTACCCTGGAACCTACCTAGGGCCAAAGTTGAAAACAATTTGCAATAAATCTGCTTTCTGGAATTCTTGTACGTGCTGACTTCTTAGGCTAGCTGTGAGGAATTAATGAGGTAATATGTGTATGGTGTATATCTCTCAATAGTTACTGACCTCATTTTGATGATCTTCTAAGCCAGTGGCTGGGACAGATTGAAGATTGTATTATGCCATCTCCATTGGAAATTTGGTGGTTATAAGATTTCTATGGCACACCTCTTTAGTCTGACCAAGCTGCAGAAGTAACCGTAGGATTCCAAATTGGTCCGTGTTTTAAAATGGGACATGAAAATTCAAATTCTCACAGGCATCTCACAGGTATCGAGATGATTTATCTACCAGTAAAGGACATTTTTTTAATGGGGTAATTATGTAGTTATTTCATAACAATAATAATAATAATTTTATTCTGAACACAGGGCTAAATTCTTTCCTTAATCATCACAACCACCCCATAACCGTTTTATAGATGAGAAAACTGAAACCCAATGGAGTTAAGTAACTTGCTCAAGGTCACCCAACTAAGTACAGTAGAACTTGGATTTGAACCCAGGAGGGTCTGACTCCAGAGTCCATGCAATAAACTTTTTATGTTATATTGCTTTGCTTGTGGCTATCTGGGCCGTTCATTCATATATTGACTTACTACATAAATATTTACTATATATGCCAAGAACTGTTCTAAGCCCTGGGGATATGGTGGTGGATGAAAATGTCAAAGATTCCACAGTTTTGGAGGTTATATTCTAGTGGGAAACACTCAAACAGGAAAATGAATATACGTATACACACACACACACGTATATATACATATATACAGTTTTTTGTGCTATGAAGAAAAATAAAATCTGGAGAAGAGAGGCAGTAGCTGTTTTACAAAGCTACATGAGTGTTTTCTATGCCTTCCTAAGGGAGTAACTTTTTTCCTGATCTTGGTTCAGCCATTACTTTTTATTTTAAATTTTATCATGTAACATTTGATGTGTGTACATTGACATGTTTGTAAGTTATGAATCATAACAGTATTTTACATTTTATTATGTAACATTTAATATGTATTCATTAGCATATTTGTAAGTTATGAAGCATAATAATAAAATACCAATGATCCTGACACCTAATCTAAGAACTAAATTATCAATTCTGTTGCATCTTCCTGGGCTCTGTCCTGCCCCATTACCTGCCTATTCTTTGAAGCAACTACTTCCTAAATTTTGTATTTATTTTCCTCTTGCCTTTCATATTTAAAAAAAAAGAAAAAGAAAAAGTTTATCACTTATGGATATATTCATAAATACTAGGTTGTTTTGTCTTGCTTTATAAAAGTAGTCTCATTATTCCAAATTGTTGCATGTAGCTGTAGTTCATTCATTTTAACAGTTGAATTATATTGTGTTGGGTAATTATTACAAAATCCCTTGATTCATTGCCTTGTGATAGACTTTTGGGTTTCCAGCTTTTTGCTATTTGAACAGTGCTGCTCTGAACATTTTTTGTGTGTGTCTCTCGATGCACACATGCTCAAGAAAGAGTTTCTCCATCACGTATACCGGGGAGTGGTATTGCTGAGTCATAGGATATATCTATGTTCAATTTCATGTGGTAGCACCAAACTGTTTTCCAAACGGGTAGTGCCGGTTTACCTTCCCACCCACAGTGATTAAGAGTTCCAAATGGTTCACATTTCATTTGCACTTGGTATTATAAGAATCTTAATTTTTTGCCAGTCTAGTGGGTATAAAGTGGTTTTCCATTGTGATCTTCATTTGCATTTCCCTGATAACTAATGAGATGGAGCCTCTGAGGAGGTGATTTTTGGCAGAAACCTGAATGAGGTGAAGGAGCAAACCATGGGAAGCTGTGGTGATAGAACATTCCAGGGCAAAGTTCCAGAGATCAAATCTATCCTGATGTGTCTGAGAAGCAGCAAGAGATCCAAGGTGACTAGAGAGAAGTGTACCATGGGAGATAAGGTCAGGAAGGAAGGCAGCGCCAGATCTCTTAGAGCCTGGGAGGCCGTTGTAAATGCTGTAGACCTATTCTAAGATTTATGGAAAGACATAGTAGAGCTACGAGAAGGGGAGGGACATGATTTAATTAACATTTAAAAAGTATAAGTTTGGCTTTTTGTGACTGGAGGGGCAGGAAGATCAGAAGCACATAGGTGAGTTGGGAGGTGTGCAATAGTTAAGGCCAGAAGATAATTGTGGCTTCAGTCAGTCTGTTGGTGGAAAAACTGGTGAGAAGTTGGATTCAGGGTGTATTTTGAAGGTAAGGCCAGTAAGCCCTTTTGATAGTTTGGATTTGGATCAGAGGCGTGAGAGGAAGAGAGGAATTAAAGATGATAACTAGGTTTGGGGCTGAGTAACAGAGAATCTAGGTCCTTTCATTGACATGGGAAGCCCTGCGGAGAAGAGCAGCTTTGTAGGGAGAAAATAAAAAGGTTTTTTTTTTTTAATATGGAGGATATATATTTATCGTGTATTGCTATTTACCTGACATGTCATCTGCTGATGTCTCAAAAGTACTTCAGATTAAACATGTACAAAACTGAACAGGTGCTCTTTCCTTCCATGCTTCCTCATCCGTTTCTCAGTGAATGCTAGCCCATCCATCTGGTTGGACAAGCCAGAAATCTGGGAGTCATTTTTGACACCTCCTTCTGGCTTATCTCCATCACTAGGACCTGCCACTTTTCCCTCTGAAATATCTCTGGAATCTGTGTTGTTTTCACCATCTGCACCACAACCAACCTAGTTCTAGCTACCATCAGTTTTTGCCTTGAGTCCTGCCGTAGCTTTCTAACTGTATTTGTTCTGGTCCTCCAATCCATTCTCCAGCCTGTAGACAGCTCACATTGCTCCTTTGCCCCATTCAAAACCCATCAAAGGCTTTTTTATTGCTCTTAGGGTAAACCCATAATATGACCAAATACCATGAATGAGCAGGCCTCTGCCCATCTCTCTAGTCTCATCTCTTGCTAGTCCCTCCTCTCTAGCATTCTGTTTGTTCCTAAAAAGCACCTGTCCCTTTCCCTTCCTGGGCCTTTGCACAGATAGTTTCTAGAATACTACCTCTTCTCCCCCTAGGTTATGTCATCCTTCAGATTCTAGCTCAAATGATACTTCCTTGGAGAAGCCACTTGAACTCCCCTCCCCCACTCTTCCACCCCTGCCACAACTAGGTTAGGTTTCCCTGTTATTTGTTCTAAATAAATATAATTTTGTACTTTCTTTTTAATAGCACTTATCACATCACATATTTATGTATCTATTTGTTTAGTTATTTGGTTAAAATACTACTCTCCTTTCTTGACATATGAACTCTGAGGCCCGTACGACTCTGTTTGGTACACTGTCACATCTCCAGGGTCTAGCACGGTACCCGGTTCATAGAAGAGAACATTTGTAGGGTCAATCAGTGGATAAAAACCAAAAAACAAAAAGCACTCGGCTGCTAACCAAAAGGTAGGCATTTCAAACCCACCATCCACTCCATAAAAGATGTGACAGTCTGCACCGATAAAAGATTTACACCTTGGAAACCCTGTGGGACAGTTCTGCTCTGTCCTATAGGGCCACTATGAGTTGAAACAAACTCAGTGGCAACAGTGAATCAGTGGATAGGGGACAAAAAGCCTTGCTTATCTGAACTGATTTTATAGTCTTTTACAATAGGAATACTTTTTTTGCTTATGGTAGATTGGGAGCCCTGTAGTTGTAGTGGTTAAAAGCTCGACTGCTAACCGAAAGGTCAGCAGTTCAAATCTACTAGCTGCTCCTGGAATCCGTATGGGGCAGTTCTGCTCTGTCCTATAGGGTCACTGAGTCGGAAGCAACTTGATGGCACCTAATAACAATTTTTTTTTAATAACAATAGTAGATTGACTCTTTAAAACTTGCTTGAAAATGGTCTAGCTCTATTTTAGACTTTCTTCATAGTCACAGCTCTGCAGCCACTCTTTGATGTAAATGATATCTAGATTCAGTCAATTCTGAAATTAGGTCCTCAATCGAGTTTACAGAATTTGTGGGTAAAACCTTTTTGTCTACTGACAATACCCTATTCATATCTCCAAAACAAATGCCCTGGTATAAGGGGGGATAGTAATAAACAATAAGCATTTGAATAACATTTACAAATTATGTAGTATTTTTGCATACCTGATATCATTTGATTTTCACAACAATGCCCAGTGAGGTGCCTTGGGCAGATTCTATCTTTATTTCTATTGCCAAATGAGGAAATTCAAGTTCAAAGAGGTTAAGTGACTCATCCACAGGCAGTAACAGCTAGAGCTGAGATTCAGAGCCAGGCCCTCTGATGCAGTCTGTGTCCTCTATGCCACTCCTCTTGGAAAGGATGCTGCTAGCTATTAGGGATGCCCTGGAGTGAATGAGGTTTCTCTTCACACAGCATGTTACATCGCAGGTAAAACCTTTCAAATATTCTTTATTACCCATGCTGTTAAGATCTTAGTTCTTTATCAAGGTGAACTCTGCCCCCATGATCCTACCTCAACTTACTTTTCCAGCCTTAGTTCTCACCACTTCTTGCACTGTCCTTCACATTCCAGCAGCATCAAATTGTTTGTGGTTACCCCAAGTTAGATTAAATGTCCCTCCCCTGTGCCCCTATAACACTCTGGACCTATGTTCCATTGTACTCATCACCTTACATGGTAGGCATCAGTTTACTTGTCTTTCCCAAATGAGACAAGAGAGTGAGTTTTTTTTTTTTTTTAAAGTTCTTTGAAGGAAAAAACAATATCAGTTTTCTTTTTATACCCAGCCCTAGTAGTACAGAGCCTGATACAGAGTAAGGACTGAGTCAGTGTTAGAAAAATGAGCGAATAAGCTTGTGTTCAACCATATGAGTAGGTCTATTTGATTACTTAAAGTGAGGGTATACCAATAGATTTTCTACTCCGCTTATATATTTCACTGGAGATTTATATGACAATTAAGAACTTCTTCCATATTCTGTCTGTATTTGGAGTACTGGTGGAGCAGTAAGAGAGGCCGCTAACCAAAAGTTTCGTAGTTCGTAGTTTGAATCCACCAGTTGCTTCTTGGGAACCCTATGGGGCAGTTCTATTCTGGCCTATAGGGTCACTATGAATTGGAATCAACTCAACAGCAGTGGGTTTGAGTTTTGGTCTTAATCTACTCATCTCATTTAAATCATTGAGGTTAGCCTTTGCTCAGGGCTGTGCACTAGACTTCAGCAAGTTTCTGGTTTAGAAAGCAGATCAACCTGGGGAGCCTGCAGGGTAACTGCCGAATAGCAAAACCATTGGTGGCATCTGCTCAGGACATCTGTACTGTGCTTGCAGCTACCCCTCCTGGGGACTCACTGGTGGCACAAAGGAAAGGAATTTTTTACACTTTCCACTGTGAGACTCACTTAAGTGTCAAATCATATGGTAACTAATACATAAATGAAAATACTAATCCTGTCATGCAGAGGTAAGCCCTGTTAATATTTTGTAATACCCTACCAGTTTTAACCTGTACCTATATGTATTATTTTCCTGAAATGGGACCAAACCATCCTCTTATTTTGTAACATCCCTTTTTCTCTTCATAAATGTGAGGTTTCTTGTCTATATTACTATATATTGTTCCACAGTTAAAGCCTCATTTTATAAAGGTTTCTGAATAATTTGCTCATGTTAGTAGTTTAATTTGGTACCTCTTTATTTAAAGGGTGATTAGGATAAGGAAATAATTCTTAATTTTTTTAGCCAGATATATCAAGGAAATTTCACATGATTTTCTATAAAGGATCGAAAAGTTTGAGATTATAGGAACTTTGGTAGATAATTAAGGTGATATTTAATTGTTGTTGTTAGGTGCCGTCGAGTCGGTTCCGACTCATAGTGACCCTATGCACAACAGAACGAAACACTGCCCAGTCCTGCGCCATACTTACGGTCATTATTATGCTTGAGCTCATTATTGCAGCCACTGTGTCAATCTGCCTTGTTGAGGGTCTTCCTCTTTTCCGCTGACCCTGTACTCTGCCAAGCATGATGTCCTTCTCCAGGGACTGATCCCTCCTGACAACATGTCCAAAGTATGTAAGAAGCAGTGTCACCATCCTTGCTTCTAAGGAGCATTCTGGTTGTCCTTCTTCCAAGACAGATTTGTTCACTCTTTTGGCAGTCCATGGTATATTCAATGTTCTTCGCCAACACCATAATTCAAAGGCATCAGTTCTTCTTCAGTCTTCCTTATTCATTGTCCAGCTTTCACATGCATATGATGCGATTGAAAATACCATGGCTTGGGTCAGGCACACCTTAGTCTTCAAGGTGACGTCTTTGCTCTTCAACACTTTGAAGAGGTCCTTTGCAGCAGATTTGCCCAGTGAAATGCGTCTTTTGATTTCTTGACTGCTGCTTCCATGGCTGTTGATTGTGGATCCAAGTAAAATGAAATCCTTGACGACTTCAGTCTTCTCTCCGTTTATCATGATGTTGTTCATTGGTCCAGTTGTCAGGATTTTTGTTTTCTTTATGTTGAGGGTGTAATCCATACTGAAGGCTGTGGTCTTTGATCTTCATCAGTAAGTGCTTCAAGTCCTCTTCACTTTCAGCAAGAAAGGTTGTGTCACCTGCATAACGCAGGTTGTTAATGAGTCTTCCTCCAATCCTGATGCCCTGTTCTTCATATAGTCCAGCTTCTCCTATTATTTGTTCAGCATACAGATTAAATAGGTATGGTGAAAGAATACAACCCTGACGCACAGCTTTCCTGACTTTAAACCAATCGGTATCCCTTTGTTCTGTCCGAACAACTGCCTCTTGATCCATGTAAAGGTTCCTCATGAGCACAATTAAGTGTTCTGGAATTCCCATTCCTCGCAGTGTTATCCATAGTTTGTTATGATCCACACAGTCGAATGCCTTTGCATAGTTGATAAAACACAGGCAAACATCCTTCTGGTATTCTCTGCTTTCAGCCAGGATCCACCTGACATCAGCAATGATATCCCTGGTTCCACGTCCTCTTCTGAAACCAGCCTGAATTTCTGGCAGTTCCCTGTCAATATACTGCTGCAGCCGTTTTTGAATGATCTTCTGTGAAATTTTGCTTGCGTGTAATATTAATGATATTGTTCTATAATTTCCACATTCGGTTGGATCACCTTTCTTGGGAATAGGCATAAATATGGATCTCTTCCAGTCAGTTGGCCAGGAAGCTGTCTTCCATATTTCTTGGCATAGATGAGTGAGTACCTCCAGCGCTGCATCTGTTTATTGAAACATCTCAATTGATATTCCATCAATTCCTAGAGCCTTGTTTTTCGCCAGTGTCTTCAGAGCAGCTTGGTACCATCAGTTCCTGATCATATGCCACCTCTTGAAATGGTTGAATATCGACTAATTCTTTTTGGTATAATGACTGTGTGTATTCCTTCCATCTTCTTTTGATGCTTCCTGTGTCATTTAATATTTTCCCCATGGAATCCTTCACTATTGCAACTCGAGGCTTGAATTTTTTCTTCAGTTCTTTCAGCTTGAGAAATGCTGAGGGTGTTCTTCTGTTTTGGTTTTCCATCTCCAGCTCTTCGCACATGTCATTATAATACTTTACTTTGTCTTCTTGAGAGGCCCTTCAGTTCTTTTACTTCATCAATTCTTCCTTTTGCTTTAGCCGCTTGACACTCAAGAACAAGTTTCAGAGTCTCCTCTGACATCTGTCTTGGTCTTTCTTTCTTTCCTGTCTTTTCAGTGACCTCTTGCTTTCTTCTTGGATGATGTCCTTGATGTCATTTAACAACTCGTCTGCTCTGCGGTCACTAGTGTTTAATGCATCAAATCTGTCCTTCAAATGGTCTCTAAATTCAGGTGGGATATACTCAAGGTCATATTTTGGCTCTCGTGGACTTGCTCTGATTTTCTTCAGTTTCAGCGTGAACTTGCATATGAGCAATTGATGGTTTGTTCCACAGTTGGCCCCTGGCCTTGTTCTGACAGATGATATTGAGCTTTTCTATGGTCTCTTTCCACAGATGTGGTCAATTTGATTTCTGTGTATTCCATCTGGCGAGGTCCATGTTTATAGTCACCGTTTATGTTGGTGAAAGAAGGTATTTGCAATGAAGAAGTCCTCCATGGGTGACCCTGCTGGTATCTGAACACACAAGCCCCCACAGTACAACAAACTGACAGACACGTGGGGGGATATTTAATAGCTAGCCTTATTATGTCTCTCTAATCAAAATTATCTACTTCGAAATGCCCATTTTTAAATTCCTTCATTGCATAATATAACGAAGATAATTTCCTTTCCTATTAGACTAAGTAAGACATTTTGATAACAGTCTAATTTGAGTTTCTTAGTTTTATACTAGAAGTATACATGATGGCTGTCAAAAATTAAATTTCAGTAGGAAGTCACTTGAGAAAAGGCAACAATCTGTACCATTGGCCCTTAATAAACTAATTGATTGGTAACTTGAATACTCTAACCACTTAAGACATGTTTACAATTTGATATGTAACCAAAAAAATGTATGAGGTGCATAAAACCTTTGTCTTTTGATTTTGTAGCCATGTTAGTTTTAGTTCTGAGGTTCTTCAGCCTATTAGATTCTTCTGATTAAGCCCTCAGAGAAAGTATATGCCATCCTTCTCTTGGTCTAAGTTATTAATGAGTTTGGTTTCTATAAATACACCAACTGCCTCAACCTGGTGCTGCCATTTGATCAAGAGTCAAGCACACCACAGATTCTTCATTAGCTTTTCATCATTAACTTATATTCCCTGATTCCATATTTTAGTAGATAATCTATCAAACAATATTTTGGAAGAGCTTCAGGATTTTAAAAAAATGCCAAAGGCTGATTTAGTATATCATTTTCAGAAAGAGCATTTGCAATTTTCTGTTAACAAAAGAGCACAAACCAAAAAAAAAAAAAAAAAAAAAAACACTAGTTGCCATCGAGTTGATTCCAACTCATAGTGACCCTATAGGACAGAGTAGAACTACCCCATATGGTTTCCAAGGAGCACCTGGTGGATTTGAACCTTTTGGTTAGCAGCCATAGCTCTTAACCACTATGCCACCAGGGTTTCCCAAAGAGTACAAGACCGAGTAAATTCATTCCTTGGTTAACTTTACTGTTTAAGCAATGACTAGGTATGTCCCTGACTTCCTTCTCTTGACGGCCTACCTATTGAGGAAGAAGTAGTTTTGGGGAACTCCCAGAGTGATCATCCTCTTTGAGGTTACTTGGTTGCATTTTGTCTTGGTCCTTGAGAACCAGTTTGTTTGAGGATATGACATTTAGGTTATGTGAACATCTCCAAGAGAGTTCTCATCTTTAGGCACATAGTATTCAAGTGATAAACATTTGTTAGTTGAAGTAATAAATGAATTAATTTAAAACTTTTGTTTGAAAAATGCAGAGCCAAGCCGCGCATCTGGTAGAAAGTTATTTGTAGCGCTGAAGTGGTGTCATTTTGGCATGGTCTGTGAGAGATGACTGTCGTTGCATTTACCCTGGGTGTCCCTAATGCTTAAAAGAACAGAAGATTTAAAGTGAATGAGAGTTACTGTCTGGGTCTTGATTTAGTAGGAGAGAAGGCTCTTTCAGAATAAGTGGTTTACCTTGCCTAGCCCAGAATCCAAGGTATCTCCTTTAGATGCAAATGATACCAGTATTCATATTCAAGGTAAATCTATTACTGATATCACTCTGTTTATTATGAAATATGACATATTTATTATGAAATATTTGGTTCCAGAATCAGGACTTAGTCTGTCATTGATAGGGAAAAGGCAGTTGAAAGCTAGGCCTTTAAATTTTTGTTTTACAGTAATTTTAACAAATAAATGTATAGCAGCCTCATTTTGATGAGGGTTTCAAGCCACATTAGTGGAAGACAAATTTGCTAATATTTGCATATGTTCATTCTTAAAATTATGCCAATTAGGAGGATATACCTGCAGTGCAGAAATCCAGTGTTGTAAGTGACATCATCATATCCCTCTCAGCGTCCTAGATTTAAGATTTTCTGGAAAAGTGAAGAAAATTGAGAAAAGTGCTAACATTTACTGAGAATTTCTAATACTTACAGTAACCAACATGTTAGTATCAAAAGTAGAAAATCCCAGCGAAAAAGGAAGGAGAATGGAGGAGAGTTAAGGAAACAAACAAACAAAAAAAAAGAATAATTTTTATATGAGCTGCTCCGTACACCAATTAGGCAAGTCCCTTGTGGCAAGTGAAAAATCAGTTTGAACCAAAGAGGACCACAACTTGGCTGAAGTTTCAAGAGGATTTCCTTTTTATCCTTTCTTCCAAATCCACAATTTTTATTTCAGGTTCTAAAAATTATCGGATAATGTATGTTCGCAGGTTTCCGCTGTTATGCCAGCGGTTTAGGTATTTTGAGTCGTTCTTTCTTACACCCTCAGTTATACACACTTCTTGGATGTTCTAAGATTATCCTTCTAATGTATTATCTTAACAGCAAGCAAATATGTATTCGTTTTATAAGATTATTAATCACAATGACAGTAGTTGAGAATTGCTGAGCATTTACTATATGTTGGGCACTGTGTTATGCTATTTCATGCATTTACTCTGGTGAGGTAAATGTAATTATATCCTGGTTTTATAGGTGAGGAAATTCATGCTCAGAGAGGTTAAATTAAGTTCCTTCTCCAAGGATGCCCAAATTCCAAGTAGTCCAGCTGGGATTCAAACCAACATTGTTCACCTTCTGAGTCTGAGCTCTTAACCCCTGCCATATGCTGCCTTCTTTCTGGATAAGGCTTATGACTGTTGGCAGACTCTAATTTCATCATGATTTTCTTATGATTTAAAAGGGAAAGTTGTCAAAAATATTAAAATTATTCCATTTGTCATATTGTGTATTAGTGAACCTAAACCTCTCCTCCAGAACTGCCATTCAGTTCCTCAAGCATGTCTACCTGAATATTTTTCCAGTATCTCAGACTCCTCATCTCAACATACCTCACTCCCAAAAATGCAATTAAAAAAATATATATAAAGTAAAAAGGAGTTGATATACATACATATTTCATTTTCATATCTGTGAATGTTTTCATCTGAAATTCTTGAACAGAGTCTGCTCACTTAGGCTCCGTGAACTTCGGATGGTCATCCATTCCTATTCTAGAGTTCTGGAACTTTCTCTTTGTAAGCTGCTACACACTCCCGCTACACTGCAAGCTCCACCAGAGCAGGCACAGCATCTGTGGGATTAGCACTGTACCACTGGTGCCTGCTGTGGTCCCTGGCTGACCCAGATTAAATACTTGGTAAATATTTATTGACTGACTGATTGCTACTCCTGTGCTTTTGCTGACCAGCAGGCCTGCCAGTCAACACATGGAGAGAGCATCCTCATGTTCCCATGGGAAAACTGCAGCTCCATCTCTGTCCCGTCTCTCCCTTAACCCAGCCTCAGCCACTCACTTCTCTTGGCAAAATTTTCATTTATGCCCTTCACACGTTTCCCCTTTTGTGCTCTTGTCCATATTCTTTCCTAAACCCAGAATGAAATCCCTTCTTCTTTCTCTGTCCATTTCTACAGGTCTGCAATCTTACTGTCTAGCAAGACTCATATGAAATACCATTTCCTTCACGAACTCTTGCCCAGTCTCCATAGACAGAAGCAGTTGTGCTCATCTCTCTTCCCCGAACACGATTATGCTGGTGGTTCCGTAATCTACCTTGTGTTTCTTATGTTCGAGAACTGGGGGCTTCTTGAGAACAGCTAAGTTAAACACGACGAATCAGGCTTCCTTAGTGTAGGGCTTCTCAGAGCCAATGTGCATTCAATATGTTGGAATATATTGTGAATCTTCAAGTGAGGTATATAAAGGTATTCCTCTGACTTGAAAGTATTTTAAAAATTATATGTATACATATACATAAAATATATCTCCAAACCCATTGCCATTGAATCAGTTCTGACTGATGGAGACCCCCACATGTTACAGAGTAAAATTGAACTCCATAGGGTTTTCTTGGCTGTAATCTTTACAGAAGTTGTTCTCCAGCCTTTTCTTCTGCGGCACTGCTGATTGAATACAAACAACAACCTTTCAGTTAGTAGCCAGAAGCAAACTACACCATGCAGGGACCTTATATACATACCAAAACCAAACCAAACCCATTGCCATCGAGTCAATTTTAATACATAGCAACCTATAGGACAGAGTAGAACTGCCCCATAGGGTTTCCAAGGCTGTTATCTTTACGGAAGCAGACTGCCACATCTTTCTCACATGGAGCAGCTGGTAGGTTTGAACCTCTCATCTTTTCATTAACAACTGAGTGCTTAACCACTGCACAGCCAGGGCACCTTCCTTTTACGTATATACGCCCATTGCTATGGAGTCAATTCTGACTCATAGCTACCCTAGAGGACAGAGTAGAACTGCCCCATAGGGTTTCCAAGGAGCGCCTGGTAGATTGAAACTGCCGACCTTTTGGTTAGCAGCTGTAGCTCTTAACCACTATGCCACCGAGGTTTCCATGTATTTATATATATATTTTAAAAATGTGTTTTGATGAGTAATACTCTATGGTATAATTATATTTTTAGTTTCCAATAATTATGGCCGTGTATAAGAGTGGAGTCTATTTGCTCCATCCCCAACGACATTGAAAGTCTTTCCAGAGAAAACTAAACAGAAAGATCAATTTAGTAATGAACTTCATAAGAGTTATTGATACTCACTTCATCTTATTTCCACAGGGAAATAAAAGACAATCCGGACATTTGAGAGTAGGCCCTGAGACCACCTCTTTTTTTTTTTTTTTTTTTTTTGAGTTCTTTTTTCCTTTAACCGGAGTGAAATATTAAATATCTAATGTACTTGGGGGAAAAAAAAGCTGCTGAAAGTTGGGGTCATAAAGCATAGAAGATTTAAAAGATGGCACTAATAGACCCAAAATGCAAATTGTGAGACTCTTGGCCCTTCTATTCAGAGGTCTGTAAATGTTAGGTGTCATTTTTCTGTCTTTTTAGTTTTGAATGTAGGCACTGCTGCAGGAACAAGTGTCTCTGATTAATAGGGAGAAAGAGGTTACACCAACTTTTTAGCATTTCTGAAAGAAAAACTCAAATGTACTTCACTTTTGTTGGGAGTGACTGAGTGAATCGTTCGGGTCTGCACTGATGGAAAAGATGATCTTACTGGGATCAGAGGGAAAACATTCAAAAAATATCAAGAGTGTCACCAATGAAAAAGCCACATATGGTCCTAGACCAATAGACAAACACTTTCAGTGTTATTATAATGCTATTTTTACATTTGAAGATGAGTATGGCCAGATGAGTTGTAGCATTCACGTCTAATTTGTTTCTCTATATAAAATTATTTTTGTGTATATGTTTATGACTCTTACTGATGATCAGTTGCTAATGCACTGGTTTATTATTCCAACAACTTAATCCCATTCGTTTGTATTACCAGTGTATCTCCATTCTCCCCCACCTTTTATTTTTAAGAGAGAAAGAACCCAGTCATGTAAAGGACATGTTTTATAATTATTGCAGTGTGTTTCTTCATCAATAGTGAGGTAATGTTGGTAGTTTTATTTTCATAGTTCCCGGCAGATGATTCACATTTGCACTGTGTCTGAGCTGACTCAAAAATCCATCGTTAACGGCAGAGAAGGCGCCCTGGTGGCACAGTGGTTAAGCACTCGGCTGCTAACTGATAGGTCCCTGGTTTAAACCTACCAGCTGTTCCACAGGAAAAGACCTGGCGATCTGCTCCAGTAAAGATAACAGCCTAGGAAGCCCTGTGGGGCAGTTCTGCTCATCCTATAGGGCACTATGAGTTGGAATCGATCCATTGGCACACAACAACAACAACAACAACAGTGGCAGAGGAGCAATAGAGTATGGTAGAGCACTATACTTGAAATGAAACCAGTGGTCTTTTCCTGCTTTTCTCTTTACATTACTCCTCTGGGCCTCAGTTTTTGCACCTTTAAAATGGATTAAAGTTGCTTTTATTTTGAGTAAAAGAAGGTAACAGTCAAAATATCATTGATCAATTGCTGATACCAGTTCACTTAAAAAACCAAATCCATTGCCATCGAGTCAATCTTGACTCATAGCGACCCTGTAAGACAGTGTAGAACTGCCACATACAGTTTCCAAGGAGCAGCTGGTGGATTCAAACTGCTGACCTTTTGGTTAGCAGCCAGACTTTTAACTACTGTGCCATGAGGGCTCCAAGCAAAGGAGTGGGGGCTGGAAAGTAGGAGCCCTGATAGTGAGGTCTGGTTTGACTGGAGTTTAGAGTATATCTAGCAGAGTGTGGGGGTTAGGCCCGAAAATAAGAGGAGGTCAGATTATTGAATGCCTTGAATGTTGTCAGTCCAGTCTGGATAAATATTTACCTACATATGTGAGATTTAACTGAGGGCACTGGGTTAACTAGCAAATGTTAAGGAAAGTTCTCCTTAGGTTCTGAATCTGAAAATGGTTGACTGGGTCAAATTGACTCATGATCTATCGTAACCACATATACCAAAACCAAACCCAGTGCCATCAAGTCAATTCCGACTCATAGTGACCCTATAGGACAGGGTAGAACTGCCCCATAGAGTTTCCAAGGAGTGCCTGGAGGATTCAAACTGCCAACCCTTTGGTTAGCAGCCGCAGCACTTAACCACTACGCCACCAGGGTGTCCTAACCATATATAGTTCTTTTAAATCATTTTTCATTGTAAACACACACACGCGTATACATGTTGTTGTTAGGTGCGTTGAGTTGGTTCCAACTCATAGTGACCCTGTGTACAACAGAATAAAACACTGGTCGGGCCTGTGCAATCCTCACAACTGGTTGTCATGCTTGAACCCATTGTTGCAGCCACTGTGTCAGTCCACCTCATTGAAGGTCTTCCTCTTTTTTGCTGACCCTCCACTTTACTGAACATGATGTCCTTCTCTAGGGACTGGTCCTTCCAGGTAACATGTCATATATATACATAAAACATAAAAATTACTGTTTTAATCATTTTTAAGTATATAATTCAGTGGCATTACGTACATTCACAATGTTATGCACTCATTACCATTCAACGTTTCCAAAACTTTTTCATTACTCCAAATAGAAGCTCTGTACCCATTAAGTACCTGAGGTTTCCTCCCTTCTCCCAACCCTTGGTAACCTCTAATCTACTTTTTGTCTTTATGAATTTGCCTATTATAGATATTTCATATAAGTGGAATGATACAATATTTGTTCTTTTGTATCTGGCTTATTTCACTTAATGTAATGTTTTCAAGGTTCATCTATGTTGTAGCATGTGTCCTTTCTCTGTATGGCTACATACCACATTTTGTCCATTCATCTGTTGTTGGACATTTGGATTGTTCCACCTTTTGGCTATTACGAATAATGCTGAAGTGAACACTGGCATACAGGTATCTGTATGAGTTCCTGTAAGCATATATAGTTTTGAGAGTTGTTTTTAGATTTGCAAAAAGAACATACAAAGAAAAACATATGCACGTGTAAATCTTTTCTAGCAGGCCTCATACAAATTGAAATTAAATTTCAGTCTTTTGCTGGTATGCACAGTGGTCATGCCAAGAGATAATTTACCACTAATTTTTAAAATTCATCTTTTGGGTTGTGTTTCACAATCTTTGAAATATACTCATAGGGACCTAACACTGATGAGTTTTAGTAGGGTACTAGTCAACAGAAGACCTCAAGAACTTGATTTTACCATTGGTGTCTAAGATTGCACTTGTCCTATGCTCTCCTGGGAATGAATATAAGGGAAAAGAGCCTGAAGTCTTTGCCACTGCCCTGTGCCCTTTTGCGTCTTCACCTTCACTCTGACTTGAGCCTGGTTGAAGTGGATCATCACCTAAGCAGCCAACTGTGTGCCTGTGTTATTTTTTAAATTATTATTAAAGAACAGAATTTATTTTCTCACAGTTTACGGGGCTTGAAGTTCAAATTCAGGGAACTGGCTCTAGGGGAAGGCCCTCTGTTTTTTCAGGGGGAAGATCTCTCAATTCCTGTAGTGCCGGCGTTCCTGGGTTCATTGGCTATCTCCAGGTGGCATGTATCTTTGCCTCCTTTTGTGCTTGCTTCTGTGCCTCTGTTGTTGCTAGAAAGAAGCATACTTACTCTCAGATGGAAAAGTAGTTTTGACTTCCTTGGAAGACTGTATTTGGAAGAGGGATTCATTCCTTGGCACCCAAAGAATATGCAAATAGAGAGATAATACGAGGTATGTATTATACTAGGTATACATACCTGGGTTATTAGTGTTAGAAAAGGGAAGAGAGTGGAGAAAGGAAACCACTTTCCATCTAGTAAAATGGAGGCATGGGGACATATCAGTGTCCATGACCCCAGATCTCTGGCTGGGACTAAACAAAAGAAATGAATACTAGTTCATCAGTATTGAGACCACCTTATCTAGTCAGTGCTATTTAGATGTAGAAAAGAAGACGATACTCTGCCACATTTTAGGACTGTATAAAGGGCTATGGTAAAAGAAATGTCTTTTTCTTCTGTCCCTTTTTAAAAAGCACGCTCAAGTACACTAAAAGTAAACCATTTAAAGCAAAAGCTTGAATGAGGAAACCCATGGAGCTTATAAAACTTTAATAATTAGACCCTGACTAAATGAGGCAGTCTTGAAATTTTAAGTGAACCAGTCTTAATTTGTAGCTCTTAGTGTTGCACAGGAAAAAATTGAAATCAGTTGTGTCCCAGCAATGTTCATAAAAAGGACAAGCTACCTACTGTAAATATAAGTAATTCTGGCATATGTGAGAAGGCATCGAAAGAAACAGCCAACATTGCTACTTTAAAATAACCTGTATGCAAAAGTAAAGCTTCAGATAGGGAAGTTATATCCAAAGCCCTTAGAGGTACTTTCTTTCTGCCCTGAGATAAACCTTTAAGGAGTGTGGAAACTTTAACCTGAAAAGACAGGAAGGAGACTCATTCTACTTATGTCAGTTGGAAGTTCTGTACATGGTAAGACATGTAAACTCTCAGAGAACCCATCAATTGCGCGGCTTAGGCTTAGGCTTTGGCTTTGGCTTCGGGTTCAACTTCAGCTTCAGCTCTGCCTATGACTATTGGGGTCACTAAACCTGGGCCTGACCTCTAACGGAGCACCAGTCCCATACTGCCAGCCAGTTTTGAGTCAGTTTCATTTGGTTGGCCTCCCAAGGTCATTCTGTCTGCTACAGGTGTCTTCCGCCATCTCTCTGCTAGCCTCAATTCCACCCTTTCTAAGAGGCCAGCAGCTAGTCCTTGGAATATGCATTGGCCAGCTGGAATCCTTCTTCTGAACTCATAGAACTCTTTACTGTTCAGTTTTTTGTTATATTCATGACCCACCTTGCCACAGTTCTTGTATTTTTGTCTATTCTCATTTATTATTTTTTCAAGCTTATTTTTCCCTTTTAGAGGGGAAAATATGTTCCATGATTCTTCTAAGACACTGAGCACAAACCTCTCCATGTCCTCAATAGGTATCTGTTGACCGATGGATTCTTTGGATGCCTCGAGGATACTAACTGAAATAAGTTAGCTAACAATGGTGAAAGAGAATTTTAGGGGTCATCTCATCTATTGCCTGGCCCTCTCCTCCTGGACTTTCAAGTTGTTGTTTGTATTTCCATACATTTCTCAAGGAAGTCCTACAACATCCCGCCCCCCCAGCATTTTCAATTTACCCATGCCATTCCTACTTCTTCCCAGTAACTATTTTAATCTCAATTCTTCGTGTTTAAATTTAGACTTACTTGCTTTCGTTTAACTAGTGAAGGTGGACAATAGGAAGGCCTGGGGAGGGGGGAGAATAATGATGAGTACCAAATGAGAAATGTGGATACTAAAGGCTGCAGGAATCCAGAGGAGAGTGAATTCCTTGGGTTTGGGTGGTGATGAGGATACACAGAAGAACTGGGAGTTGATCTGGATCTTGAAGAGCAGATGATATCATCATAATGATGACCTCTTGAACTTAAATGTTCCTTTTGCATCAGAGATAGGTTGCCTCTCCTATAAACCTTCTACCTTTCTTGGTTGAAAGAATCCCAGTTCCATTCAGTTAGGATGGTTCATTTTGTCAGAGATTGATTTAAGGTTATACATGGTTTATGGTTAGACAGTTTTGGCCAGGGAAACCAAGAGGGGAGGTGTGCTCAGGTACTTCTGGGAAAGCTTTCCTGTCTTCTAAGAAAGGCACGGAAAGAGATGATCTCTTACTGCCTGTGGACTTTATTTGGTCTGATGTGATATGTGGAGCTGCTGCATCTTGCAGCCACAAGAGGAAGTAGATTAAAGGCAGTAGAGTGCAGAGGTTGAAGAAACTAGAGTTGTCGATACTATTACTCAGCTGCTGTGCTTTGAACTTTTTTCTTCCTCACTACTTATAGGTTTGTAAGATAACTAATTTCCGTATTGCTTAAAGCTAGTTTGAATTGGGTCAAAACTATCCTTCCAGTACAACAATTCTACTTTTCCCAACCTGTTCATATCCAGTATTGACTTTGATTTCAACAACTCTGTGTTGTGGATAAGACACACATAGTTATTCCCATATATCAGGGATGAAACTAAAGTTTAGAAGATGCAACTTGTCCAAGGGTTCGAGTCCAAGTTTGCTAATTCTCAGTCTTTCTACCTTCTCTGTGCTGTTTTAAATTGATGTTGTTGTTAGGTGCCATCGAGTCGTTTCTGACTCATAGCAGCCCTATGTACAACAGAACAAAATGCTGCCCTGTCCTGTACCATCCTCACAATCATTACTGTGTTTGAACCGATTGTCGCAGCTACTGTGTCAGTCCATCTCTTTGAGGGTCTTCCTCTTTTTTGCTGACCCTCTATCAAGTATGATGTCCTTCTCAAAAGACTGGTCCCTCCTGATAACATGTCTAAAGTATGTGAGATGAAGTTTTACCACCTTCACTTCTAAGGAACATTCTGACTATACTTCTTCGAAGACAGATTTGATCATTCTTCAGATAGTTTGTGGTAGCATCAATATTCTTCACCAACACCATAATTCTAAGGTGTCAATTCTTTTCCGGTCTTCCTTATTCATTGTCCAGCTTTCTCATGCGTATAAGGCAATTGGAAATACCATGGCTTGGATCAGGCGCACCTAAGTCCTCAAAGTGACGTCTTTGCTTCATATAAATAGAGAAACATGCTTACAATTAATCCGTCAGTTGGACCAAGTGCCTGCTCTGTGACAGTCCACGTTGTAGGAGATAGAGATCCAAAGAGGAGAGGCAGAGAGCAAGTGAGTAATGAGTGAAAATAAGTGTTCAGTATTTATCGTATGAAGTCTCATGTTGGCTCTAGTGCATGTTGCATGTTGATGGGTAGTGATAACCAGGGTCAAAAGTTAAGTTGGGACCAGCTAATTCTTTACACAGTAGGAAAGCTGCAATGTTGATGACCATGTCCCAGAATCATGTAGAGCAACGAAAGAGAAGATCTTTAAAAGTTCTTTAATCTTGGTGACAATTTCTATTTGTTGTATACCATAGTATATCTAATCTACCATAGAATTTGAATAAAGGAAATCCAGAAATTATTAAGAACGTTCTTTTTAGATGTGGATAATTTAGCATTATCCATACCTCAAAAGAAGTTATTTTATGAATTGCTTAGTTTACGTCAAACTTGCCTATGACATCTGGGCCCCATATGGTAGATTAATTGAAGCAGGGATGCTGAATTGGATAGTTTGATATCCTTGTCAAAGACTCATCTCCCTTAGGATGAAGACAGGAAAATCTTGACATTTACACTTCTCTGTGTGCAGGGACCTTTAGCATGAGAACAATAAACATCCTTTTTGTAGCTTTGTAATGAGACGTGTGGTGCGTTATATTAGCATCTGGGAGTTTGCTAAAACTGCTTTTCCTCACTAATAACTAGTGGGCACGCTCTAAATGCAAAGCCACAGCGCTTTCTTTTACTTTATTCTTTTCACCCACGTCAGCAGCCTTTGTTTTCCTGGGTATAAAGTCCCACTTCAGAATCTGGAATGACCACATCATGTTATTAGAAGCAGCCAGTGACATGGTTGGCGTGGAATCTCCAGTGCTTTCCCCATACTGCCGTGGATTACCAGGTCAGCCAAAAAGTAAGTTGAGTGTTTTGCACATTAGCAAGCCGCATATGTGGACTGAGCGATGTGTAATAGTCTCCAGAGAGGAACCCTTGGTTCTTTCTGCTGCGACGAGTGCACCAGGAGGACAGAAAGCTGGCCGTGTAGCCTGAGAGGACTGCCTTCTTAAAGGTCCCACAACAGCAGAGTTGGCTAGGAGATTAGAGGCCAGGGCTGTAGGGCCTCATGGAAAGCCTGTCATTTACCAAGTTTTTGTATGTGCCTTCTCTGCTTCTAAATTTAAATGCTTACATTTTAATCAGTTCACATTTCACTTCCCGACCCACAAAAATTATATAGGGGACCTTTAGGAGCCCTTGTAGATGTGGAAGAACAGATGCCTCCAGGTTTGGGGCTGAATCTTTGAGGCTTGCAAAGGTGTCTGGTGGTGTTGGCCTGTTACCTGTTACTGCTGAGCTAATGTGCATTTTTACTCTCTGAATGCTTGTGTCCTGAAGCTTGAGACAGACCCTTCAACCCCCACCCCCAACCCCATCCTCGTAGGAAATTGAGTAGAAAAGAATACTTGATTACTTCCTCTATTCCTCTTTTTTTTTTTTTTAGGTAATATTGTACAAATAAAAATGATGCCCCTGGCAGCTGAACAGCCGTAAGGTGGTGTCAATTATCTTGCTGTTTATGCACACATGAAATAGAGCGGAACAATAACTGTTACCTCCTTGGCACCTTCTACTACTGTTCATGAAATCTCTTGAGAATGTATTGAAGTTTTTTTTCCCCCAGCTTGAAATTTTTTCTAAGGCACAAGGTTTGTTAATGTACTTCTCAATTTAACCTGACCAAAATGTGATATACTTTTAAAAAATAAATTGTGGTAAAATTCAGCTGCTCCCTGGAAACCCTATGATGCAGTTCTTCTTTCTCCTGTAGGGTCACTATGAGTAGGAATCGACTCGGTGGCAATGGGTTAATGAGTTAATATGAATGTAATTCCATTTTATACTTTACACAATATCATAATAAAACTGGTTGGTTGGTAAAAAAAAAAAAAAAGTAAAATTTATGTAACAAAACTTTGCCATTTCAACCCTTTTTACATGTACAATTCAGTGACATTAATTATGGTCACTATGTTGTGCAACCATCAGCACTCTTCATTTTCAAATGTTTTTCATCACCCTAAACAGAAAGTCGGTACACCTTAAGCACTAACTCCTCATTTTCCCTGACATACTATATATAAATAAATCTGAGCTGAATTTTCAGTTAGTAGACCAAGAATTCTTACTCAAAAGGAAGCATCTTCTAAGGGTAAGAGTCTAGTTCTACACTGAACGCATGAGGTTGCCATGAGTTGGAACTGACTGACACCAACTAGCAACAGGAAGTATGAGGTTGCCAATCCCCAAACAACTGTGTGTGACCATGTAAAGTAGAATAGTAATACCGGACCTCCCTTTCCAAGGAATTCCAGTGAGAATGCATAACAAATGTCTGTGAAACACACCAAGTTCCTTGGAAGGGCAAGTGTTATACAAGGGACTTACAATGTACTTTTGTTTGTTTCAGAAAGGGCTTAAGGGAGCTTGAAAGGATCCACAAAATACGAAAGAACAAAAATTTTAAATGGAATACCTGAAGAAAGAAAGAAAAAAGGCATAAGGGGAGCTAGAAATGAGGTTTAAGAAAAATGCACCCATGCTTGGTTAGTGAGTGGGTCCATGATTCCTACGAAGGTGAAAAGGGGAAACTGTTTGTACAACATTTCACAGCAACCCCAAAGTTAAAAACAACTTGTTTCTCAGGAGAAGGGTAATTATTCATAGCGTTAAGGTAGCATTTTCTCCCACGGGTGCTCATTGTTAGAGAAGCACCAACAATGTTAACTCTCTGACATGATGACCTGAGAAGGTAGCCTCCTTGCTCTAAAGCTTTATTTCTTTGTCTGTGAAATGGAGAGTTTGAACTAAAAGATCTTTAAGGTCCTTGTAGCTGTCCAACTCAATGAGTGAGATCTCTCTACTCCAAATCATTTTCTCTTGTAGACAATGAAACATTGGCTTCTTTTCTCTCTCTCCCACTTTCTACCTGCTGAACTGTTGCTCTCCTTCCTTCCCTGCTCCAACCCTTCTTTTTTCAGTTTCCCAACGTGGTATTCTGTCAACCCTGTCTTTCTCATACAGCTGCTTATCTATTTTCCCTAATTAAGGGGTGGGGGTAGGGGGGAAGCTGATGAGAAGAGCTATGAGGAAGGAGTGTTGTGTGTCAGAGAGGAAGGGGATGGACAGTGTGTTAGTAAGGTCGGGGGAGCACTGTCTGGAACTGAGGTCAGCCAAGATCAGGAAGCAGTGTTTATATTTCCTGCGCTTGCAGTATGGTTGAATATTCTGCATGGAAGCTTGGCTTTTTGTTTAAACATAGGCCGAAATAAGAACTGTCTGTGGTGGTACAACTGAATGGCTAATTGTTCTTAATTGTATTCTTCTGTGTTGAGTGGACCACTAACTACAGTATCAGCGTAAAAGCAGTGTTTAGGGAGATTGTGCCTCTGTTTGTTTCTTGCATTGCAGTGATGTCATCGTTGGAAGCACCATGCCTCTCAGTGTCACCATAAAGGCTCAGATGGGCACTTGCTTCAGGCAGTATGTGGCCTCGCCTATGAATTATGCATAGTTGACATATGGAGAATGAAGGCTGCCTAAGGAACTGACTACTGCAACCTGTTATTGTCACAGTAGTTGTACATTACCTTTCTGTGGCTTGATAAAAAGCAGTTTCACTCTAGTTTGGGGCTCTGATTGGTTTTTCCAGGTGTGCTAAATGGCTTCTGAATGGAAGTGCTGCTTTGGTGTCATATAGTGCTGTTCTATGAAAGATTAAGTTCAGTGTGGTAAATAAGATACTTGTGGTAGAGTATCTAATAAATACACATTAAATTAGCCAACTTTCTTTCCCTCAAATACCGTTTTTCTTCCTGTTTCCACTTTTTGCAATTTGGTATATCTGCTGAGATTAATCCCATGTCCTTTTGTTTGAATAAAAGAAAGGATTAATTGTCAGTGCTTGTCATCATGCCAAAAAATGACGTAATTATCCTTTTAAACTGGATACCTGTGTGATAGGCTTTGTTGTTGTTAGTTGCATGGCAACTTTTAAATTTAACAGAATGAAATGCTGCCCGGTCCTGTGCCATCTTTGTAATTGTTGGTATATTTGAATATATTGTTGTGGTTATTGTGTCCATTCATCTCATTGAGAGTTTCCCTTGTTTTTGCTGACCCTCTATTTTTACCAAACATGATGTCCTTTTTTAGCAATTGATCTTTCCTGAGGATGTGTCCAAAGTAAGCAAGTTGAAGTCTTCACCGTCCTCATATTCTGGTTGTATTTCTTCTAAGACTGATATGTCCCACAGAATGGCTGGTGGGTTCAAACTGCTGACCTTTCAGTTAGCAGCCGAGCACATAACCACTATGCCACTGGGGCTCGTATTGTTATTCTTAGTGGTTAACAAATATCAGCCAGGTCCATTGGATTTGACTGTCAGTTCAACTAGTGACATACCTTGAGAATGTCTGGGATCCACTTGATCTGTAGCTAATATAATAAACTGAATACATAAAAGATGAAGTTCACGGTGTTCTCTAAAACTGTAATTGAGATTACATTTTAGAATTTTACCTAGATTTCACCAAATCTGTCCCTCAGCAGTAAAACCATGTGAACACTCCTCAATTTAGTTCAGCTTTTTAATAGAGGGTTTACAGTCACTCCTCCTAACAACCAGTTAAAAAAAAAAAAAAAAAGTTGACTCCTGTAAGTGAACTCTTTCCTGGTACATTACCATTTCTTTGCCTGTTATCTTAAATTTTGTTGAAGATAATTTCAAACTTATTTGAAGGTTTACACAACTGTTTAGGTTCCTGTTCAACAATTTGTACAAAAATTGTTCAGTAACATTGGTTACATTCTTCTCAATGTGTGAACATTCTGAATATTTCTGTTTTGATTGTTCTGTTTCAGTTAATCTAGTTTCCCTGCCTCTTTACATTCTCATCATTGTTTTAAAGTAGTTGTTGACTGTTTGGTCTCATGTAAATAAGTTTTTAAAGGAGCACGGTACTCACAGGCAATAATCATTATTTTGTGAGCCAATCAGTTATTTAGCTAAAAGGTGACCTCAGGGGCTAGTTTCGGTTCAGAGTTTGAAGAATATCTCAGGGTAGTAGTCTCAGCGAGTCTTCCAATCTCAACCGGACCAATAAGTCTGTTTTGTTTTAATGTACTGTTTCACATTTTTCTCTAGTTCTACCAGGGTCCATCTATTGATCTCTGGTGGCCCTGATCAGACCTGAGGATAGTAGTAGCCGGGCACCATCTAGTTCTTTCTGGTCTCGGGTTAGAAGAGGCCATGCTTCATGTAGATTATTAGTTCTGTAGACTAGTTTCTTCTTTGACTCTTTGGTTTCCTTCTTTCTCTTTCCCTCCGGATGAGTAGAGACCAATAGTTGTGTCTTCAATGGCCACTCACAACATTTTAAGTCCCCAGATGCTATTCACCAAACTGTGAAGCAGAACATAAACTTTATAAACTATATTATATCAATTGACCAAGATGTCCTGCGAGACTGTGGTCCTAATCCTTCAAACCCAGGAAACCAATCCTGGTGAAATGTTTGGTTATATCTAAGAAATACTCATAATTGTGCCGCTGTGTGCTTTATATTTATGAATATGTGTGCATAAGCTACATATATACATATGCATATACACATATATACCCATATATACTCACATATACATATCTATACAAATATATTTCTACATACATATACACACACACATATATATTTTTCAGTTATCGTTACAAAATGATATATGCCATAGCAATACCAAAAGGTCCTTTTTTCTCCTGTACATCTTAGTGATCCCGTTTACCTTCATCAAGCTGTACAAACTTCATCCTTATTCGGTGTTACCTTTCCCATCACCAGAAATAACAAATGTCTATTGTCTAGAGACTTAGAGAATGAATTTCTTCCCTCCCCTGCCCCCACACACTGAAAATAATTTAACCCTGTTCTCTAGTGTAGTGGTGCTAGGGAAGCTGGATTCTGCTGAATGTGATGGCCTCACCTGACTGTGATCTTTTTAGTTTTTCTGTCTGCTTTTCTTAGGAAATTTATTATTATCTTTCCTTGTTGACACTTGCTGACTCTTTTTCACTTTTAACTTATTGCCCCCAATATGTGTTTGGAAACCAGATCTATGTTTATTAAAATTTTGTGTAAAATAAGATTAAGTGCATTTTAATAATGATCAAGGAAGACTACTTTGAATGAAAAACCTGAATTTGGTTCCTTTATAACCAATCTATCAATTCAATAAATCTCTCCCTCTCTCAGTCCCCTTTACTTACACTCAGGAAAGAAGATAGGAAGGTAGACCTACCTGATGGAAAGATTCTCTATGGGCACCAATGTAATGACCAGATAATTGTAGCAGTTTTCATGACTGTCATTTACACTGTAAGAAAAACACCTTATTGTAGTTCTTGAATCAAATAGAAAAGACTTCCTTGAGACTAACTATACACAGTGTGACTTACATGTAGACTTCCCAAGCAGTTAAACTCAGTGTCACTTATGTTCAAATAAACTACATAATTATGAATTAAAATTTGATTACCTTTTACTGCAAGTCACCACAAATTATGTACAAGATTTGTTACTAGCTTGTTAAATAAGATGAAATTCTTTTGTATTGTCCGTTGCTTCACGTCTCTGGTCATATGCTATTATTCTCTTTCAGTCCTAATTGGGGCACTGTGGTCCTAGTTCTCTAGAAGACTTTTTCCCAATCTGTGATGAGTGTCATAGTCACTCACTAGCTGTCTCAGCAGACATCTTAATGAACCATTATTACCATCGCTAAAATTTGCTACTGAGCTATATTAGCTACTTTGCTTTTGCTGCTTTTTCCTTCTCCTCTGAGCCTTCCCTTTGCTGTCCTCTGCACATGCTGCACACTGGTCCGCGCTGCATTCCATCTGTTTCTGCTCCTGGTGCACCTCCCAGCATGCATGCTTTCCTTTGTTCATCCATTTGTTAGTGTTCTTAGCACAATGCTTAGCATGAAAAGCGTGCTCGCTTGCTCACTCATGCTCGCTCGCTCTCTCTCTCTCTAAGATGAATGGATAATTCAAAATTATTTTATCCAACTTCCAATAAAAGCATTAAAGGAAGAAAAGAAAAGGAGCTTTTTAAGTAACTGGGGTGTTACAGGTACTGAAAAATCTAGGCTAAGTCTGGTTGTTGCCTACTTGCTGTCTAGTCCCAAATTTAACTCCGCACTGCTTGAAGGTTTCAGAAAGCGAAGCACAGTGAGTTGTGCATCACTCATTATCTGGAAGCATGCCAGGGCATCAGGAGAGATGATCATTTTTATCTTAGCATTTATTTCTCTATAAATGGTCATTCAATAAACAAGGTAAGTAATGGTCTCTTTCATAGTAATTTTACAGTGAACTGCAGAATTTTTTTTCTCAGCTAAAAAAATATGTTGAACATCTAATGTGTACAAGGCGCTGCAAGGAACTGATCACGTGAAGGTGAATAAGAAATACATGGTTTCTACCATCAAAGAGAAGAGTGAGTTAATAATTATAAACATTCATTGTGCTGTTAGGTATATGCCAGGCTCCTACCTAAGTGTTTAGTTCTATAACAACCTCTTGGTACTATTGGATTACTGCATTTTACAGATGAAGAAACCAAAGCAAGGGGAGATTTAATAATTTGCCCAAGTTTATATTGCTTGTAAGTGGTAAAAGCCAGGATTTAGAACCCTGGTGGCAAAGTGGTTAAGCGTTCAGCTGCTAATCAAAAGGTTGGCAGTTCAAATCCACCAGTCACTCCTTGGACACCCTACGGGGCAGTTCTCCTCTGTCCTGGTGGGTCGCTATGATTTGGAATCAACTCAGTGGCAGTGGGTTTTTTTTTGTTTGTTTGTTTTGGCTGGCTTCCTCCTGAGTTCACCTTTTAACAACTACTCTGTGCTGCTTCTCTATGGGTATAATATAAGGAAGAGGAGTAGGTTTATGGGGGCTGGAGGTGAGCAGAAATGATGAGTTCATAATATGCTGAATTTGAGTTGCCTGAAGACATCAAAAATGGAGAAGCCCAATGAGCCATGTGAAATGGAGATCTGCGGTTGAACAGAGAGATCTAGGCCAACATTTGGGTGATGTTTAGGTGCCAACAGCACATGGTTGATATGTGAAGCCATGAGGAGAAGGTCTACAAAATGTATAAAATGAATACATTTTGAAAATTTACTGTCAGAACAAAAGTCCAACAACGTGTTTTATACTTTGGTAAAGATGCTGCTACAGAGAATTAGTGCAATGTCGATAAAGATATGTCGCCCTCTGATAATTGGATGTGTATGTACATGTTAGGTCCTGGGACTGAGCTCAGGTAATAAAGAGGAGCTGGTGGTTAGCATTTTTCTCATTGGATAATTGTGAACCATGTAATAGGGTATATATTATCTCAGGTTCTTACAGCTTTTTCCGGGAAGGCATTGTTATCCCTGTTTTACAGTTGAGGAAACCGAGGCTCAGAAAATGATGTGCCAAGGCTGCACAGTAGTAAGCAGCAGAGCTAGAGGTTGAAGTCAGAGCTGTGCAACTGCCCTCTGCTTCCGCCCTGCTGCACGGAGTGGGGCCATAGTGGGGCCGTAGGAACAGCAATAGGTGTGAGTACTTGGCTTGGGAAACCTGTTTGTCTCTACTCACCAATGTGCAGCCAGACACACAAATGAATGCCCATATTTGCCTTTGGTAGCGCATGGAGGAAATAACCCTGTCTGAAAGATTTTGAGAACTAGTGGTACCAGCATTCTATTACTATCATAAAAGAACCGTAGAACAGCTCTAGTAACGAAAGATTCACTTTGGGGCAGGGCAGGAACCCAGGTGCATGCTAGCCAGTGAGCAGCAAAATTCTCCCCTAGTATCTTCCATGCCTTTTATCTTAGATGCCTCCTCTCAAGCTGCTGCCATCCCACCTGGCAGCAGGCACTGTTTCTTAGGTAGATGGCCTCTTGCCTGTTCTGACTATGAGGTGATGTGGATGGACCACTGGTCCACTTCTCACAGAGTCCAGTTATTCAGGCAGAAAAGATGACTTCCTGGCAGAGCCCTCAGGAAGAAGTCCCCACCCCAACCCCAGGAAACAAAACAAATAGAGCTCTTCCTACTCCTTATTTTGACATCCTCTTTCCGCCCACCCCTCCCCCCAAGATAAACAGCAGGAATTTGGACTCAGCACTTTTACTTTTAACTCTTCATTTGCCATTAACATTAATGAATGATTCTTTCTGGGAGCCAAAGGCTTTTCCCTCTCTCTTCCCACTTTGTAAAGCCCGGCGGCATAATGGCTAAGTGCTATGGCTGCTGACCAAAGGGTCAGCACTTCGAATCCACCAGGTGCTCCTTAGAAACTCTACAGGGCAGTTCTACTCTGTCCTGTAGGGCCACTATGAGTTGGAATCGACTCAATGGCAACGGGTTTTTTTTTTTTTCTTCCCCCCTTTGTCATTTCCAGTGTCCAGCTAAGTTCCTGAAAGGCGTCTTTTCCCAATACTTTGACTGCTCCACACCTCAGCTGGCTTACTAACTTCCAGGTGTTACTGTCTTCATTTTTACTCTGTGGGTATCTGTCTGAATGTTGCGGGCCACTGCCTTTTTCATACATGTGCCTTTATTTCCCTGGACTTTGTTGTTGCTGTCTGTCCATTATAATAGTGACTGTATATTTTCTCTGTTTAAAACGGTGCTTTCTGGAATGCTTCTCTTTTTTTCCTGATCAACTTAACAAAATTCTTCCTTTCAGCCCTTAATGCGTCTGTCTGCCCTCACCCACTGACAATGTTTCAGTTTTCTATGTTATGCTGCTTTAGGTTAGGCTCCCTGGGAAACAGACTCCCAGATGAAGATTTGTGTGCAGGTCGTTAAGAGTCAGAATTGACTCTACGGCATACACACACACACACACACAGAGTTTATTGGGTAGTACTTGGAAAGAGCATCAATAAGAGCCCTGAGCTGGAAGTGGCATCTATGAGAGGCCTGAGCTGATCCCACAGGGAGCTCTGGAGCTGAGATGGCCCTGTGGAGGAGGCAGAATCTTGGGTGAGGTGGTTCCCTTCAGCCAAGGACAATTAGTGGGAAGAGGCTCAGTTGTGAGCCAAGGACAGCCAACACTCCTGGCAGCTGGAGGAATGAGAGCTTCAGTCCTGAAACGGGAATCTGGACAGCACCACAGCACCCTCTGTGACAACCTGTCTTTGTCCTTCACCTGCACCCTGAGTCTCTATGGCGGAAATCACCTTGGCGCAGTATAAGAAACCTTTTCAACTAAAAATACCTTCAGTGCTCTTTTGCCCTAAATTGCTTTATGAAATGGAAGTCTTTGTAATGCAAAATAGAGACAAACCAACATAATAATGGGGGAGACCTGGAATCCATTTTTCCCTTTATATTACCATTGTCACTTCCTACTTTTGGCTATAATTACCTATATCTGGGATTGGTAGAATGGCTTCTTTTTTTTCCCATCCATTTTTTAAAACTGTTTTATTCACTCAGAATTGACATACAATAAGTTGCACATATTGGAAGTGTACAACTTGTTGAGTTTTGGTGTATGTGTACACCCATGAAACTATCATCACAATTGAGATAGTGAACATTTCTATCCCTGTTGTTGTTGTTGTTGTTAGGTGCCGTCAAGTCAGTTCTGACTCATAGCGACCCTATGCACAACAGAATGAAACAGTGCCCCATCCTGCACCATCCTCACAACTTTTGCCATGCTTGATCCCATTGTTGCAGCCACTGTGTCAATCCATCTTGTGGAGGGTCTTCCTATTTTTCGCTGATCTTCTACTTTTCCAAGCATGATGTCCTTTTCTAGGGACCGATCCCTCCTGATAACATGTCCAGAGTATGTGAGATGTAGTCTTGCCATCCTTACTTCTAAGGAGTATTCTGGTTGTCCTTCTTCCAAGACAGATTTGTTCATTCTTTTGGTAGTCCATGGGATATTCAATATTCTTCTCCAGCACCACAGTTCAAAGGGGTCAAGTCTTCTTTGGTCTTCTTGTTCATTGTCCAGCTTTTGCATGCATATGAGGCAATAAAGAACACCATGGCTTGGGTCAGGCACACCTTAGTCCTCAGAGTGACATCCTTGCTTTTCAACACTTTAAAGAGGTCTTCTGCAGCTGATTTGCCCAATGCAGTGCGTCTTTGATTTCTTGGCTGCTGCTTCCTTGGGTGTTGATTGTGGATCCAAGTAAAATGAAATCCTTGACAACCTCAGTCTCCTCTCCATTTATCATGATGTTGCTTATTGGTCCAGTTGTGAGGATTTGTGTTTTCTCTATATTGAGGTGTAACCCTTACTGAAGGCTGTGGTCTTCGATCTTCATCAGTAAGTGCTTCAAGTCCTTTTCACTTTCAGCAAGCAAGGTTGTGTCATCTGCATAATGCAAGTTGTTAATGAGTCTTCCCCCAATCCTGATGCCCGTTTCTTCTTCTTATAGTCCAGCTTGTTGGATTATTTGCTCACCATACAGATTGAACAGGTACGGTGAAAGGGTACAACCCTGACATACACCTTTCCTAACTTTAAACCATGCAGTATCCCCTTGTTCTGTTTGAATGACTGCCTCTTGATCCATGTACAGATCCATCACTAGCTCAATTAAGTGTTCTGGAACTCCCATTCTTCGCAATGTTACCCATAATTTGTTATGATCCACACCGTCAAATGCCTTAGCATAGTCAATAAAACACAGGTAAACATCTTTCTGGTATTCTCTGCTTTCAGCCAGGATCCATCTGACATCAGCAGTGATATGCCTGGTTACACGTCCTCTTCTGAATCCAGCTTGAATTTCTGGCAGTTCCCTGTTGATATACTGCTGCAGCCGCTTTTGAATGATCTTCAATAAAATTTTGCTTGCGTGTGATATTAATGATATTGTTTGATAATTTCCTCATTCAGTTGGATCACCTTTCTTGGGAATAGGCATAAACAGGAATCGCTTCTAGTCGGTAGACCGGATAGCTGTCTTCCAAATTTCTTGGCATAGGTGAGTGAGCACCTTCAGCACTGGACCCATTTGTTGAAACACCTCCATTGGTATTCTGTCAATTCCTGAAGCCGTATTTTTCGCCAATGCCTTCAGTGCAGTTTGGACTTCTTCCTTTAGTACCATCAGTTCCTGATCATCTACTGATATGGTTGGACGCCGACCAATTGTTTTTGGCATAGTGACTGTGTGTTTTCCTTCCATCTTCATTTGATGCTTCCTGTGTTGTTTAATATTTTCCCTGTAGAATCCTTCAGTATTGCAACTTGAGGGTTGAATTTTTTCCTTCAGTTCTTTCAGCTTGAGAAATGCAGAGCGTGTTCTTCCTTTTTGGTTTTCTATCTCCAGGTCTCTGCACATGTCATCATAATACTTTGTCTTCTCAAGCCACCCTTTGAAATTTTCTGCTCTGCTCTATCCCTACCAGCCTCGAATTTCATCATGTCCTTTTGCATCCCTTCTTTCCATCCTTCCCAACTCACCCACCCTCCCCAGGCAACCACTATAGACTAGTCTGCATTTCTATTAGTGTTGTATACATGGGATCATGTAGTATGTTCCACCTCCCTGGTTTTGGTCTGGCTTCCTTCCCTTGGCATAGTTCTTTTGAGATTCATCCGTGTTGTGTATGTCAATAGTTAATTCCTTTTTATTGCTGAGTAGCGTTTCAGGAGTCCTCGGGTAGCACGGTTAAGTACGTGGCTACTAACTGAAAGGTTGGTGATTCAAACCCACTCAGGTGCCTTGGAATAAAAGCCTGGCAATTTGCATCCAAAAGGTCACAGTCATGAAAACCCTAGAGAATGTAGCTCTACTGTGCAATACACGGTGTCTTCATAAGTCCGGATTAAATATATAACATGTATGTAAATATGTGAATATATAACAATGTGTTTTTCCATTGACATAGCCAATGAACATTTGCATTGTTTCCAGTTTTGACTACTACAAATAAAGGTGCTATGAACATTTATATACAAGTCATTATGTGATTGTACCTTTTCATTTCTCTTTAGTAAACACCTGAGAATGAGATGGCTGGATCACATGTTAGGTCTATGTTTATAAGAAACTGCAAAACTGGTTTCCAAAGTGATATTGCCATTTTACAATCTCACCAGCATTCTACAAGTTACATTTGTTGTAGATCATCACCAGCACTTGGTATTGTCAGTCTTTCAGATTTTAGCCAGTCTGGTAGGTGTGTTATGGTATCTGGTTGTGGTTTTAATTTGCATTTCCCTAACCCAACGTCAGTTAAATTTTTCTCCTACAAGTTTTGTATTTTTAGTTCTTCCATTTAGTTCTATGGCTCATTTTGAGTTCTATGGTTCAACATATATATGATGTTAGGTGTATAATTTTTTTTTTATATGTGGACATCTGTTATGCCAACACTATTTGTTGAAAATATTTTCCTTTAATCATTGAATTACCTTAGCACTTACATAGAAAATCAATTGGCTATATATGTATGGGTCTTTTTCTGGACTGTGTATTCAGTTCCATTGATCTATATGTCCATCATTATGCTGATACCATACTTAGTGGCTTATTATACCTTTAAATTGGTCTTGAAATCCGGTAGTAGAAGTCCTCCAACTTTGTTATTCAAAATTGTTTTGGCTATTCTCAGTCCTTTGCATTTCCCCATTAGTTTTAGAATCAGCTTATTGCCCTGGCTGGAGTCTCCTATTCAGTGATGAATAGAAGTGGTGAGGGCAGACATTCTTGTCTTGTTCCTGATCTTAGGATAAAAGCATTCATTGAAAGACTGAATTAAGTACAGTATTACCTGTATTTTTTTTTTCCATAGGTGCCTTTTATCAGAATGAAGAAGTTCCCTTCTTTTCCTAGTTTGCTGAGAGATTTTATCATGAATTGGTTTGAATTTGTCAAATGATTTTTTCCCCCTGCATCTAGTGATATGATCATATGGTTTTTCTTTATTTTGCAGACATCACCTTAGCGATATAAGGAATCATTTCAACTGAAAATACCACTTTGTTTCTTTTGCTGTAATCTGCATAATAAAGTGGAGGTCTTCTTAATGCAAAACTAAGAAGAGTCAACACAATGGAGAAGACTTGTATTTCATTTTCTCCTTTAATTACCATTGTTACCCTCCTAAATTACCTCTAATTTGGATGAGGAGACTGGCTTCTTAACTGTCCTTTCCAGCCAATGTCTCCCCTCCCTATCATGATCTGAGAGTAACCTTCCTGAAGAAGACTTCTGGTCGTGTTGCTAGTTGCTCTCTTAACAAACATAACCATCGTTGGCTCCTCATTACCCACAGGATATGGCTCATCTCCTCAGTAGAGAAATCAGTGTAGCCCACAGTCCAGCATCATGTACTCAGTCATCTCTGTCTAAAGCTATACCATTCGTGCTCTTCATCATGATCAAATCTAAATGTGAGGTCTTCCCATATCTGTTGATATTTCATGTTTCCCCCTGGATTGCATTCTCTTGGAAGATGCAAGCCATGTTGTGTTTATTTTTGTACTCATTGTGCCTCCCTGATATAATTCCTTGGGTATGGTAGGCACTCTATAAGTGTTTGTTGAATGACTAGGTGGACGTAACTTCAACATTGTCATGAATATATACTTAATATCAAATAAGAGAATACATCTTTGGTACAAATATATCTAACCTCTACTTTTGTGAGTGCCCTTGAATGCTACAATGACCAAAACCAAACCCAGTGCCGTCGAGTCGATTCCGACTCATAGCGACCCTATAGGACAGGGTAGAACTGCCCCATAGAGTTTCCAAGGAGTGCCTGGCGGATTCAAACTGCCGACCTTTTGGTTAGCAGCCGTAGCACTTAACCACTACGCCACCGGGGTTTCTGCTATGATAACAGGGTCAGGAAATTTTGCCATGGGGTTTTTTGATCAGGTATTTTCCATTTTAAAAGGATATAACAGATTCTAGAAGTGTGGTGGTTAGCATACGTGGAATTTTATAACTTTGAAGCAGTTTTTCAGTTTCTAAAGCACTTATAGTTGCTGACAGTTTTACTTTTCTGACCATTACCGGAGTAATCAAATTATTCTTTGGGGAAAAAGAAAGAATCCAAACTAATATACATGCAAAAATCCCCTGGACTCTGATACTGATTGAACTTAATACCACTTGTTTTGAATTTCATAATTCTAGAAGAGCAAAACTTGAAAATATACTTCAAAACAATGGAGCCTCTGTTTTTACCAAAAGGCAGTGATTGTGTTGAGCATTTTAACTGGTTATCAGACCTCAGGCTGCTGGTTTGAAAAGTGAACTTTGGCAATAGGAACTTGGCTCTCAACTCTGTTTTGCAGCTGGCTAGAATGTGAATAAACTTCTCATTGAAACAGAGACATATCTTCTCAAAGAAAGAGGGTAGCAAAGCCCTCAACCTAATAACCTTCCTCCTTTCTGTCTGTTGGCCCCAGAGCCCCCATTTACCGTTTTTTTAAAAAGCCTCTCCAAGTATCAGCGAGAGGTGTTTTTAGATTCATAAAAATCAGAAAAGAAACAAGTTATTGCTCTCCAGTAAATATGACTGTCTTGGTTATCTAGTGCTGCTATAACAGAAATACCACAAGTGGATGGTTTTAACAAAGACAAGTTTATTCTTTCAGAGGCCAGTAGGCTAGAAGTCCAAATTCAAGGTGCCAGCTCCAAGGGAAGGCTTTCTCTCTGTGTCGGCTTTGGAGGAAGGTCCTTGTCATCACTCTTCCCTTGGTCTGGGAGCATCTCAGCACAGGAACCTCAGGTCCAAAGGATTCGCCCTGCTCCTGGTGCTGCTTCTTGGTGGTATGAGGTCCTCACTCTCTGTTAGCTTCTCTTTCCTTTTATCTCTTGAGAGATAAAATGTGGTGCAGACCACACCCCAGGGAAACTCCCATTACATTGAATCAGGCGTGTGACCTGGTAAGAGTGTTAGGATCCCACCCTAATCCTCTTTAATATAAAATTAATATCACAAAATGGAGGACAACACAGAATACTGGGAATCATGGCCTAACCAAGTTGATACACACATTTTTGGGGGACATAATTTAATCCATGACAATGATTTTATTCAAATTTACAAACCAACCACTAAGTCCAAAGATGAATAAATTGAAGATTTTTACCAACTTCTGCAGTTTGAAATTGATCAAAAATACAATCAAGATACATTGATAATTATGTGTAATTGTAATGTGAAATTTGGAAACAAAGAAAAAAGATCAGTGGTTGGAAAATATGGCCTTGATAATAGAAACAATGGAGATCACATGATAGAATTTTGCAAGACCAATGACCTATTCATTGATAATACCTTGTTTCAATAGCATAAACAGCAACTATACACATGGACCTCACTGGATGGAATACACAGGCATCAAATAGATGACATCTATGAAAAGAGATGGTGGAGAAGCTCAATATCATCAGTCAGAACAAGGCCAGGGGTCTACTGCAGAACAAACCATCAATTGCTCATATGCAAGTTCAAGTTGAAGCTGAGGAAAATTCAAGTCCACGAGAGCCAAAGTACAACCTTGAGTATTTCCCAGCCAAATTTAGAGACCATCTCAAGAAAAGATTTGACAAACTGAGCACTAATAACCAAAGATCAGACGAGTTGTATGATGACAACAAGGACATCATACATGAAGAAAGCAAAAGGTCATTAAAAAGACAGGAAAGAAAGAAAAGACCAAAATGGATTCCAGAAGAAACACTAAACTTGCTCTTGAACGTAGAGTAGCTAAATCAAATGGAAGAAATGCTGAAGTAAAATAGCTAAATGGAAGACTTCAAAGGGTGGCTCAAGAAGACAAAGTTTTATAATGAAATGTGAAAAGACCTGGAAATTGGAACACAATAAAGGAAAGAACACACTCATCATTTCTGGAGCTGAAAGAACTGAAGAAAAATTCAAGCCTCTAGTTGCAGTTACTGAAGGATTCTACGGGCTTTGTGGCCTAGTGGCTATAGCAATCGACTGCTCCTGAAACGTTGGTGGTTCAAAACCACCAGCAGCTCCAAGGGAGAAAGATGTGACAGTCTACTTCCATAAAGATTTACAGCCTTGGAACCCTATGAGGTCGCTATGAGTCAGAATCGACTTGACGGCAGTAGACTTGTTTTTTGGGGGGACGGGGGGTATAGGCAAAATATTGAACGACGTAGGAAGCATCAAAAGAAAATGGAAGGAATACACAAAGTAACTGTACCAAAAAGAATTGGTCTATGTTCAGCCATTTCAGGAGCTAGCAGCTGATCAAGAATTGATGGTATTGAAGGAAGAAGTCCAAACTTCACTGACGGCATTGGCAAAAAACAAGGCTTCAGGAATTGACAGAATACTGATTGAAATGTTTCAATCAATGGATGCAACACTGGAAGTGCTAACTTGTCCATGCCAGCTTATTGTTGGCAGACAGCAACCTGACCAACTTACTGTGGAAAAGACCCATATTTGTGCCCATTCCAAAGAAAGGTGAAATTCCAACAGAAAGTAGAAGTTACCATCTAGTGCTGCTATAACAGAAATATCACAAGTGGCTTTAACAAAGAGAAGTTTATTTCTTCACAGTAAAGTAGGCTAAAAGTCCAAATTCAGGGCATCAGCTCCAGGGGAAGGCTTTCCGTATCTGTCAGCCTTCTCATCGGTCTTCCCCTGGACTAGGAGCTTCTGCATGCAGGGACCCCAGGTCCAAAGAATGCACTCCGCTCCTGGCACCACTTCTTGGTGGTATGAGGTCCCCGTCTCTAGGCTCTCTTCTTTCTTTCATATCTCAAGAGATTGCCTCAAGACACAATCCAATCTTGTAGATTGAGTCCTGCCTCACTAACACACCTGCTGCCCATCCTCCCTCATTAATACCATAGAGGCAGGATTTACAACATACAGGAAAATCACACAACACTGGGAATCATGCCCCAGCCAAGTAGATACACACATTTTTGAGGGGGCATAATTCAGTCCATTTCATCAAACAGTATCAATAATATCACCCAAACAAACAAACAAAAACCAAACCCAGTGCCATCGAGTTGATTCCGACTCATAGCGACCCTATAGGACAGAGTAGAACTGCCCCATAGAGTTTCCAAGGAGCACCTGGTGGATTCGAACTGCGGACCCTTTAGTTAGCAGTCGTAGCACTGAACCACCACACCACCAGGGGTTCCCAATAATATCACACACAAGTAAAATTTTGCTGAAGGTAATTACAAATGGTTGCAGCAGTACATCTACAGGGAACTGCCAGAAATTCAAGCCAGATTCATTGCTTATGTCAGATGGATCTTGGCTGAAAGCAGAGAATACCAGAAAAATGTTTACCTCTGTTCTGTTGTCTATGCAGAGACATTTGACTGTGTGGATCATAACAAATTATGGGTAACATTGTGAAGAATGGGCTTAATTGTGCTCATGTGGAACCTGTACATAGACCAAGAGGCAGTAATTCGAACAGAACAAGGGGAAACCTTGTGGTTTAAAACCAGAAAGGTATGTTTCAGGGTTGAGTCCTTTCACCATACTTATTCAGTTTGCATGCTGAGCAAATAATCCAGGAAGCTGGCCTATTGTGAAGAAGAACAGGACATCAGGATTGGGGGAAGACTCATTAACAGCCTGCAAAGTGCAGATGACACAACCTTGCTTGCAGAAAGCAAAGAAAAATTGAAGTACTTACTGATGAAGATCAAAGACTACAGTCTTTACTATGGATTATACCTCAACATAAAACAAAAATCCTTATAACTGGGCCTTGTAAGAAGCAACATTGTGATAAATGGAGAAAAGATTGGATCTCCAACCAGTGTCCATGGAAGCAGCAGTCAGGAAATCAAACAACGTATTACTTTGGGCAAATCTGTTGCAAAAGACCTCTTTAAAGTGTTAAAAAGCAAAGATGTGACTTTGAGGACAAAGGTGCACCCAGACTCAAGCCACAGTATTTTGTTGCCTTGTATGCATGCGAAAGCTGGACAATGAATAAAGAAGTCCGAAGAAGAATTGATGTCTTTGAAGTATGGTGTTGGCAGAGAGTATTGAATATTCCATGGACTGTTGGAAGAATAAACAAATCCAACTTGGAAGAAAGTATAGCCAGAGTGCTCCTTAGAAGCAAGGATAGCAAGACTTCACCTCACATACCTTTAATATGTAATCAGGAGCGACCAGTTCCAGGAGCAGGACATCGTGCTTGGTACAGTGGAGGATCAGTGAAAATGAGGAAGGCCTTCAAAGAGATGGATTGACACAGTGGCTTCAGCAATGGGCTGAGACATGGCAATAATTGTGAGGATGGCACAAGACCAGGCAGTATTTCAATTCTTTTGTGTTTGGGGTCACTATGATTTGGAATTGACTCTAGGGCACCTAACAACAACAATTGCCCTCCCTGGAATCCTCATCCTGAGAGATTAATTCTTTGTGAAATCCCTGCATCAAGAATTGGGCTTTCCATTCTGCATCCCACTTTGGAGAGTGGCATCTGGGGTCTTAGGTGCTAGCAGGCGGCCATCTGAGATGTATCAATTGGTCTCAACCAACCTGGAGCAAGGAAGAATGAAGAACACCAAAGACACACAAGGTAATTATGGGCCCAAGAGACAGAAGGGACCACATAAACCATAGACTACATCAGCCTGAGACCAGAAGAACTAGATGGTGTCCTGCGCTGACAAGGGAACACAACATAGAACTCCTGAGGGAGCAGGAGAGCAGTGAGATGCAGACCCCAAATTTTCCTAAAAAGACCAGACTTAATGGTCATACTGAAACTAGAAGGACCCCAGAGGTCATGGTCCCCAGACTTTCTGTTAGCCCAAGACAGGAACCATTACCAAAGCCAACACTTCAGACAGGGATTGGACTGGACTATGGGATGGAAGGTGATACTGGTGAAGAATGAGCTTTTTGGATCAAGTAGACACATGAGACTGTGTTGGCATCTCCTGTTTGTAGGAAAGATGAGAGGGCGGAGGGGGCCAGAAGCTGGCAAAATGGACACGAGGAGAGAGAGAGTGGAGGGAGGATGTGTGGTGTCACATTAGCGGAGAGCAATTAGGAGTGCAAAGCAGTATATATGTTTTTGTATGAGAGACTAACTAGATTTGTAAACTTTACTTACGGCACAATAAAAATTGATTAAAAAAATAACTAGTAAATGTGCATTTCTTTGGTATATTCTTGGTAAGATTTGCTATTGCTGTAACCTAAATTCAAATAAACAGTATTTCATTAAAAAAGTAAATAAAAGAATTGAATTCTCTTTCTGGTTTCTCTCTCATTAAGGAATTCACAGATACTGCAAGCCTTTGTGCTTTTTGTAACTCATCTGTCTCATTCACTTTGTTTAGGCATGTGATAGAAATGGTTAAAAGGTACAGTACATGGTTCTTCAGGTGGCCCCACTTCACTAACTTGTGACCTGCATGTGGTTTTCTCCCATAGGAAAATCTGGGGGCAGCATCCTGCTGGTCTTGCTGCCAAAAATTTATTCCTTTCTGTATCCCTGTGTCCTCTCTTTATCCCAAGGTGAAGTCTTTGATTTTTCAAGTAAGGTGATATAAAAAAGGTATATACATCTTCACATTACAGATAGGATTTTTGACATTCTGTAAGTGTAGCAGAATCACTTGAGATGTGTTGGAAGCCTTGCCTGGGATTGATAACTTCAGTGCATCAACGGATTTCAGTAACCATTTTAGTAAGCCAGTCCTGAATGTTCCTTCTGCAGGATCACCTCTAGGATGACCTACCTGCTTATCTCTCCCCCGCTCCCGCCCCCAGTCTCCCCATCCTCAGTTAGCTGCCTTGGCACTTATATCCTATTGTATGACAATTGTCTGATTGCTTGATTTTTTTTTTTTTTTTTCGTTAGGTGAAATGAGATCCTGGAAATGAGGGATCAGGACCCATTCACATTCTTATTTTACCTTAGGTGTCTTATCAGAGTACCTGACACATTGTTGTTGTTAGCTGCCATTGAGTCAGTCCCTGACTCATGGCAACTCCATGCACAACAGAATGTCCTGTGCCATCCCCATGATGATTTGCAGATAGGACCATTGTGATCCACAGGATTTTTTTTTCCGTGGCTGGATTTTGGAAGTAGATCTTCTGGCCCTTCCTCTTAGTCTGTCTTAGTGTGAAAGCTCCGCCAAAACTTATTCAGCATCACGGCAACACAAGTCTCTGGTGACAGATGGGTAGCGGCTACATATGAAGTATGTTGACTGTGAATCTAATCTAGGTCTCCTTTGTAGAAGGCGAGAATTCTACCAGTGAACCACCAATGCCTCACTACCTGACACATCAAAAAAACCTAAACCCACTGCCGTCGAGTCAGTTCCGACTCATAGCCACCCTATAGGACAGAGTAGAACTGCTGCCCCATAGAGTTTCCAAGGAGCACCTGGTGGATTCAAACTGCCGATCTTCTGGTTAGCAGCTGTCGTTACTTAACCACTATGCCGCCACATAGTAGGTATTTAATTCATGTTTTTTTTTTTTTTTTTTTGCTTAGTGGATCAGTACATGCCCTTAGAGCTAGTTAAACCACTGCCCCTCAGCTTGTGTGCTCATCAGTAATATGTGCTACAGCAGTAAACCCTATCTGAAAAACGTAATTCTGTTTCTCCAAATGTGACCAGTGTGGTTGCCCCAATTTTGGCAGATATTTTTAAGAGAGTTGTATCTTATTTACAAAGACAGATTAAACTTAAAACGGAAAGCGTCGTCCTCGATGGCGCTCCATTTTATTAGATTTTATTTATTTTTTAGTTTGAGTTTTAGAATGTTTATGGTGAAGCGAGAAGATAAACTTTCTTAGGATTATTCAGACACTTCAGTTCCTCAGGCATTCTTCTAGCTTTCTCATTTAAAGATTCCTTCTGTGGATTTAAAAAAAAAGGAAAGAAAAATGCCTTTTGGACTTAGTAAGTGTACACTTATGTAACTTTATAGAAATTATAGAAACATTTTATCTCTTAGAGAATACACCTTTATTCCATGGGTTTTACATCTGTCCCTTTTTTGTAGGTCACGTATCATTTAGCCAGCTTTTCTGTATGGTACTGGGAATAGAGAAGGGGCAACTTCTAACCTTTGGTTCGTGTAGAAAATTAGATTGTTTGCCTAGATTTAGCACTGAGAATGAGATGGAATTTAGAGCTTGTGTCTTCCCAACTTTACACACAGCACGTGTGCACGCACGCACACATCCCATTACTCTGCTTTCTGTAGCCCTGGTGATCTAAAATTGATGAATCAGGATGAATAAATGAAACTTACAAGCACTGAGCCTTCTGGTTTCTGGATGAGAATAAGAAGTGTGATGCATCTGGAACACCACATGGAAGTTAGTTCTAGCATGGTCAACGTAGTGGGCCCCAAACACAGTCCGTGTTATGTGACTGTAAGAATGGAAAATGATTTTATTAAGCAGTTACAAAGAACTCAGTATGGAGTATTGAGGACATCTAAATTGTTTACCAAGGCGACAAAAGGACGAGGCAAAGGGACTAACATTTAAAAAATACTTTGTAAGTGTCATTTCATTTAACCTTTAAAACAACCTTGAAAAGCCAAACCAAACCCGCTGCCGTCGAGTCGATTCCAGCTCATAGCGACCTTATAGGACGGAGTAGAACTACCCCATAGAGTTTCCAAGGAGCGCCTGATGGATTTGAACTGCTGACTTTTTGGTTAGCAGCCATAGCTATTAACCACTACGCCCCCAGAGTTTCCAAAAAACAGCCTTGAAGGCAGGTATTACTCCCATTTTACAGATGGAGAAACTCATACTCCAAGAGGATAATAAGTAACTTGTATGAAGTAACACAACTAGTAAGTAAATGGCGTAGGAGGGGTTCAGACCTCTATCTGTGTAGCTCCAAAGATTATACTCTTTCCATTACACCAGATTACCTAATGATTTATTGTTGGTGGCTTATAATGCAGCACAACCGTATTGGGGGGAATGGAGGGAAGGAATGCTTCCATCAATTAGTGATGTCTGCCACAGGCATCAAGGAGACAGAGGGTGAAACACACATGCAGAATTTGACATTGTACATCATTTCTTTTTTCCATCTTAATAGGGAAGGAAAGAATTATCTATCACTTTATGATGTCTTCGTCATATTCTCTCTTGCACAGGTCTTTCATTTAAGTTTTTTAATAGACTTAAATAGGCCGTGGTTCCATCTTTTGGAAGGATATGAACAATAAAGTTAAAGGGAACTGTTATCCCTCCTAGACTTTCATCCCCTTAGCTATTATGCCGGCATTTATTAAAAATAATATAGAAACAGCTTTGTCTTATTTATCCCTTTCAGCAATGATGCTGCCGTTAACAGCCTGAATGCATTTGGAGAATTTTTATTTGGTTTATTTCTGAACCTTAAACTATTATTAACCAATCTTCCCAGGGTATGAATATGTGAAAAAAAAATTTTATGTTTTTCCTGTTGTTGTAAGACTTCTCGTTCATCTCGGTAATATATTACAGACATGTCCTCTTGCTATCACAGGCCCTCTCATATAGCTGTCTGAATATTTCATCTATAAATGTTGCAATTTTTTTTCCCCTGTTTTATTTTGCTCAGCAAGCTGTGGTTTGAGAGCAGTTTATATTAAATAGTTCTTTTCTTTTTCCCCTGCCAGCGGGCAGGGGGGAGGGAAGGGAGGCAGTTTTATATACGTCTGTTAGGAAGATGTCCTTTAAAGGGTCCAGCATATTAGTGTCACAAGAAATGTAACATTTTAGTGTTTTGTTTATATAATTTTCTGAAAACGTTTCTTGGACTAGCAATTTCTAGGCTAGTTTTCTTTCATTCTCTGCCCTATTTTGATGTTCTGTTTTGTTTTTTCTTGTCATCTTTCTCACTTTCCAAAGAGGTAATATGCAGTGTTCCAAGAGGCAATTTCATATAATAGAAATATTTTTGAGCCACACAAATACAGGTTTGAACCCCAACTCTGCTACTTTGTGGTTCCTGTGACCACAAGCAAGTTACTTATCCTTTTGAGGCCTTGGTTTTCTCGTCTGTAAAATGAGCTTAGTAACTACCTTCAAAGTTGTTTTAAAGAGTTGTTAATTGTTGTTGTTAGTTGCCATCCAGTAGGCTCTGACTCCCAGCAACCTTATGTAGAACAGAATGCAACATTACTGCTTCTGCACCTTCATGATCGTTGTTATATTGGAGTCTGTCGTCTTGGCCCCTGTGTCAGTCCATCTCACCAAGGGCCTCTCTTGCCTTTGCCAACCCTCTGCTTTACCAGCTTGATGTCCTTTTCTAGCAATTGTCCAAAGCCAAAGTAAGCAAGCCACAGTCTCGCCATCTCACTTCTAAGGAGCATTCCGGTTGTATTTCTTCTAAAACTGATTTGTTCATTCTTCTGGCAGTTCATGGTATATTCAATGAGTAATATGTGAAAAGTATTATTATCTTTTCCTCCTTTCCATTCTTTTTAAATGCTGCATTTTAGCTAGACTTAACATCTGTGTTGGGTACTTCTTAAGGGCTTAATAAATACATACTTAATTGTCCCTGGGTAGTACAAACAGTTAACATGCTTGGCTGCTAACCAAAAAGTTGTAGGTGCAAGTCCACCCAGAGACATCTTAGAAGAAAGGCCTGGAAATCTGATTGTGAAAAGTCAGCCGTTAAAAACCCTATGGAGCAGTGTTCTACTCTGACACACTTGTCACCATGAGTCAGAGTTGACTTGATGGCAACTTTTTTGTTGTTGTGAAAATATATATCCACGATGTTTGCCAATTTAACGTTTTTCACATGTACAATTTAGTGGCATCAGTTACATTAATTATGTTGTGCAGCTGTCACTTATATCCCAGCAACTGGTTATTTTTTTAATTCAGTAAGTTAAAATATAACTTTAAGAAAAACTCTATTGAGACATAATATAAGACCAACGGGGAGAAATGAAGACATTCTTGCACATTGGTTTTCTTCTTAAATAACCTGCTTTTCACATACTGTGAATAATATGAAGTTCTTCATTTTCTCTTTATATTTTTGAGGAACTTTTTAAAAATAGGATCCTGAAACTGAGTTTCATTCGAATTAAGATGGTGAGCTGCTTGTGGACAAGTTAGGGGTAAGAAAACAATACTTAAAGTAGAATATGAGCATTTTTTTTTTCCTTTTATGACCTTTAATTTGCCTTGATCCATTTCATCTAAAATCATTTGAAGATGTACAGTTCTGATTTTAAATCACTGCCGAACAGATTTTTTTGCTCTCAATCCAAGGAAGGCAGAGAACTAGTCAAGATAGTGGGCCTCTTTAAAAAGGCACCGTCCGAAAGGAAACATGTACTTCAGAGTTTGTTATGACTGAGCTGACGGTTGTGCAATATGACTGTGACAAGTCCCTGATGTCTGTTATCCTCATTTGCATGACACAAGAATGATTAATATCATTAAGCAACCTAGCCTTGTAAGACATAAAAAAAAAAAAAAAGACATGGTAACCACCAAAAAGGATACGATATTTTCCAAACATGTAATATACTTTGAATATTTTGATAATAATCTTCAATTATAAACCAGGAGATTAATCAAAAACTCTTTTGATTACCAAAAACTTCATAAAATGTATTATTCTCTCAGTCCATTCAAGAAATATTTATTAAGCATCTCCTATAGGGTCGCTATGAGTTGGAATTGACTTGACGGCACTGCGTTTGGTTTGGTTTTGGTTTTATGGAGCCCTAGGAAACCCTGGTGGCGTAGTGCTCAAGCACTATGGCTGTTAACCAAAAGGCCGGCAGTACGAATCTACCAGGCACTCCTTGGAAACTCTACCGGGCAGTTCTACTCTGTCATATAGGGTTGCTATGAGTTCGAATCGACTCAATGACAATGAGGTTGGTTTTTGGAGCCCTGGTGGCACAGTGGTTAAAAACTTGGCACCAACCAAAAGGTCAGCTGTTGGAATCTAGCAGCTGCTCTTTGGAAACCGTATGGGACAGTTCTGTTCTGTCCTATAAGGTCACTGTAAGTCAGAATCAACTTAATGGCAGCGGGTTTTTTGGTTTTATGTGTCTAGGATCACTCTGGGTCAGAATCAACTCGACAGCAACGGGTTTGGTGATTTTTTTTTTTTTTTTATGTGTCAGATGCAATCCTGGGTGGTGCTCATGGTTAACATGCATTAGCTGCTAATGGAAGGGTTGAAGATTTGAATGCACCCGAAGGTGACTTGGAAAATAAGTCCTGGGAATCTGCTTTCAAAAAATTAGACATTCAAAATCCTATGGAACACAGTTCTACTCTGACATACATGGGGTCAACATGAATCAGAATTAACTTGTTGGCAACTGTTTTCTTATTTTTGTTTGTTTTTTAACGAGTCAGGCAGTGTTCTAGGAACTTCGGATAGACCACTGAACAAAACAGAAGAAAAAAATCTTCATTGAGTTATATTCTAGAGGGGGAAGATAGTAAATAGACACGACCAAAAACCCGCTGCCATCAAGTGAATTCTGACTTATGGCGACATCATGTGTTACGTAGTAGTACTGTTCCACAGGGTTTTCTTGCTGTAGATAAATCAAATATATGGTATGTCAGATGATGATAAGCGTTATAGAGAGAAATAAAGCTGAAGAGAAGATAGGAAAATCCTGGGGTTTGTAGTATTGGTGCCTTTTTTTTTTTTAATGTGCATGGTAAATATATATATAACAAAACAATTGCTATTTTAACAGTTCTTACCTGTGCGATCCAGACATTAATTACAGTCACTGTCTTGTGCAACCATCACTACCATTCACTTCAAGTTTTGTCATCATCCTTACAGAAATTCAGTGCCATTTAAGCAGTAACTCCACATTTCCCCCATCTACCAGGCCCTGGTAACCCTTAGTCAACTTTGGTCTCTTGCAATTGCCTATTTTGGATATTTCATACAAGTGGGACCATACAATAGTTGTCCTTTTGTGTTCTTATTTGAGTCAGTGTAATGTTTTCAAAGTTTATCCATGTTGTAGCATGGATCAGAACTGCATTTCCCTTTACTGCTGAATAATATTCCATTGTATGTGTGTACCACATTTTGTTTATCCGTTCATCTGTTGATGGACACTTGCATGGCTTCCACCTTTCGGCTATTATGAGCAATGATATCATGAATGTTGTTGTACAAGTATCTGTTTGAGTCCCTGCTTTCAGTTCTACTGGATATATACCTAGGAGTAGGATTGCTGGGTCATATGGTTGGTTATTTTATGTTTAACTTTTTGAGGAACCTCCAAACTGTTTTCCACAGAGACCACATCATTTTACAGTCCCAAGAGCAATGGATGAGAGTTCAAATTTTGCCACATTCTCACCATCAATTGTTATTTTCTGATAATAGCCGCCATCTTAGTGAGTGTGAAGGAGTATCTGGGTGGTGCAAATAGCTAACACACCGGACTGCTAACCAAAAGGTTGGAGGTTCAAGTCCACCCAGAAGCCCCTTAGAAGAAAGGCCTGCTGATCTACTTTCTTAAAAAAAATTAGCCACTGAAAACCCTATGGAGCATAGTTCTACTGTGGCGCCTATGGGGTTGTCATGATTTGGAATCTGCTAGAGGCCAGCTGGTAGTGGGTGTGAAATGGTATCTCACTGTGGTTTTGATTTGTGTTTCTCTAATGACTAATGACATTATACATCCTTTTGTGTGCTTACTGGCCATTCATATATCTTCTTTGATGAAATGTCTGTTCAAGTCCTTTGTCTGTTTTTTGTTTGGGTTATTTGTCTTTTTGTTGTTGAGTTTTAGGAGTTCTTTATGTATTCTGGATTTAAATCCTTATCAGATATATGGCTCCCAAATATCTTCTTCCATTCTATAGGTCGCCTCTTCACTTTGTTGATAAAGCTCTTTGGTGCATGAAAGTTTTTTATTTTGATTAAGTCCAATTTATCTATATTGTCTTTTGTTGCTTATGCTTTTGGTATTGTATCGAAGAATCCATTGTCAAAAACCAGGTCCTGAAACGTTATTCCTGTGTTTTGTTCTAATAGGTTTATGATTTTAGTTTTTACGTTTGAGTTGATTACCTGTTTTGAATTAATTTTTAAATATGGTGTGAGGTATAGGTCCAACTTCATTTTTTGTATGTGGAGAGCTAATTGTCCGAGCACCATTTGTTGAAGAGACTGTTCTTTCTCTGCTCATGGAGTTAACACCCTTGTCAAAAATCACTTGACCATCTATGTGTGCGTTTATTTTCTGGACGCTCAATTCCATCCCACTGGTCTATCCTTGTACCAGTAACAGGCTGTTTTGATTACTGTCACTTTATATTAAGTTTTGAAATTGGGAAGTATGAGTTCTCCTAATTTGTTCTTTTTCAAGTGCAAATTTATGCAATTCTATATAAATTTGAGGATTGGTGTTTCCATTTCCATTTCTTCAAAGGGTGTTGAAATTTTGATATGGATTGTGTTGAATCTGTAGATCACTTTGGGTAGTATTGACATCTTAACAATATTTTTTAAACATACCAATCAGTGAAGACCTCACTGAGAAGATAAAATTTGAGTTGAGATGTTAAGGAGATGAGGAGACAAGCCTTTGGGACCTCTGGAGGGGGGAGCTTTTCAGGCTGAAGGAGCATCCAGTAAAAAATCCTGAAGTCAGATATACCTGGCATGTTGGAGTGGAGTGAATGAGGGCAGAGAGTAGTAGAGGACAAACAGGAACCAAACCTACTGCCAGCAGGTAGATTCTAACTCATAGCGATCCTATAGTAGAGGACAAACTCATAGCGATCCTATAGTAGAGGACAAAGTCCCCATAAATGGCATATTGCTATGGTGGATGAGAGAGTTCTTTAGCTTTTACTCTGACTGATACGGGTTTTGAGTAGTGGAATGACATAATCTTATTTTTTAATTTAAAGAGTCACTTAGGCGTTTTATGGACTATGGGAAGCAAGGATTGGAGAAGGAATAATATCTTCCTTTACTAAATACAATTACAGTGAAAACAGTAAATGGTTTTCTTTAGTGAAAAAGCTTTGTAGAATAAGTGAGTAAAAAGAACACATGAATTGCAGTACTTTGTGATGATCAGCCTTCACCCCAATTTTCGTTATGCACTTATTTATTTAAGTTTTTAGTGAGCATATACTATTTGCTAGGGATTGTGTTAGCCTATGGAGATACTCATGGATGTAAGATATGTAGAAGACTTAAAAGTTGAGATGAGTTCAACTGACTGCAGGACTTTTTTTTCTATTGTGTTTTAAATTCAGGACTATTAGTTTTTTGTTTTTAATTTCTTATACAAAAATTTATGCACATATTGTTTAGTGACATTAGTTGCAGTCCCCACAATGTAACAGTACGCTCCCTGTTTCCACCCTGGTTCCCTGTGCCCATTCAACCAGTTCCCGTCCCCTCCTGCCTTCTTATCCTGCCTCTGGACAGGAGGCACCCATTTGGTCTCGTGTATCTAATGAACTAAGAAGCGCGCTCCTCACGTGTATTATTTTTTGTTTTATAGTCCTGTCTGATCTTTGTCTGAAGAGCGGGCTTCGGTAATGATTTCAGTTCTAGGTTAACAGAGCATCTGGGCAGAATAGTTTCAGGGTTTCCTCCAGTCTCGGTCAGACCATTGAGTATAGTCTTTTTATGTGAATTTGAGTTCTGCTCTGCTCTTTTCTCCTACTCTGTCCGGGAGTGCTCTGTTGTGTTCCCTGTCAGGGTGGTCATTGGCGATAGCCCGGCGCCGTCTAGTTCTTCTGGTCTCAGGCTGGTGGAGTCTCTGGTTTATGTGAACCTTTAATTAAAGGCTGTTAGTTTGTGCGTATGTGCGTGTGCCGTAGGTGTAAGTTTACAGCTCAAGTTAGTTTCTCATACGAAAATTTATATGCATATTGTTATGTGACCCTAGTTGCCATCCCTATAAAGTGACAGCACACTCCCCCTTTCTGCCACGGATTTCCCATGTCCATTCAACCAACTTCTGTCCCTTTCTGCATTCTCATCCTGCCTCTGGACAGGAGCTGCCCATTTAGTCTTGTGTATCTACTTGAACTAAAAAGCACACTCTTTACGAGTATCATTGTATGTCTTATAGTCCAGTCTAATCTTTGTCTGAAGAGTTGGCTTCTGGAATGGTTTTAGTTCTGGGTTAACAGGCAGCCCGGGGGTCATGTCTTCTGGGGTCCCTCCAATCTCAGTCAGACCATTAAGTCTGGTCTTTTCACTAGAATTTGAGTTCTGCCCCCACTTTTCTTCAGCTCTGTCAGGGACTCTGTTGTGTTCCTTGTCAGGGCAGTCATTGGTGGTAGCTGGGCACCATCTAGTTCTTCTGGTCTCAGGCTGATGGAGTCTCTGGTTTATGTGGCCCTTTTTGTCTCTTGGCCTTATATTTTCCTTGTGTCTTTGGTGTTCTTCATTCTCCTTTGCTCCAGGTGAGTTGGGACCAATTGATGCATCTTAGATGGCTGCTTACTAGCTTTTAAGACCCTAGATGCCACTCACCAAAGTGGGATGCAGAACATTTTCTTAATAAGCTTTGTTATGCCAGTTGATCTAGATGTCCCTTGAAACCATGGTCCCCAGACCCCTTCCTCTGCTACACTGTCCTAGAAGTGTTTGGTTGTGTTCAGGGAGCTTCTTAGATTTTTGTTTAGTCCAGTTTAATTAAAGACTTATAGTTTTTAATATTCAGATTTATCATTTCTAAATGTGAAGTGCAATAAAAAATTTTAAGTGTAAAATATTTGTTAATTAGGTCTAATCAGTCACAATTCACAATACATTTGTAGATTAAAAAAGCTTATTGTTTTTAAGTTGCAAGATGCGTATCATTCATAAACAGCAGTGGCCACCATTTCAATTTAGCAAGCATTAGCTGAGGTATCATTATGTGTCAGGCACTGTGCTAGATGTGGAAGATGGACAGATGACTGAGATATAATTCCCCTCCTTGTGGAGCTTAGAGTTTAGGAAAGGAGACACATGCACATTGATTTCAACTACAGCAGGTTTCATTACAGCCCTAGTAGAGATCTAAAGGAAAGATAATAGGAGTGTTCCAGGGGACATTATTCAAATTGGAAAGATTTTAGATGACAAATAAGGATCTATTCTACTGTGACATTTATAGATCTTCGTGGACCAAAACATTAGGCCATTTTTCACCATATGAGATGTTTTGTAGTCCTTTAAATAATAAGATTTTCAAAATGCAGATATATAAATTGTACAAGGAGGCAACAAGGTCAGTAAAAAACCAAGACTATGGAAAATCTGATTCCCACTGGTATAAACTCATTTTAAAAAAGGATTGTTCAAGATAACTAGGTTCTTGATAGAAGTCCCTGCGTGGCACAGGTGGTTAAGGACTGGTGTACCAACCAGAAGTTCAAACCCACCCAAAGGTATCTCTGAAAGGTCACAGCCTTGAAAACCCTAAGGAACATTTCTATTCTGCACGTTCGGAGTTGCCATGAGTCAGAATCAACTTGACACTTGACAGCAACTGACAGCAACAACAACAACAAAGTTCTTGGTAGCAAAGAAGCATATTCAAGAGATATGCTAAAAGTGAAGGAAAAACAGAAAAATTATTTTTCAAATACTTTCTTGATAAAGCAAGTATATAAGGGCCTTCCAACCATCTGACCCAGGTTATGGGCACGTTCCCTTCATTGATAGGGTATAAGTTTTCTTTCTGAAGATCAATAAACAAGGCATAATATTTTTTTGGTACCGTTTTTGTTGAGATATAATTTACATACCATACAATTCACTCATTTAAGGTGTGTAATTCTGTGGTTTTTAGTATATTCACAAGGTTATACAGCCATCACCACTATCAGTTTTAATACATTTACATCATCTTCCGACACAAAACAACCCATACCCCTTAGCAGTCATTCCCCATTCCCCTCCTTGCCTCTAGCCCTAGGCAACCACTAATCTACTTTCTGTCTCTCTAGAGTTGCCTATTCTGGACACTTCATATACATGGAATAATCCAGTATGTGATTTTTTGTGATCAGCTTCTTTCAGTTAGCATGTTATCAGGATTCATCCATGTTGTAGTTAGTATTTCATTCCTTTTTATTGCCAAATAATATTTCATTATATACTGTTATGGATTGAATTGTTTCCCCCCAGAATGACCCTGTTTGGAAAGAGGGATTTTCTTTCATTATGTTAATGAGGCCACACCCAAGTAAAGATGGGCCTTAAACCTAACTACTTCTTAGTAGAGTCTTATAAAAAGAGCAGAATAGACACATACAAAGGGGAAGGTACCATGTGAAGACAGAAGCAAATCAATCAGTAAGTCCAGGAACACCAAGGATTGCTGGCAGCTAATAGAAGCTGAAAGACGCAAGGACCTTCCCCTTGAGCCAGCACCCGGAATTTGGACTTCTAGTCTCTAGAACCGTGAGAAAATAAATTTTTGTTCTTTAAAGCCACCTGTTTGTGGTAATTTTTGTTACGGTAGCCCTAGGAAACTAAGACATATGGATAAACCACATTTTGTTTATCTGTTTCTTAGTTGACGGACATTTGGATTGTTTTACTTTTTGGCTACTTTGAATTATGTTGCTATGACCATTCACAGTCACCATATTTTGCCAGGTGAGATTATAACTGAGGGTTACGAATCACATCCTGTATCCTGCTAGAATACAGGACATTTTCACTATCACCCTGATCGGTATAGGTGAGGAACTGGACATTAGGCAAGTTGGTGCTGGTGATCTTTCTGGGCTTTCTACCTCCTTGACACACTCTATTTGTCAGCCTTCTGCTCAGGTTCAGACCTCAGACAGGAGACCACTATGAACTGAAGCAAATGTCCACAGCTGGACCAGAGAGCCCATCGTGTGTGTGGAACAGAATGTCCAGAAATGCCTGGCCCTGGAGAGAAGCTGGAAAGAAGGGAGCAGAGCCTGGCAGGGGCCTAAATTTAACTGAGCTTTCCTGTCTATGGTCTTCTAGAATACTTGAATACTGGGTGCCAGTGGTAACTTTTGTAGAAGAAAAGTAGGTATGTGGTCGTTTCTCCCCCTCCCCACCCCCATTTCATAGTAAGAAAACCATATGGGAACTGAGAGTGAGCATATGGGTGTGAGGTAAAACATACGGGCAGATAGAGGCAGGGCTGCAATACGCGTCTGCTTGTCTTTGTTACTTGTCTAGTTGCTTGTTAATGTGTTCTTTTTCCTCTCATCAATTCACTTCTTGGAAGGTTTGCTTCTTATTTTAATTTTTTTTGCCTATGTATGATTTAAGTCTTGAATGAGACGTGCGATGTACAGAATCTCCAGAAATAGTTTCTTGATCAGAACTGCGTCTCCATTCCACATGACTCAGTATGTGCTGAGTCTTGGAAAACAATAAACACGGTGGCTGGTATAGAGTGACAGAGTGGAGCTACCTGAGATGACCCGGCTTCAGCTTCACAGCAATAATGAGGGTGATGGTCTGGCAGGGGGAGGGGGAGGCAGAGCAGCCTTTGGGCTCCAGCCTTTTAAGCCTGACTCCTTTTTCCTCCCAGTTTATTCCAGGACAGCATTTGGGGTAAGGGAACTAAGCTTTCCAAAATGGTTTTAAAATGGTTCAGAACATGCTTTGTAGAGACTAAGGTGAGTGAGTGGCAGCGCCAAATGGTGGTTTTATGACCCTTGGATTCCTTTGACCAGCCTCAGAAAGTTATGCTTGCCCCTTCCTCAGCTTGCCACCCTCTCTGTAAGGTCAGCTGTCCTGAGCCCACACTTCGGCTTGTTCCCCACCACTCCCTTCTTATTCTCATGAAGACTGAGGCATCAGAGCCCTCCTCAGTAGAAGTCTTCATTCCACTGAACAATTTTGTAGCTCCACTCCCTTTGTCGCTTTATGCGCACTCTCAGTTCCCACATAGTTTTACTTTCTCAGTGGAGATTTTGTAGCTCTACTCTTTTTGTCACTTTACACTCGCTACTGTTTATTATTTTCCAAGACTCAGCACGTACTGTGTCCTGTAGAATGGAGATGCAGTTCTGATCAAGAAACTGTGGGGATTTTATTCCTATTTGATTGTCTATTAATACTCAATTGTTAAGCATTGCAGGCAGGATTTTCATAACCAAAAACCAAGCCCGTTGCCGCTGAGTCAATTTTGACTCATAGTGACCCTAGTGACCATTAACGATTCTTGATCCTCCTTGCTGAATAACTTTAAGAGCAACTTCAACCCAAACCCCAAACCAAATCCAGTGCTATCGAGTCGATTGATTCATGGACTCACAGCAACTTCAGTGAGTGTTTTAGCAAGGTGAAGTAGAATCCAGAGGGTATCATTTTTGAAATACTGTTTGTGGTCAGTGAAGATTAGCATTTCTTTTGCTGCCCTTTGGTTATTAGAGGAGCCCTGGTGGTGCAGTGGCACTCTGCTGCTAACCAAAAGGTTAGTGGTTCAAACCCACCAGCTACTCTGCAGAAGAAAAATATGGTCTTCTGCTCCCGTGAAGATTTACAGTCTTGGAAATCTTTGATTGTCCATGCTGTGCAGCTTCTGACACGCCTGTAACTTGTTTGCCTGCTTTCTGAAGGTGCTGCCCTTCCCTAACCCAACTGTGAATTTGAATCCGGTCCTAAAAGTCATACACCACAGCCTGTTATTGGTCTTATCAACAGACTACTGACTTTCAGCAATTTCTTTTATTCAAGCTCCAGTTTTCCCCCATCTTTTCTTTCTCTGTGTGTTGGAGTAATGGTGTATCCATTCATAAAGTTGTCCCATTTATCTAAGACACTTATTGAAGGTGGGTAATCACATTGTTGACTGTAACAAAATGTCTTACCCATGGAAGATAATGCCAGTAAGTGCATTGTACTCCAGAAAGAGCATCTTCCAGTTTGTCAGTTACAGAACCAGATGTTTTTTCATTACTAGAAAATGGGACTCACTTTGTCATTCCAGCAAACCTTGACCCTAGCAAGACCAAAAATTTAACAGGAGCAATCTGTTTAATTTCATCTGCGCCAGAATACCAAATACCATTTATCCTAATCCTGTGACCAGTTCTATAAAAATTTTGCTACACTTCATCAGATAAATATGTTTCTGAAATTGTCATTGGAAAAATAAGTTCTGACTGTCATATATATTTATTTCTTCAGGGACATACCTAGTTCATAAATTGGGGATACCTGTATATTTAATTTCTTTCATAATTCAGTATTAAAGCCATTATAACTGATTAAGCTTGTTCACTTTTGCAATGTTCCTTGAAATAGTAGTAAAGCCCAGTGGATCATTTAAAGCTAGGGTAGAAATTAAAGAAATCCAATTAAGCTGGAGTTTATTCTGAAGATTTAAACCCTTGTCATTAGATTTTCCATAGTTATTTTATGAGGATTTTCTGATGTGTTTCTTTCCAGAATTGAAATTGCTATGTGAGTGTGTGTATATATGTGTGTTTAACTGCTTAGGGGAGCCTTATTAGATTTATTAATAATAAACAGTATGTTTCTCTGGTTGCTTCCTTTCTAAACAAGTCTTTCAGTTAATAACAACAGCAATAATAGTGGCTTTCTAAAATCTGTGAAAATGTTACCTTATATGGCAAAAGGGACATTGTAGATGCGATTAATTTAAGGATCTTGAGATGGGGAGATTGTCTTGTTATCTGGGTATACCCTAAATGCAATCATAAGGGTCCTTGTAAGAGGGAGGCAGGAGGATCAATGGAAGAGAAGGCAGTGATGTGACAATGGAAGTAGAAATTGGAGTGATGCAGCCAGGAGCCAACGCACGTCAGTGGGCTCTAGAATCTGGAAAAGGAAGGAACAGATTCTCCCCCTAGAGTCTCCAGAAGGAACTAGCCCTGCCAACACCTTGATTTTTTTTTTTTAATTTTTATAAAGCTTCAAGTGAACATTTACCATTCCAATCAGTCTGTCACATGTAGGTTTACATACATCTTACTCCCTTCTCCCACTTGCTCTCCCCCTATTGAGTCAGCCCTTACAGTCTCTCGTTTCGTGCCAATTTTGCCGTCTTCCCTCTCTATCTTCCCATCCTCCCTCCAGTCAAGAGTTGCCAACACATTCTCCCGAGTCCACCTGATTTAATTAGCTCACTCTTCATCAGCATCTCTCTCCCCGCCACTGACCAGTCCTTTTCATGCCTGATGATTTGTCTTCGGGGATGGTTCCTGTCCTGTGCCATCAGAAGTTCTGGGGAGCATTATCTCTGGGATTCCTCTAGTCGCAATCATACCATTAGGTGTGGTCTTTTAATGAGAATTTGGGGTCTGTATCCCATTGGTCTCCTGCTCCCTCAGGAGTTGTCTGTTGTGCTCCCTGACAGGACAGACATCGATTGTGGCCGGGCACCAACTAGTTCTTCTGGTCTCAGGATAATGTAGGTCTCTGGTTCATGGGGCCCTTTCTGTCTCTTGGGTTCTTAGTTGTCGTGTGACCTTGGTGTTCTTCCTTTGCCTTTGCTCCAGGTGGGTTGAGACCAATTAATGTATTTTAGATGGCCGCTTGTTGGCATTTAGGACCCCAGGCGCCACAATTCAAAGTGGGATGCAGAGTGTTTTCATAATAGAATTGTTTTGCCCATTGACTTAGAAGTCCCCTCAAACCAAGTTCCCCAGACCCCAGCCCCTGCTTCGCTGACCTTTGAAGCTTTCATTTTATCCCGGAAACCTCTTTACTTTTAATCCAGTCCAATTAGGCTGACCTTCCTTGTATTGAGTGTTGTCTTTCCCTTCACCCAAAGCAGTTCTTATCTACAGATTGATCCATAAAAAGCCCTCTCCCTCCCTCCCTCCCTCCCCCCTTTGTAACCACATAAGTCTGTGTTCTTCTCCATTTTTTCTATTTCTCAAGATCTTATAATAGTGGTCTTATACAATATTTGTCCTTTTGCAACTGACTCATTTCGCTCAGCATAATGCCTTCCAGATTCCTCCATGTTATGAAATGTTTCAGAGATTCATCACTGTTCTTTATCGATGCGTAGTATTCCATTGTGTGAATATACCACAATTTATTTACCCATTCGTCCGTTGATGGACATCTTGGTTGCTTCCAGCTTTTTGCTATTGTAAACAGAGCTGCAATAAACATGGGTGTGCATATATCTGTTTGCAACACCTTGATTTTATCCCCGTAAGTCTCATTTGGACTCCTGACCTCCAGAATTATAAGAAAATAAATTTGTGTTGTTTTAAGCCATTATGTTTGTGGTAATTTGTTACAGCAGCAATGGGAAACTAATATAAACCTATTCTTTAATCATTGATTTTTTCACTAGACTTCTACTGTCCAATATGGTAGCCACTAGCCACACATGGTTATTTAAATTTAACTTTATTTGAAATTAAATACAAAAATTTAAACTTTAGTTCTCAGTCTCACTTGCCACTTTTCAAGTGTTCAGTAGCCGCATGTGGCTAGTAGATACTGTTGTGGGCAGTACAGATACAGGGTATTTCCATCTTTCCAAGATGTTCTCTTGGACAATGCTTCTTAGACTATGTAAGTTCCTCAAAGACAGACATTGTGCCTTATGTACTAGACCCACCCCTGACGTTTGTGGGAGCCAGTTTAGAATTTCTGCAGCTGGAATAATTAGAAGCTTCAGCTCTTGCCCTTCTCATTCCCAGCTCTTTTCTTCCCTACAGAGGATCTTGAATGAATCTGGAGCAGAGGCTGGGCAGGCCCTGGGAGCAGGTCTAGCTGTATGGACCAGGAATTCCAGATCATGCACATATAGAGCATACCCTAAACGTAAGGTGCAGGATCTGAGTGAGGACATCTCCTTGGTACCCAGAACTCCTTACCAGGACCGGGGCCCTGTTTACCCAGGTCTGAGGGGGTGTCCTCTATGCATCAATCCCAAAGCCTGATAACGGGTGGTAGGTATAGATATAGTATTGTTGAATAAACAGTTTTTTGGAAAACCTACTGATGCCCTGTTTGTGTGAGTACTGTTATTTAGCCGTGGATAAAACCACTTCCCTGCCTTCATGGTGCTTACATTTTAGGGAGAAAGATAGCTAATTAGCCAATAAATAAATGTATATTCTAATCCTAAAACTTTTCAGGATAAACCTCAGTGAGGTGAGACAAGGAAGGTGGGAAAGAAGGGAAGAAAGGAAAGGAGGAAATGAATTGATGTGGGCTGTAGTTTAATCACTGGCATTCAGAACTTTATGTCCCCCAGTAGTACACTCCCCACTGGTTCCCTTTGTGTGTCCACACCAACCAAGATTCATTGAGCATTATTATTTAAATGTTGAAAATTGTGTATGTGTATATATATATATATTTTTTTTTCCAAATACAGAATTACATTATAATATTGAATATACCTTTTTCAAACTACAAACTGTAGGGATTCCGATACATCTCCTATACTTCCCAGTGACAATGTCTTATTTTTATAATTGGAGCTATTATTTAAATTACACTTTAGGGAGATCTTTGTACTAAAATACTAATACTTGCTGTTGAGTCAGTTCCGACTCATGGCAGCCCCACGTGTGTCAGCGTACAAATGTGCTCCATAGGGTTTTTGGTGACTGAGTCTTCAGAAGTAGATCACCAAGCTTTTCTTCCGAGGCAACTCTGGGTGGACTCAAACCTCCAACTTTTCGGTTAGCATTCAAGTACAACCGTATGCACCACCCAGGGACTCCACCTATACCATATACACCTTAAACAGTGCAGAAGTAACAGCCTGTTGTAATTTCCTCCTTGACCAATGCTTTGATAATTAGAGAAAAACTGGCTGATTCTCTAATCCTCGTTATACTTTTAAAACCTACACTCTCTATATCTTCACTGTTCAATATGGTAGCCGCTAGCCGTATGTGGTGTTTATTCATCAGTTGTAATTTGTCTAGTCCAAGTTGAGATGTGCCGTAAGTACAAAATAATACATACCAGATTTTAAAGACTTAGTATATTAATAAAGTAAAATATCTCATTATTAGTTTTTTACATTGATTACCTATTGTAATTAAAATATTTCAGATATGTTGGGTTAAACAAAAGTACATTATTAAAATTTATTTCAACTGTTTCTTTTTAGTTTCTGTAATGTGGCTACTAGAAAATTTAAAATTACATCTATATAATTTGTGGTTCATATTCTATTTCTGCTTGCTTTCTGGGAATACTTGCCTACAGTTTGGGCATATAATTTGAGTGTAGTGCCTTAGAGAGAAAATAAAATGTATGTTTACCACAGCCACAGACCAGTGTCTGTCTCATGTAATATTTAACTACGTAAGAACTATTAGTTAATAGGGACGAATCCATAGACGGAATGTTGTTCAGTAGATTAATGAGTTTCTTTGAGATATGACTGTTATCTACTTTAGACTTTTATCTCCATGGCATATTTTTCTTAGGTTTTTGTCAGAACTGGAATTTTAAGATGGCAAGTGTAGTCCTTTTAAGAGCAAGATATTTTTCAGGACCATTGGGAAAAGGTTTAATGAGAGCCTTCTTAAAAATAGTGGTATTTCGTATTTTAAAGAATTATAAACCCTTTTAAATTTCCTTATGAAGTTACCTGGTATGTCTAAATATAACATTGCTGAAATAGACAAAATTATTGTGTGCATGTTGTTTCTTTAATCAACTTGTTGGTCAGAATAACTTCAAGATTACTTTCTTGCTTTATAAAGAAAAATATATAATTGGAAACAGTATAAGTTGCTGAAACAACAGCATATATTTTGGTATTCATTTTTTTCCTTCCCCTGGTGGCTGGAGTAGGGGCTGTTGGAAGTTGGAGAAGATGAAGAAAAGGATATCAGGAACTTCCTTTTTGTGTAATTAAAGTTTGGACTGGAGCCAGATTGCCCAGCTTCAGAGCCCTGCTTTACCTCCTGGTCAAATGACCTTGGGCAAGTTTCATAACCCTTTTTGCCTCGGTGCACTAATCTGTAAAACTATGATGATAATAATGGCACTTATCCATAGGGTTTTTTATGAGAGTTAAATGAATTAATTCATATAAAACAGAACAGTACCTGGCACATAATATATACTTAACCCAGTTAACCATAAAATACATATTGTAGTTGTCTGTGATGAAATATCTTACCTTTGAATGGAAATTTGAATTTTCTAAGCCTTTTCTCATTCATAACTTCATCCTTCCAGCAACAGCAATTTGAGTTGATGTGGGTGGATATTTATTATACCTGCTGTAAGGATGGAGTCACTTGAGGTTCACAAGAGGTTCAGTAACTTGACCAAGGTCCCTTAGGCACTTAGTGACAGAGCTGGGACTCTCATCAAGTCTACTGATTCTCAGTTGATCCTTCCCAGTAGCTGGATAAACAGGACTTTATAAATCCCAGGGAATTTATTATACTGTGGTATATACTTTGATGGCTCTGTAACTTCCCAGTTATTTTGTGGTTTTTCCTCTTTAATTACACCCCAAGAATAGCTCACCAAGGGTTACCTGTGGACGATTTGAGAGTGTGTTTATTTTATATATAAAAAAAACCAGTAAACTCTACATTTAGACATTGTGATGGCAGAGGGTTACCTCTGCATTAAAATGATGGTGTCTTCATTTACCTAAGCTGTCTTTAAGTTCCAACTCTACCCCAGTTCACTGTGTGACTTTGAGTCATTTTGGTCCTTTTGCAAAATAGAAATCATAACTACTTTGACTCCTAAAACAGTGATATGGGTCAGTTGAGCTCATTTAATTGTTTTCAGTTCTAGAATCTCTGTAATCTTGCTTAAGACTGGTACAAAAAAAACCAAACTTGTTGCTGTCGAACTGATTCTGACTCATAGCAACCCTACAGGACAGAGCAGAGCTGCCCCATAGGGTTTCTATGGTAGATTCAAGCTGCTGACCTTTTGGTTAGCAGCCATAGTACTTAACCACTACACCACCAGGGTTTACAGGGGGAAAATAATGGGCTTTGAAACCAAAGATGTATTTGAAACCTAGCTTTGCCATTTAGTGCGTTGTGGACTAGGGCTGATCACTTAACCTCTCCGAATCTTCCCGTGGCAGTCGAGTTGATTCCTGCTCATTTTGACCCTATAGGACAGAGTAGAGCTGCCCTATACGGTTTCCAGGCTGTAAAAGACTGCCACACCTTTCTCCCTCGAAGTGGCTGGTGGTTTCAAACCACTGACCTTTCTGTTAGCAGCTGAGCGCTTAACCACTGTGTTACCAGGGCTATTTTTTGTAAGGATTAGAAGTAACATAACAAAGAGCCTGATCCGTAGGTTGTTGTTAGGTGCTGTCAGGTCAGTTCCACTCCTAGTGACCCCATTTGACAGAGTAGAACTTCCTCATAGGATTTTCTAGGCTGTAATCTTTATGGGAGCAGATCGCCAGATCTTTCTTCCATGCAGCCTTCATAGGAGGAGACCAATAATGGTAGTTATTAATGCTCTGGAAATTCTACTGATGTATGGCAGTGGGGTCATATCATCCACACCAAAGATGGCATGTGAATAAATCATTAGGTGTTGGAAAATCAAAATTGATATAGCCTAGAGCTTTGCATATTTGAAGAATAGTTGGAAGAATAGTCAACAAAGTGTCATCAGTATTTCTCTCTCAGGGATAGAAAATCAGCTTGAGTTTTTTGTTATGTTTTCTAACTTTTTACAATGTATGTCTGTTTTTATAGTAAGAAAATATTTTTTTGTTAAAGCTTTATTGAGATAATTTACACACTGTAAAATTCACCTGTTTTACATGTACAGTTCAGTGGTGTTTAGTATATTTGCAGAGTTTTGCAGTCATTACTACCACCATTTAATTTTAGAACATTTTCATCAATCCAAAGAGAAACCTCACGCCCATTATCATTCACTCCCCTATGCCCCAAGCCCTAGGCAACCACTAATCTACTTTCTGTCTCTATAGATTTGCCCGATCTGGACATTTCAAATAAATGAATCACACAATACATAGTCTTTTGTATCTGTCTGCTTTCACTTAACATGATGTTTTGGAAGTTCATCCATGTTGTTCTATGTATCAGCACTTCACTCATTTGTAGAAAAATTATTTTTAAATTAAAAGAATCATTCATATTTCTAAAACCACTATAATGCACCATATTAACAGGTGTATTCTTTGGATGGGTGATTTCCCCCTCTTTGTACTTTTCTATGAATGATGGGGAAAATAAAAGTACATTTTTAATAGGCGTCATCACCACCCCAAAAATGGGACTCAAAAAAATATGGATTCTTGGGAAGTGTGTGAAGATGTTTAGGACCAACAGATGTAATAATAATAACAGGAGTACCATTTAGTGAGCATTTTTTCTGTGAGGCTCTGTATTTGAACTCTTCACATGTATCATTTAATTTAATCCTCATAACGACTCTATGAGATTGGTTTTAACTGAGGTTTGAAAGTAAATAAATTGTCCAAACTTAAACTTTTGCTTTCTGAAGACAGTCCTGACATGGTAACAGAGAAAATCTTCGTTTACATTCAGTTGGGGAAGCAAAGCTTTCCACAAAACTGGTGACTAAATTTGCATTAAGCCAAGTCTTCTCAGCTGTTAGTTGTCATGCAACCTAAGTACCATTCTGTATTCTGTGTTTTTTCTGGAATTTCTTTTAACTGGGTGCTTTAGGGGTGGGGGGAAGAATAGAGGTGATTTTGATGGAATATCCTTTTCTCGATTTAGGCTTAAGGGACAGGAGAAGAAGGGGTACAAGTGTAAATGGGAGAGGTTTGTTAAATAGAAAGTAAAACAGGGAGTGGTACCGAAACCCGGCTTTATATCACTCCAAGTTGACTAGCTATAGCTGAGTAAATTCCCTCCTCTTCTATAGTGGGAAATAAACTTGGCAGCTACACCTTCCTTTTAGCCCATGCTTCCCAGTGTTATTAGGAAAGAATGGGTTAGTTTTGAAGGAAGTTTCATATATGAATGTTCTTAACTATTTCCCCATAACTCTTAAACATTTCATTCAAGTATTTTGTATTCGTGTCTCACGAGTTTTCTTATCTGTGCTTTTTGGTTGGTTGACATCGTCCTACCTCTTGAGCATATTTACTCATACAAAGTTCACTTTCAGAAGTTTGATATTTAATTAAAGAATTATTTCTGTGAGCTCTTTGGTTGCAAGGGAGGCGGCCCTAGCTTGTCTTTATGTTGCAAACAACTAGCATAAGCCATCAAATGTTGACATTTGACACATTTCTGCTGAACCAATGGATGAGATCTGGTTTCAGTGCAAAGAGAATTTTGTAAGGGTTGGAACTGCCGGATGGTAATTCATATCATAGACTGCTCTGGGAGATACTGAATCCTAGGCAAGCACAGGCTTGGAGGGTTTGATCACCATATAGCGTCTAGGATTAAATTATTTCTAAGGTTTATTATACATTTGAAATTCTGTGATTCTTTTATTTCTCTAACATGTATCCAAAAAGGAAATATATGAAAAGTTTATTGAAACTGCAGATTATCCAATAAATCCCTTGATAGCAATGATGGTTAGTGGGATTTGTACTGGCAGTGGGAACTGAGGTGCTTTTCTCTGAATTCTCAAGTCAGCCAGAACAGTTTTCATCTCAAGAAACAGTTACAGTATTATTGGACTTCAGGTTGTCTTCCAGATTCAGCCCCCAAAGAGAATAGTGAGAAGGAGAAACTTGTAATTACTTTCAATTTCTGAGAAAATGAGTGTGAGAAGTTTTAGAATAATTTAAGTCATTGACATCCAGACTACAAATAAATCCACTTAAAAGCCAGGAAATAATCTAAATCCTTAAATGTATCACCTTAAATTATTTTAGTTGATTTTCATATACTGTTTATACTGCTGCTTTCTTTATGAGACCCAAAAAGAAAAAAAAAAAAAAATCACCATTGATCTGAATTTTGTCCTTGTTATATTTATGACAATTGGAGAAAGTATTAATTTTGTCCAGTGAGCTTAGAATTTTTCTATATCAGAGGTTGCAAAATGGTAGTCCAGAAGCCAAATCTGACAAAAGGATGTGTTTTACTTGGCCTATACAGTGTTTTTGTTTTGTCTTAATTAGTTGCTGATATTTAAAACTCTAGAAATTTTACTCAAAAATTCAGATTTCTAGATTCTCTCTCCAAAAAAAAAAAAAAAAAAAAAACCCAGATCTGGTATAACTGCATCAGGCTTCCTACATAGCAACGTTACCTGGAGCTTGGTGGCTAGATGAGGCATGTGCTCCCCACTGAACCTGCCATTACCTTCCCTGGTGATTTTATACCCTGTCTGCTTCACTCATTAATGTGACCTGTCTGGCCTCCAAGGGCATTTGAGTTTGTGAGTCAAGCTCTATATCTAATGCACACTTGCAGGTTTTAAAACTATGTCGTAGTTTGCTGCTGTTGAGTTGGCCCACAACTCAAGGCTACCTCGCGCACAACAGAACAAAACGCTGCCTGGTCCTGCAGCACCCCCATGATCAATTGTGGATCAGATTGTTATGATTCGTAGAGTTTTCATTGGCTGATTTTCAGAAGCAGATCACAAAGCCTGTCTTCCTAGTTTGTTTTAGCCTGGAAGCTCTGCTGAAACCTGTTCAGCATCATAGCAACATGAAAGCCTCCACTGACAGAAGGCTGGTAGCTGTGCATGAGATGCAATGGCCAAGAATCCAGCCCATGCCTCCCACATGGAAGGAGAGATTTCTACCACTGTTCCACCGCTCCCCCTCTAAGGCTATAAGTAGCTATTATTTCAGCCCCGGGAGGGGACTGCTAAACAACGTAAAGTGTTTCTTTCGATTTGGGCATAGTGTTCTGTCTTTGGGACAACCTCAGCCAGCCAACACTGTAACCAGAGAGAAGAAGAAAAAATGTATTCATCTTGTGCTAGGCTGCTGGCATTCAGAAGCTGCCCCAGTCTAGGAGACGGGGCCTCAAGTGCCCTGCAGACTGCTCGCTTTCCTAAGCTCATGGTTACTTGGCACCTGTGCTTGGGGAAACATCCAGCGGAGTGCAGGAGGCTCAGTGCCATCCATTCAGACAGCTTTCTGAATGCTGGCAGCCAAGAGAACATCAGCTGTGCCTGTGAGCAATGTGGGTCCTCGCCAGAAACATCTAAACTTCAAAGGAAAAATACTGTACTGTGGGCCGATACAGAAAACTTTTGGTCTTTTTGGATTGGGCTCATTTTTTACTGAGACAGAAGACAGTGTAAAGCATTCTGATGGGCTCTACCTGTTTTTAATGGCCTTCCACTCTGTCCCTGAGGTGCCAAGATAATTAAGCCAGAGTAGCTGCAAAATCTAACGATGAAAGTAAAATGGACACAAAGAACTTCTGCCGTTTGGTTTCAGGGCAACATTAGAATTAGGACTCCCTGGGTGGTGCGAATGGTTAAGCGCTGGACTGTTAACTGGAAGGTTGGTGGTTCAAACCCACACAGAGGTGTCTTGGAAGTAAGGCCTGGTGATCTGCTTCTGAAAGGTCACAACCTTGAAAGCCTATGGAACAGTTTACTCTGCACACTTGAGGTTGCCATGAGTCCGAATTGACTTGAAGGCAACAGACAACTGTGAAAAAAAAAAAGGTCATGGATGAGTCTTCTGGAAGACTCCATTAAACCTGGAGTTACATGCTTATGGCTGATTTTGATTTCACCTTTTAAAAGGTTAAAAATATTTTACGACCCTGAATAACCTACCTTTTGGCTCTAAGAGAAAGAGAATTTGTGCTTTATGTTTGACCTTGAAGTTTCATTCTCATGCTAACCTGAGGCTGAAGTCTGATATCTGGAATTTGTTAAAAGCAAAATGTGCTCTAAAAAATCTGGGAGCCTGAAGATAAGCAGAAGTAGACTAAACCACACTCGAAGGTCCTCCAGTACCCAAGCCTGATTCAGTGACACCCCGAATACCTTCATCACTTACTTTCTGCTTGTTTTATTTTCTTCATCAGCCCCCACTTCTCATATAGCCCTCCTGACTTTTTCCTCTCTTTTATTTCTCTTACTCTCCTTGAACTTTTTCTCCTTTGTCTTCTCATTAAAATGTATTTCCCTTTAATGCTTTTTTTTTTGCTCCCACCCTCCCTGTTTTTCCTCTAGTCTATTGGTCTGATGTCTTTCTTTTCCCTCTTCGTATTACTTCTACCTCTTACCCGGGACACAGGGAAGTTTAACAGAGGGGATGTGCAGTGGGGGCAGAGAGCTGGGGAGGAGAGATTAAATTAAAAAGTAGCGTTAGATTATAGATGTGTAATTAGGGAGGGAGGTGGAGAGAACTCACTGGCACTGGTGAATTGTAGTGAGGAGGACACTAAAAGCTACGTGTCTCAAGCAGTACACTAAAAGCTATGTGTCTGATTGTGTCTAAAAATGAATCCCTTTCAGAGATGAGCAGCCATGGAAAAGCAGGTGTGACAGAGGCAATAATGCTAATACTGTATTTGAGATCTTAAGAAGAACTTGTCAAGTAGGAATTGTTTCTTAGTTTTTTAGTGCTGCTATAATAGAAATACCACAAGTAGATGACTTTAACAAAGAGAAATTTATTCTCTCACAGTTTAGGAGGCTAGAAATTGGAATTCAGAGCCCCGGCTCACAGGAAAGTCATTCTCTGTTGGCTCTAGAGGAAGATCTGTCAATCAAGACTGCGTCTTTCCAGCCATGTCTGCAGGCAGGCCTGTCTCTGGCCATCAACCCCGTGGCCCAGCCTCTGCTTTGCTCAGGCAAATGTTATAAAAGCTCTTTAGCTCCACCAATAAGTCCCAGGAGGCACCCCATTCTGCCAGGAAGCCTCCTTCCTGAAGACATTCAACTCTCTTGCTCTGAGGGTCGGCTCCTGTACCATCTTACACAGGTCTCCTGGTTCTGCTGCCCCTTTAATCTGTCGCCGCTTCCCACTGTCTTGTGATGTCTCTGGTGTTACAGCTCTCTCTCTGTGTACCCTGGTTATAGGAGATTCTCAGCAATGCATCAGAAATGATGAAGTAAAATTGCTGAACAGAAGATTTCAAAGTAAGGTATTATAATGAAAAAATTCAAGCCTCGAGTTGTAGTTTTGAAGGATTCTAGGGGTAAAATATTGAATGACAGAGGAAACAGCAAAAGGAGATGGAAGGAATACCAGAGTCACTGTACCAAAAAGAGTTGGCCAGTGGTCAGCCATTTCAGGAGGTAGCATAGATCAAGAACTAATGGTATTGAAGGAAGAAGTCCAAGCTGCACTGAAGGCATTCATGAAAAACAAGGCTCCAGGAATTGACAGAATACCAGTAGAGATGTTTCGACAAATGGATGCAACACTGGAAGTGCCCACTAGTCTGTGCCAAGAAATTTGGAAGACAGCTACCTGGCCAACCAACTGGAAGAGATCCATATTTACACCTATTCCCAAGAAAGGTGATCCACTAGAAGGCAGAAATTATTGAACCAATATCATTAATATTATACACAAGGAAAATTTTGCTGAAGATAATTCAAAAATGGGTCCAACAGTACATTGACAGGGAACCACCAGAAATTCAAGCCGGATTCAGAACAGGACATGGAACAAGGGATATCTTTGCTGATGTCAGATGGATCTTGGCTGAAAACAGAGAATACCAAAAGGATGTTTACCTGTGTTTCATTGACTATGCCAAGGCATTCGACTGTGTGGATCATAACAAATTACGGATAACATTGTGAAGAGTGGGAATTCTGGAACACTTAATTGTGCTCAAGCAGAACCTGTACATTGTTTGGACAGACCCAGGGGATCCTGTCATATCATGGTTTAAAATGAGAGAAGGTGTGAGTCAGGATTGTATGCTTTCACCATACTTATGTAGTCTGTATGCTGAGCAAATAATCCTAGAAGCCAGACTTGTATGAAGAAGAATGTGGCATCAGATTTGGAGAAAAACTCATTAACAACCTGCGTTGTGCAGATGACACTACCTTGCTTGCTGAAAATGAGGAGGGCTTGAAGCTATGAGCCAGAACCGACTTGACAGTACCGAAAAAGAACACCACCACCTTCCCTTACCTAAATTAGCATAAACCTATTTTTTTGAAAATCTTTGTCAAAAGATTTGACAGGAAGTGTTATCTCCTGATAATCTGGCCAGTTAGAGTTCAGTTGTATAGCTATCTTTTATAAGTGTGAGTAATTTGCATTTGTTGGCAACTTGTAAAATAAATGAAGTATTCCCTGTAATAAGAGAATGAAGAGCTGAATAAAAACAATATCCCTTGTCATTTTAGAATATTACATTTTGTATTTGTACAAGCACGTTTTCTTTCAAATCCTTTATTAATTGGTCTGGCCCATGCCTCGCTTACCAGTTAGCCTATTTCACTCCCGGTAGCCATACTTGTAACCCCCTTGGACTCTCCAAGCATTCACAGCCCTGGGCCTTTGTGCAAGCTACTCCTTTTTCTCATAATGCCCTTCTCCAGCCATTTTAAAATTATCTTCAGCAAAATTTTGCTCATAACGTTAATGATACTATTCAATAATTTCCGCATTCCTTTTTTTTTTTTATTGGACACAAACTTGCTTATCCAAATTGAGGACAACTTGAAGCACATACTGATGAAGCTCAAAGACTGCAGCCTTCAAAATGGATTATACTTCAACGTAAAGAAAACAGCAATCCTCACAACTGGACTAATAAGCAATATCATGGCAAACAGAGAAAAAATATTGAAAATGTCAAGGATTTCATTTTACTTGGATCCACAATTAACGCCCACAGAAGTAGCAGTCAAGAAATCAAACAACATATTGCATTGGGCAAATCTGCTGCAAAAGACCCCTTTAAAGCCTTAAAGAGTAAAGATGTCACTTTGATGATTAAGGTCCGTTTGACCCAAGCCATGGTATTTTCAATTTCCTCATATGCATGCGAAAGCTGGACAGTGAAAAAGGAAGATCAAAGAACTGACACATTTGGATTGTGGTGTTAGCGAAGAATAGTGAGTATATCATATACTACCAGAAGAATGAACAAATCTGTCTTGGAGGGAGTAGAGCCAGAATGCTCCTTAGAAATGAGGGTGGTGAGACTTCATCTCACTTTTTTTGGACATGTCATCAGCAGGGACCAGTCCGTGGAGAAGAACATCATGCTTGGTAAAGTATAGGATCAGCCACAAAGAAGAATTACCACATGAAGAAGAGGTCATGGCAGGGTGGGGGAAAAATGGGCAGGAAAACCATTTCATGACTTAGCAAAATGTGGGTTCCTTAAATCCATAGCTGTATTGGATTGTTCTGCTAAGGAGCCAACTCAACAACACCTAACGACAACCTCTACAACCTAACCTTCCCCAATTTGGCAAATTCTGACTTCACTGCTTGCTTCAGTGTGACTTCAGAGGCTTCCGTGATATACCTGGATTGAATTTGTTTTCCCTTTTTATGTGTTCTAATAGACTTTTCCTCACACTTCCATTATAGGACACATTACATTGCACTGTAAATGGTGATAATTATAAAAATAACAGTTATTTGTTTTCATGTCTTTAGACCAGGGGCTAGCCTGTGTTGCTCTGAGGCAAAAAGCAATGGATTTACCTTTCTGGTCAAAAAATGTTTGTTCAATGGGTAAGGAAATCATTTTTATACTCACTTGTTCACTAGTTTAGTAGACACTCATTGTTAGTGAACTTGAGTATAATTAAACTCAATTTTTTCAGATTATGTTGGTAAAAACTGAATGTTCAGAACTAGAAGTACACTTTTACTATAGAGTTTGGCTCCTATCCAAGGATAAAACAGAATATTGTTTTTAATACATAGGTTGTCCACTGTAGTGGACATTTACTTTGGTACTCTGGAGAGATAAAATAATGGAGAAGAGAATTAATATTTGTGACATTTTGACAAAGTTGGTTGGTATTTATTTTAGTATGTGCTTAGGACTGAAATTTCTCAAGGGGTATATGTTGTCTGTCTGTCTCTCTGGCTTCCTGTCTTTTTTGTTATATTTTATTTTTAGCAGACAAAAAAAAAGTTGCAATCTTTGTAAAGATTTTGTGACCTAAAGCCTGAAAGGCTTTTATTCTATGATTCAGAATTGTGGCTTTCCATTGTAAAATGGATGTTGGGGAGCAAGCATTGTCCCTAGACTACTCTGGTTTCCTGGTGTCCCCTGCTGAGCTGGAGTCTAGGTAGTTCACTTGCACCCAGAGGTTATTGGATCCCCCATTTATTGAGCTGCAGTTAAAATAAGAAATAAAGTTGTCACTAGCAATCTAATCAGTCTCTGATAGAGAACCAAAGAAAATTAAGTAAAATTATTAGTCTACACTTTGTCTTTTTCCTGTTTCACAATATTGTCTTGTGGTAGAAGTGAACATATATAACATAGCCTTATTTGATAGCTGCTTAAAGCATTATGGTAATTCAGTGGATTTAGCTGGAGTTCTTCCTCATTGTTGACCAAATAGGACATTATTTATGGCAGAAAGCTCTTGTAGAGTTGGGTGTCAGAGATACCATATGAAGAAAAGTTCATGGTAGGGTGCTGGCTTGGGGGGAGCACAGGAGGGAAAACCATTTCATGGCTTAGCAAAGTGTGGGTGCCTTAAGTCCATAGCTCTATAACTAAGCTTTTTATTTTATTTTTTAAATTTTTATTGTGGTTTAAGTGAAAGTTTACAAATAAGTCAGTCCCTCATACAAAAATTTATATACACCTTGCTATATACTCCTAATTGCTCTCCCCCTAATGAGACAGCACACTCCTTCCCTCCACTCTCTCTTTTCATGTCCATTCCGCCAGGCTCTGACCCCCTCTGCCCTCTCATCTCCCCTCCAGATAGGAGATGCCAACATAGTCTCATGTGTCTACTTGATCTAAGAAGCTCCTTCTTCACCAGTATCATTGTCTATCCAATTGTCCAATCCAATCCCTGTCTGAAGAGTTGGCTTTGGGAATGGTTCCTGTCTTGGGCTAACAAAGTATGGGGACCATGACCACCAGAATCCTTCTAGTCTCAGTCAGACCATTAAGTCTGGCCTTTTTACAAGAATTAGGATGTCTGCATCCTACTGCTCTCCTGCTCCCTCAGGGGTTTTCTGTTGTGTTCCCTGTCGGGCCAGTCATCGGTTGTAGCCAGGCACCGTCTTGTTCTTCTGGTCTCAGGCTGATGTAGTCTCTGGTTTATGTGGCCCTTTGTATCTTTTGGGCTCATAATTACCTTGTGTTTTTGGAGTTCTTCATTCTCCTTTGCTCCAGGTGGGTTGAGACCAATTGATGCATCTTACATGGCTGCGTGCTAGTGTTTTAAGACCCAGATGCCACTCTCCAAAGTGGGATGCAGAATGTTTTCTTAATAGATTTTATTATGCCAGTTGACTTACGCGTCCCCTGAAACCATGGTCCCCAAACCTCCACTCCTGTTGCGCTGGCCTTCGAAGCATTCAGTTTATTCAGGAATCTTCTTTGCTTTTGATTTAATCCAGTTGTGCTGACCTCTCCTGTATTGTGTGTTGTCTTCCCCTTCACTGAAAATAGTTCTTATCTACTGTCTAATTAGTGAATATTCCTCTCCTTCCTTCCCTCCCTCCCTCCCTCCCCCCTTTCGTAACCATCAAAGAATATTTTCTTCTCTGTTTAAACTGTTTCTCGAGTTCTTATAATAGTGGTCTTACACAATATTTGTCCTTTTGCAACTGACTAATTTCACTCAGCATAATGCCTTCCAGATTCCTCCATGTTATGAAATGTTTCACAGATTCCTCACTGTTCTTTATCGATGTGTAGTATTCCATTGTGTGAATATACGTAATTTATTTATCCATTCTTCTGTTAATGGGCACCTTGGTTGCTGCCATCTTTTGGCTATTGTAAACAGTGCTGCAGTGAACATGGGTGTGCATATATCTGTTCATGTAACAGCTCCTATTTCTCTAGGATATATTGCAAGGGGTGGGATTGCTGAATCATATGGTAGTTCTATTTCTAGCTTTAAGGAAGTGCCAAGTCGATTTCCAAAGTGGCTATACCATTTAACATTCACACCAGGTATGTATAAGTGTTGCAGTCTCTCCACAACCTCTCCAACATTTATTATTCTGTGTTTTCTGGATTAATGCCAGCCTCATTGGAGTGAGATGGAATCTCATTGTGGTTTTGATTTGTATTTCTCTAATGGCTAATGATCGTGAGCATTTCCTCATGTATCTGTTAGTTACCTGAATGTCTTTGTTAGTTAAGTGCCTGTTCATATCTTTTGCTCATTTTTTAATTGGGTTATTTGTCTTTTTGTAGTTCGGTTTTTGCACTATCATGTAGATTTTAGAGATCTGGCGCTGATTGGAAATGTTATAGCTACAAACTTTTTCCCATTCTGCAGGTAATCTTTTCACTCTTTTGGTGAAGTCTGTGGATGAGCATGGGTGTTTGATTTTTTTTTTTTTTTTTTAATTTTTTACCCAGTTACCTAGTTTCCCTTGTGCATTGTTAGTAATGTTTTGTATACGGTTTATGCCATGTATTAGGGCTTCTAACGTTGTCCCTATTTTTTCTTCCGTGATCTTTATTGTTTTAGATTTTATATTTAGGTCTTTGATCCATTTTGAGTTTGTTTTTGTGCATGATGTGAGGTATAGGTCTTGTTTCATTTTTTTGCAGATGGATATCGAGTTATGCCAGCACCGTTTGTTAAAAAGACTGTCTTTTCCACATGTAACTGATTTGGGGCCTTTGTCAAATATCAGCTGCTCATATGTGGATGGATTTATGTCTGGATTCTCAATTCTGTTCCATTGGTCTATGTATCTGTTGTTGTACCAGTACCAGGCTGTTTTGACTACTGTGGCAGTATAATAGGTTCTAAAATCAGGTAGAGTGAGGCCTCCCACGTTGTTTTTCTTTTTCAGTAGTGCTTTACTTATCCGGGGTCTCTTTCCCTTCCATGTGAAATTGGTGATTTGTTTCTCCATCTTATTAAATAATGTCGTTGGAATTTGGATTGGAATTGCATTGTATCTATAGATGGCTTTTGGTAGAATAGACATTTTTACAATGTTAAGCCTTCCTATCCATTAGCACTTTTTTAGGTCTCTCTTGTTTTTTTGCAGTACTGTTTTGTTGTTTTCTCTGTAGAAGGCTTTTACATCTCTGGTAAGATTTATTCCAAAGTATTTTATCTTCTTGTGGGCTACTGTAAATACTATAGATTTGGTGATTTTCTCTTCGTTGTTCTTTTTTGTTGGTGTAGAGGAATCCAACTGATTTTTCTATGTTTATCTTGTATCCTGATAATCTGCTGAACTCTTCTATTAGATTCCGTAGTTTTCTTGAGGATTCCTTAGGGTTTTCTGTGTATTAGATCATGTCATCTGCAAATAGAGATGCTTTTACTTCTTCCTTGCCAATCTGGATGCCTTTTATTTCTTTATCTAGCCTTATTGTTCTGGTTAGGACCTGCTGCACAATGTTGAATAAGAGTGGTGATAAAGGGCATCCATGTCTGGTTCCCGATCTCAAGGGGAATGCTTTCAGACTCTCTGCATTTAGGATGATGTTGGCTATTGGCTTTGTATAAATACCCTTTATTACATTGAGGAATTTTCCTTCTATTCCTATTTTGCTGAAAGTTTTTATCATGAATGGGTGTTGAACTTTGCCAAATGCCTTTTCTGTATCAATTGATAAAATCATGTGATTCTTGTCTTTTGTTTTATTTATATGATGGATTACATTAATTATTTTTCTAATGTTGAACCGTTCCTGCATACCTGGTATGAATCCCACTTGATCCTGGTGAATTATATTTTTGATATGTTGTTGAATTTTATTGGCTAGAATTTTTGCATCTAAGTTCCTGAGGCATATAGTTCTGTAATTTTCCTTTTTTGTGGTGTCTTTTTTTTTTTTTTACCTGATTTTGGTATCAGGGATATGCTGGCTTCATGGAATGAGTTTGGGAGTATTCCATCCTTTTCTATGCTCTGAAATACCTTTAGTAGTAGAGGTGTTAACTCTTCTCTGAAAGCTTGGTAGAACTCTGCAGGGAAGCCTTCCAGGCCAGGGCTTTTTTTTGGGGGGAGTTTTTTGGTTATCTTTTCAATCTCTTCTTTTGTTATGGGCCTATTTAGTTGTTCTACTTCTGTTTGTGTTAATAACTAAGCATTTTAATAACTTACTATCTTTATTCACACTAATGAACATTAGAGGGAGTTCTCAACTACCTACTATGTGTTGTGTGGAAACGTAGAGACAAGATATTTGTATTTAAGAAGTTTATAATCTGCATAGTTCAAAACTTTACAGTAATCTTAACATTAGAACAATAGTTCAATAGTGATTTTAAAACAAAAGTAATTAACCTAAGTACATTTGTTTGTCTTCAAGTTGATTCCAACTCATAGTAATCCTATATGACAAGGTAAAACTGCCCCATAGTGTTTCCTAGATTGTAATCTTTATGGGAGTAGATTGCCAGATCTTTTCTCCTGCAGAGCTACTGGTGGGTTTGAACTGCCTACCCTTAGGTTGTTAGCCAAGTGTTTAACCACTGCACCAGCAGGGCTCCTGAAGTAAATACCATATTTTTTGCAAATAATGTGTCCACAGAAATAACGTGCCCATACATACAATGTACATAGTTAACCTGGCATAGTAATGCATGAGGGGCTTTGCACAGTTGGCAAAACAAAAAAGTGTACAACACAAGTTATTTTCATTAAAAAAAAAAAAAATATATATATATGTATATGGTACATAGTTCCTGTAAAAGCCATGACATTTAGGAAATATTAGGGAATTAGCATTAGCCATTTATCTAGCTTTTTAAAAAAGCTGAATATTTTAAAAAGCTGAATATTATTTTGGTCTTTTAGTCTTCTTACTTTAAAGAAATGATGGAACTGTAATCAGCATTGCTTTTCTAAATGATGCTACACACTGGCACCTAAACACTAATTTGATATACATTAATATCTGCTAATGCATTGATAGATGCACCTAACATTCTTATACATTCTAATAAACCATGACCAGTCGTGGGTCACTTTGGCTTGCTTTGTGTAATTATATACTGTATGTAATTGTTGAACATCATGATTTTGTATCATGGACATTGGAGTCAGACAGACCTGAATGGGAATGTGAGCTCTGGGATTCACTGTGACTTTAGACAAAATAATTAACTTCTGTTTCAATTTCCTCATCTATGTAAAGGAGGCATTACATAATGGAATTGCCATAAGAATTAAATGATATAAGCTATGTCAAGTACTTATCACCGGACCTGGAACATAGTAACCAAATAACCAAACCCATTGTGGTCAAGTTGATTCCGACTCATAGTGACCCTGTAGAACAGAGTAGAACTGCCCCATAGGGTTTCCAAGGAGCGCCTGGTAGATTGAAACTGCTGACCTTTCGGTTAGCAGCCAAACTCTTAACCACTACACCACCAGGGTTTCCTGAACATAGTAGGAACTCAGTAAATATTCTCCTGTTAGATGCAAATTGGTGAACAGCGTGGGAGTTTAAACTGTTTTCTAGTAGACACTTTAAAATGGTAATTACTGCAAGAAGGGAAATTGCCTTAATTTGAAAAAGCCTCAATTTGCAATTAACTCAGTACAAAAGAATTAAACCAGATGCAAAGTTTTCTGTTCCTAAAACTTACTACATAACACTGGGGAAGCCAGCACAACTGCTACAAGGCAAGGTCATGGAAGCTTCATAGACACATCTGTCTTAGTCGTGTAGTGCTGCTATAACAGAAATACCACAAGGGGATGGCTTTAACAAAGAAAAAGTGATTTCCTCTCAGTAGACTAAAAGTCCAAATTCAGGATGTCAGCTTCAGGGGAAGGTTTTCTCTCTCTGTTGGCTCTGGAGGAAGGTCTTTGTCCTCAATTTTTCCCTGGTTGAGGGGCTTCTCAGGCTCAGGGACCCTGGGTCCAAAGCACATGCTCTCCTCCTGGTGCTGCTTTCTTGGTGGTACGAAATCCCCAACTCTCTGCTTGCTTCCCTTTTATCTCTTGTAAGATAAAAGGTGCTGCAGGCCACATCTCAGGGAAACTCTCTTTACATTGGATCAGGGAGGTGACCTGAGCCAGTGTGTTACATCCCACCCATATCCTTTTAACCACAGGCAGAGATGATGATTTATAACACATAAGAAAACCACAGAATGGAGGACAGCCACACATGGCCTAACCAAGTTAATACACACATTTTGGCGGGGGGTGGGAGAGTACATAATTCAATCCATGACAACATCCAAACTCCCTGAGGGACTGAATTGCTGGGCTGAGGACTGTGGGGACCATGGTCTTGGGGAACATCTAGCTGTATTGACATAACATAGTTTATAAAGAAAATGGTCTACATTCTACTTTGGTGAGTAGTGTCTGGGGTCTTAAAACCCTGTGAGCAGCCATCTAAGATGCTCCACTGGTCTTACCCCTTCAGGAGCAAGCAAGAATGAGGAAAACTAAAGATACAAGGGAAAGATTAGTCCAAAGGACTACTGGACCACATCTACCATGGCGTCCAGCAGGTTGAGTCCAGTACAACTAGATGGTGCCTGGCTACCACCACTGACTGCTCTGACAGGAATTACAATAGAGGGTCCTGGACAGAGCTGGAGAAAAATGTCCAACAAAATTCTAACTCACAAAAAAAGACCGGACTTGCTGGCCTGACAGAGACTGAAGAAACCCAAGAGTATACCCCCTAGACACCCTTTTAGCTCAGTAACGAAGTCACTCCTGAGGGTCACCCTTCAGCCAAAGACTAGATAGGCCCATAAAACAAAATAGGACTAAAGGGGCACACCAACCCAGGGGCAAGGATTAGAAGGCAGGAGGGGACAGGAAAGTTGGTAATAAGGAAGCCAAGGTTGAAAAGGGGGAGCGTTGACATGTCATGGGTTGTTAACCAATGTCATAAAACAATATGTGCACCAACTCTTTAATGAGAAACTAGTTTGTAAACCTTTGTCTAAAGTACAATTAAAAAAAAAAAACTTAGAGAAAAACGTGTAAACTTTACGTTTACCTCATAAGACTTACGTTCAATTATATCAGGAGAGAAAGTCAACGTTCAGAGAACCTTTGTCAGTAACACAGTTATTCCAAAATGTAAATCGTTGTACTCTCTACAGATCAATGATTTCCACAGTGTCTTTTTCTGGCAGTAAAAATCAATCTACTACTATGGTCTTAAATGGCTTTGTTTAATTACAGGGAAGTTAATGAAATCCTGCCTCTTGTGCATTCTAAATAAAAGTACTGTAGTGGATCATTCAGATCTGTACTGCCTTAAACTGCCCTTTCCTACAGGGCATTTAAACTCAAATGATTGATCACCTTAATTTATTGCTTACATCTGGGTGGGGGGGGTGGGGATCAGTTCTTTACCCCATACATGGCCTGAAAATGTTATTTAGGCCAGAATATGATATTCGGCTATCAAAAGCTATGAAAACTGATGCTCCTGTAGTAAGCTTTTATTCTGAAATAGTACTGGGATAGCTTATTTGAATTGGAAGTATAATAATGAAAACTTAGAAAAATGGATTCAGCCCCCTTTTAAGTGTCAGAAATTTTGTGGAATTGACTTGCACGTCAGAAACAATGAAGATTGACTATGCTAAGAGCAATAGCTTCTTACATTATTTTAATCAGAAGGTGATTCCTGCCCAGGATTTTAGCATTATTCTGCATCCCCAAATATAGTAATCATCTCTAGACTCCAAGGATAAGGCCATGGTTTTGAGCTTGAGAAAGAACTTGATTTCGTATGTGTCTGCTGTGCTATTTGGTTTCTTTAAGTTTTGGGTAATGTCATGTTTCCAGAGCAGTAAAAGATCATAGGGAGCAGATCTCCAGGCCTTTTTCTCCTGTGGAGCTGCTGAGTGGGTTGAACCACCAACCTTTCTGTTAGTAGCTGAACTCTTAACTGTCGTACCACCAGGGCTCCTGTAATGAAGTGAGTTCTTTTTGTGTAGCCTTTTGCCTTGGTTCTTTGGAAAAACAGCTTGAGAGATTTATCCCCTAATCCTTGAGAAGTTACCTTTGCCCAAGTTTTTCTTCCTCAGAGAGTTTGTTACTTTTTTCCAAGTTGATTGTCATTTTCTGAGTAAGTTGTAAACAACTTGATAGTTTGATACTTTTTATCTAGCCCTGGGGTGCACTCTTCTCTGTGATTAGTCTGTTTTACACACCTTGTCAGGACTGGTCAGCTTACTATGCTAATTGAGTGACTAGTGGTTTACTGAGGGGATTGGTCAGTTCATGATCCTGCTGGGAGGGCCATTCCTTGAAACTGACAGAGTTTGCTTATATAAGCAGCTAACCCCACAGAGGTTTTAGAAAGGCAAAAAGAGAGAAGCAGCAGAGTGAGAGGAGGTGAGGAACCTCCTTAAAGAGCTGTAACGCAAATCAAGGGCTGTAACACTGCAGACAGCAAGAGACCTGGAAGAGGCCCTGCGCAGAGTCAAAGGTGATGTGCCCAGAAGGGGCCCTGCAGCAGAGTTGGCAGTAACAGCAGAAACTTCCTAGGAAAGCAGCTAACAGAGCTGAGCAAGCTGCTATACTGGCTTTGAGCTGGGTCAGTTAGCTATGGAGAGACTGATGGCAGCAGGGCCAAAGGCAGAGAGGCCTGCACAGCTGAGAGGGGGCTTGCACAGCCAAGAGGAGACCTGTCCTGAGGGGGATGAGAGAAGGCCTGCAAAGCTGAGGGGGGTGGGCATGCATGGCAGAGCAAAAGGCCTGCTTGCTTGCGCAGCTGAGAGGAGCTGAGAGAGCTGTCTTGCACTGAAGAAGGGAGGGATGTACTCTCCACTTCAGGGGAGCCTTCCAGACCTTGCCTACACATTTCCTGATTCTGATCCCAAGTTGTAATCTCTTACCTCCAAGTCGGTCCTGATCCTAAGTCGTACTCTGTTACTTCCTTAATAAACCACTTAACTGTAAGTACAGTTTCCGAGTTCTGTGTGGCCATTGCAATGAATTATTGAACCCAGAAGAGAAGTAGAGAACAGTGTGGGGGAGGAAAAGAGTTTGGCTGGTGTCAGAAATAGTGAAGAAATTGGAGAACAGAGGTATGTCTGACCACTGCCTCATAGGAACTAGCTTTGGGCTGATCATGATTCTTCTCCCTTGGGAATCTAGATGAATCCTGATGGCTCGACACAGCTCCGTTCCAAATTCCTACATTATCCTTTAAAGGCAGTTAAAGCCAACTCACTCTGAAGCTATCCCTGCTGATGAGCCCCAATTTACCCATGATCTTTCCTTTTCTGAAAGTTCTTTAGCCTGTGTAGTCTATACCATCAAATCTATAACTTGTATTTTTCTTTTATCTTTGCATATTTAATAATAATTGGCCAAGACAGTGCTTTATATGGTAAGGAAGTATTTTCACATCCCATCTCATTAGAGCCTCCCACTGCGTTTGGGTAGGGAAATATGGCAGTTAATATTAATTTGCAGTTGAGGAAACATGAATTCCAGAGAGGTAGTTACTCCTCCAGGCTTACACTTCTTCTAACCAGGACTAGTCTCTTGTTACTCTGTATTCCATACAATATTTGCCTTGTGCATAAGACATGTCTTCGACCAAGCCTATCAATTTTCAGAAGGCCATTCTGATGGGAACTTCACATTCCGGGTTGTACTTATGAGAAACTCAGTTGCACAATTCACTCATACCCCAGAGCAGTGCTGTCCAATAGATGAATCACATATGTAATTTTCAGTGTTTCAGTAATCTCATTAAAAAAAGTAAGAAGAAACAGATGAACAGAATAATACTTTTTGTTTAACCCCGTATATCCAAAATTCCGTAATTTAAACATGTAATCAGTATGAAAAATATTGAGATGTTTTATTTCTGTTTTATTTGTCTGTAGTAAGATCTTGAAATTCTGTGTGTATTTTACACTTATTGAGCATCTCAATTTGGACTAGCCATCTTTCAAGTGCTCCATGTGGCTAGTGACCAATGTATTGTGGCCTAAACCTAACAGCCCTAAAGATTTCCCTACATTGCAGTTGAAAACTAGCTTCTACTCCCTGATAAGCAGATACAATGGAAATAATTATTAGTTCAACCTAGAAGATGGAAACGAGTAGTGCGTAAATTATTAAAACAATAGGAGACTTATGTAGGGGAAAACGTGGATAATGTTCATTCTTTTGAGAATTTGCTTTCTTGCTTGTTTGGCTCAGCAATTCATAATTAAAATGAGGAACCATACAATTGACAAAGGAAAATCTATTCTAGGAGGTGTAGTATAATTAGCGTTTTACTTGTTTATTTGCATTATTTTCTAGAATACAAAGCTGATTATATCTTTGTCTTAGTTTTCTAGTGCTGCTGTAACAGAAATACCACAAGTGGATGGTTTTAATGAACAGAAATTTATTATCTCACAGTTTAGGAGGCTAGAAGTCTGAATTCAGAGCCCTGGGTCTAGGGGAGGGCTCTGTTTGTCTGCTGTGGGGGAAGATCCTTGTCTCAGCTTCTCTAGAATTCTGAGTTCCTTAGAGATCTCCATCTGGCATCTGTCTTTTCCCCATTCCTGCTTGCTTGTCTCTGTGCCTAATCTGCTCTTTTTTCATATCTCAAAAGTGATTAGGTCTAAGACATATCCTACAGTGATATGACCTCATTAATATAGCAAAGAAAACCCTATTCCCCGATGGGATTACATCCACAGGTACAGGAGTTAGGATTCTCACACATATTTCGGGGGAGACAGAATTCAACCCACAGCAATCTTCCTTATTCGGAATTGTTCAATTGCTCCGCGTTGGTGTTTCCCAAAGTTCCTTGGTAACAAAGATTGATGAGTACTTAATAAAAGTACTTCATTCCAGGTCCCACCAGACCAACAACATCAAAATATTCCTGCCAAGGAGTCTGGACATAGGTATGTTTATTAGCACCTCAGATACTTGTTATTATCAAGCAAGTTTGGGAAACCTTGGCATATATGATAAAATCTTTAGTCTTTTGCCTGACACTTGAGGTCCTTCCTGACCTAGCCCGCAATCGCACCCCCATCCATGCAGACTTCAGCACTTGTTAGCGCACTCCATGTTCCTTCCCACCCTGTGCAAATGCACGTGCTGTTGCTTCAGCCTAGAGTGCCCTTCTTCCTTGTGTCTGCCAGCAAACTTCTGGTAAGTCAGTCTCACCATCACCTCCTTAGTGCCTGCAACACTGTACAACCAGGGATCCTTCCTCCCACATCTCCCATTGCTCCTTGGCCTTCCTACCTGAAGACGTGGCAGGTCATTAGCTTTCAATTATCTGTTTGCATTGCTTGATCTTCACTTATGATGGGCTCCTGAGTTTCAGTCTGTTATTCACAGCCACTGGTAAGGACTCTAGGAGCCCTGGTGGTACAGTGGTTGAGAGCTCAGCTGCTAACCAAAAAGTTGGCATTTCGAGTTCACCAGCTGATGCTTGGAAAACCTGTGGGGAAGTTCTGCTCTGTCCTGTAGGGTCACTATGAACCAGAATCTCCTGGATGGCAACGGGTTTGGGTTTGTTTTTTTTAGTAAGGACTCTGGCACAAGGAAATACTCAACAAATATGTTTCCAATGAAAGCCTCCTGGTACGAGTAATACAAACATCTCCATCTGCATCACAGTGCTTTATAGGTTACAGCATACTTTTTCATTTCTATCACCTCATTTAATCTCACCACAAGCTTGTGAAATGGAAATTATTATTTTACAGAGGTGAAGCTTTGCAAGGCTAAGCGACTTTCCCCACATAATAGGTGATGCTGTAACTCCAACCGGGGTTCATCCTGATATCACGCTAACTTCTGTGCAGACTTTAAGACAAGCATGAATCTGGGGTTCAGATTTCCAGTAAAGTATAGGAATGACCTTTGCTTATTCAGTCAATTCACTAACAAAATCAAAGCACACATTTGTAATTTTTTTTTTTTTTAGTCTCAAATTTCTAATCTAAAAAGTATATTTCACAAAAGGACTTGCCTGGTGTTTAGTTCATCAGCAGCTGCCAGGTTGTACAAATATTCACATAAGCAATGAACATGTGAGAAATGGGTGGGCAGAACCAGTTAGAGTCTCCTGGGATAATTAATTATTCCATTAGAGATATTCTTACCTGCATTTTGTCATTTGAGAAAATTCCTTCTATCCTTTGAGTACAAGAATGGATAAATCCTGACAGAACGTGCACTCTTTTGACATCATAAGGAAAGTATGACCAAACGAGAATATAAAATAATTGAGATGATTTGTGATGCTTTAGAAATGTATTATTTGCTAGGTGATCATGAGTCTCACACCCAGTATATCAATTTCAGGCCCTAATTCTAGACATTCGGTAACAGAGAAACAACCCAGTCTTGACTCAGTACTTCCATGAAATGTGTGCCAGTCTGTGGTCTCACATAAATTTATTTTAAGACTTAAGACTTCCCTTTATAACAGCAGTAGCAAGAAATGCCTCTGTTTCCTCCTTTTCTAGGCAGTTACATTTATTGGTACGTATTAGTCAGCAGATTTTTATAGTTTAGAGGAATCATTTCATTTTTTTGTTGTTACAAATTAATAGCAGTCATTTGAAAACACACTCTTTTTGTGTATTGTTTTTATTGGATTATTAATGTTTGTTCTTTCTGTGATGATACTCTGGTAGAAAGAAATGAAATAATAATCATTAAAACAAACCCAACGAATTTTAACCTGCTTTAAAACAGCCATTATACTTATTTAGTAGGTTCCGCCCTGAGATTTAAGTAATGACTACTTAGTGCTCCTTACACATTGCATTTTTCTGTCTAGAAGTTGTGCTGTTTTATGTGGCTGTGTGGGAGTTGCCATGATAAGCCCCTCCTAATTTTCTATTAGGTAAATCTTTACCATTAGAAACTGTAACAATTAATATGCAAATGGTGCTAGCCAGGAGTATATTTACTATTCTGGTTTATAGATAAACTCATGATGAAGTAAAAATACTGAAGCAAGAGTCAGTTTATGCAGGCATTTGAAAGTGCTTGCCCGTATGTTATCTAATTTGATAAACTACCAAAAAATATTACGCATGGAAGTTAGTCATAATGTGACAAATTATTTCGTTGTTATTACCATTATCAGAAATTACTAAACAACTGAAACTTCATGAAATTGTGAAACAGCTTTAAATCTTTTCTTATATAATAGCTTTACCCGCCACCCATCCCAACCCAAAAACCCCAGTGCCATTGAGTCGATTCCGACTCATAGCGACCCTGTAGGACATAGTAGAACCACCCACCACCCATATTGAGGTATAATTCACAAACCGTACAGCTCACCCATTTAAACTGTACAGTGCAATGGTATAGTCACAGAGTTGTGTAATTATCACCACAGTCCATTTTAAAACATTTTCATCACTCCAAAAGAAACACTCCACCATTAGCAGATAGTCCCCATTTCCTGCCACCACCCCCAGCCCTAGGCACCCAATAGTTTACTTCCTATCTCTATACATTTCCTAATCTGGACATTTCATATAAATGGAATCACACAGTACGAGGTCTTTTGTGATTTGGCTTCTTTCACTTAACATAATGTTTCAAGGGTCATCCATGTTGTAGTGTGTGTGTATGTGTGTGTGTGTATAACATTTCTTCTTATTGCCAAATAATAATCCATTGCATGGATATAACACATTTTGTTTATCCATTCATCAGTTGATGGACATTTGGGTTGTTTTCATCTTTTGTCTATTAAGAATAATGCTCCTGTAAACATTCATGTACAAAATTGTGTGTGAACATACGTTTAATTTCTTTTGGGTATATACCTAGGAGTGGAATTGCTGGATTATATGCTAACTCTATGCTTAACGCTTTGAGGAGCTTCCAGACTATTTTCCAAAGCGATTATAAAATTGAACATTCCCACAGCAGTATATGGGGTTTCCAATTTCTCTACATCCTCACCAACACTTTACTATTTGTCTTTTTTTTGTGTGTGTGTGATAAAATATAACAAAACAGTTGCCACTTCAACCATTTTTTATGCAAACAATTCAGTGACATTGATTATGTTCACCGTCTTGTGCAACCATCACCACTACCCGTTTCTAAAATTTTTCATCACCCTTAACAGGTACTCAGTACTCCCGAAGCAATAACTCTCCAACTCTCCCTCCCTTCAACGTTCATCCATGTTGTAGCATGGATCAGAACATCAGTTCTCTTTATGGCTGAATAACATTCCATTGTATGGATGTACTACCTTTTGTTTATCGTTTCATCTGCTGATGGACACATGAGTTGTTTCCATCTTTCGGTTGTTGTGAGTAATGCTGCAATGAACACTGGCATACAAGTATCAGTTTCTGTCCCTGCTTTTAAGTCTTTGGGGTATATACTTAGGAGTAGGAGTCAGCGGCACCTCACAACAATAACATGGTAATTATGTGTTTAAGTTTTTGAGGGAACCTCCAAATTGCTTTCCACACTGTCTGCACCATTTACAATAACCATCAGCAATGGATGAGGGTTTTTAAATGGATGAAGGTTCCAGTTTCTCCACATCTTCACCAGAACTTGTTGTTTTCCGTTTTTCTGATAATAGTCATCCTAGTGGGGGTAAAGAGCTCTCTCATTGTGGTTTGAATTTGCATTTCTCTAATGTCTAAGGAAGGAGCCCTGGTTGCTTTCCGTGGTTAAGCACTTAGCTGGTAGCTGAAAGGTCAGCATTTCGAACCCAGTAGCCGTGGCACTGGAGAGAGATGTGACAATCTGCTTCTGTAAAGATCACAGCCTTGGAGACCCTATGGGGCAGTTCTACTCTGTCCTATAGCGTTGCTGTGGGTCCAAATTGACTTGACAGCACACAACAACAACGACTAATGATTTTGAACGTCTTTTTTTGTGTGCTTATTGATCATTTATATATCTTCTTTAGTAACATGTCTGTACAAGACCTTTGCCCATTTTTTTTTATTGGTGTCTTAGTTATAGGGCTGCTATAACAGAAATAACATAAGTGGATGGCTTTAGCAAACAAATTTATTCTCTAACAGTTTAGGAGGCTAAAAGTCCAAATTCAGGGTGCCAGTTCAAGGGGAAGGCTTTCTCTCTTGGCTCTGGGGGAAGGTCCTTATCGCCAGTCTTCCCTGGTCATGGAGCCTCTCAGTGCAGGAACCCCGCATCCAAAAGACATACTAGTCTCCTGGCTTTTGTTTCTTGGTGGTAGATATGAGGTCCCTGTATCTTTCTGCTTGCTTCTCTCTTTTATATCTCAAGAGAGATTGATTTAAGACACAACCTAATCTTGTAGATTGAGTGCTACCGTATTAACATAACTGCCACTAATCCTGCCTCATTAATATCATTGAGGTAGGATTTACAGCACATAGGAAAATCACATCAGATGACAAAACGGTGGACAGTCACACAATACTGGTCATCATGTACTAGCCCAGTTGACACAGTTTTTTGGGTGGACACAATTCAATCCATAACAATTGGGTTCTTTGCCTTTTTATTGTTGAGCTGTATTGTGGTCTTTGTGATTGCAGCCATCCATCCTAGTGGATGGGTTGGTGTCATTGTGATTCTGATTTGCATTTCCCCAGTGGCTAGTGATGTGGAGCATATTTCCATTTCGTAATTGGTTATTTGTATATCTTTTTTGGAGAAAGGTATGGTCAGACCCTTTGCCCATTTTAAAATTTGATTATTTGTCTTTTTAGTATTAAGTTGTAAAAGTTTTTTGTATGTTCTAGATACAAGTCCCTTAGTAGATATATTATTTGTGAATATTCTCCCATTCTGTGGGTTTTTTTAAACTTCATTGGTAATTACAACTGTATATTTTGTAGCCATTTTATCCTTCAGGACATTACATCTTCCAGGCTTTCCTACAGCCTGGTTCCATTCCCTCACCACTTCTGATAGCACCCTGGCACAGGTACACAGTGTATTGAAATGATCAATTTAGGATTTTCTTTCCCTATTAGAAGGAACTAGAGGAAACCCTGATAGTATAGTGGTTAAGTGCTTTGGCTGCTAACCAAGAGGTCAGCAGTTCGAATCCTCCAGGTGCTCCTTGGAAACTCTATGGGGCAGTTCTACTCTGTCGTGTAGGGTCGCTATGAGTCAGAATCTACTCGACAGCAGTGGGGGTTTATTAGAAGGAACTGTGTTTTATAAATCTCTGTATATCCAGTGCCTAGGTTTCTGCCAACTCAAAATAAGAGGTCAACAAAATAATTCCATGTTCCCCTAAACTAAAAAGAACCTAGAGTTTGGAAAAAAAAAAAAAAAAAAAAGATCCAGGTCACTATTAACCCAAGAAAGTTAATAAAAAGGCCCTCAGAACATTGTCCTTAAAGAATTTGAGGGAAACTGCAGTTCTTTCTACAGAAATAAGGTTCACAGTTTTTTCTGCACATCTTCCCTTAATGGGATACTTTCCCCCTCCTGGCCCTAATGATTCTGTGGTACCAGTGATGACAGCGGCACTACAGGCTGCAGCCACCTGTGGCCCCAGGATTCACACCGTGTGAGGCCCAGTGCACCACTGGTCTCTGGGCTCTGTTCTGAGCAGCAGGCTAAAATTTATATTACTGAGCATTTATTTTATTCATTTATCCATTTATTTTCAAGTCTTCTAAATTCATCAGTGCCATATAAGGTTAACTCAAACCTAGAGAGGTTATATTAATATACTTGTGCCTGGTGTCGGGGGAGGTGACAACACGTTGTGCTTCCTTGTGACTCTGATGTGGTGTAAGGAATCTGTCGTAGCTTTCTAGTGCTGCTGTGACACAAATACCACAACTGCGTAGCTTTAAACAACAGACATTTATTTTCTCTCAGCTCTGGAGGCTAAAAGTCCAAATCAGGGTCTTGGTCATGTGATTCTTTCCTTGTTGGTAGCCTCCTTTGTCCCTTGGCTTGTAGACGATCCTCACATGGCATCTGTCTACCCCTCTGCATGTGTGTGTATCTGTGTCTGTGCTGATCTTTTTATAAATCAGAAGTGGTTAGGTTTAGGATCCACCCTGTACTCTGGTATGACCTTTATTGGTTGATTGTATTACATTAGATTGCATTTTGGAAGGTGATAATATTATATCACATTATGGAAGCTAATCTGCTCTACCAAGGCCAACTGATTTAATCACATATAACTACTCCATGAAAGCAACTAGACTAGTGTTTGGCCAAACCACTGGAAACCATAGCCTAGCCAAATTAACACATAAAATTAACTGTCACAGAATCCGTGTTTTCCCTTCCTAATGAAATAATCTTATCATAGTACTTTTCCATTGATTTTTTTTTTCCTTGTGATCTTTTTTTCATTTGTTCTAAACATCTTCTAATTAAAGAGCTAGTTGTACTGATATTCAACCATTTTTTGGAGCATATTTTGTTATCTCATTTTGATGCTCTAGATTCTGTCCCTCCACATTTTCACTATTCTTACAAATGCTGCAACTCTCCGATTTCTATTGGAAAATTACAGGTAACATGAAGTAATAATTATTCCTCACAAAACGAGTGTGAGGTATTAATTATTTAAATACAGCCCTCCTTCTCAGAACTCCCTAGTTCTTGATTTTAAGCCCTGGTTGAAGCAAACAAGAGAACATGTAAGAATGAGATCCAAGAAAGAAGCCCATATAATTTTTGTTTAGCTCTGATGAGATTTGTACGTGAAAATCCTGATGTGTGCTCTCAGCCGCTTTCCTTTCTCATTGAGCACTTTCTCTGTAAAAGAGAAAACTAGTTGACAGTCTAAGACGATTTATTTTCTCTTAGCATAGAAAGATGTGCTAGAACTGCTTCATCTTAAAAGACTTACTGGGATTCCTGAATGAGAAATACCCCCACCCTTGATTTTTTTCTTTATGAAACAAATATAGCTTTGTATTTGTGGGGGAAAGAGTTTGGCAGACATGCTGATTATAATATTGAAAAAGACTTTGACTGAAAACCAGATGCTGTTCATGGTAGTTAAAAGCCTGTAATAATGTGTTCACTCTGACACTTACCACACTTACATGGGATTAAAAATAGTATCCCCCAATCTAGAGGTGGAGAAACCAAGAGAAGACACTGGAGAAGTGCTTCCCTGTCTTCCCTCAGTGGCTCCCCAGAAACAGTTGCCTGAAGCATGACCTTATTGAGGTCACAGACCTTGTTTCATTAGTTATTGTGTCGTCTTTGCCAGAAATAGGCCTGACACATTATTAGCTGCCACGGAGTCAGCCCCTGACTCATGGTGACCCCATGCACCACAGAATGAAATGCTGCCCAGTCCTGCACCAGCCCCATGATTAGTTCCGGATCAGACTGTTGTGATTCACAGGTGTTTTATTTGCTAATTTTTGAAAGTAGAACACCAAATCTTTCTTCCTAGTCAGTTTTAGCCTGGATGCTCCCCTGAAACCTGTTCAATATCATAGCAACACTCCAGCCAGCCTCCACTGATGACTGGTGGTGGCTGCATATGTGGTGCACAGGCCAGGAATCGAACCTGAGTCTCCCACACAGAAAGGGAGACTTCTACCACCAAACCACCACTGCCCCCATTGACACCAAAAACCAAAACCCGTTGCCATCGAGTCGATTCTGACTCATCGAGACCCTGTAGGGAACTGTCCCATGGGGTTTCCAAGGAGCATCTGGTGGATTTGAACTGCTGACCTTTTGGTTAGCAGCCAAGCTCTTAACCACTGCACCCCCAGGGCTCCGCTATAGTTGTTCAAAAAAGGTTGGATGAGTGGAAAGGCAAGAAGCATTTGATTGGTCAGACTGACAGACCTGGGTTAGGGACACAGGCTGTACAGCTTACTAGCTGGAGTCCTTAAAGTATTTAATCTCCTTAAACCTTAGTAGTTTCTTCTTTGTCAAATGGGGATAATGTTAGTACTTACCTCAATAATGTAGAATAATGTCTTGGATTATTATTTGCTATCAAAGCAGGAAAATGCCCTGACTCGATAGTTAGAACTAACCACTCTGTTACTAATGAGCTTGATTAAACATGCCCAAGTTTATGCATATATATGGTCAGCTCAGTCCTTCTCTGCTGAAGAGGAATAATGGGGAGATACTGAAAGGTTTTATTTGGGTTTTGATTTCTCCTAACTCCACTGAATTAGATTCAGACCTCATTTTCAGGGAATATGTACAGACATTGGGAAAGATGCAATAAAGAAGTTTTCCAGTATGAATAGTCTTGTCTTTGGAGGTTAGCCCTGGATCTTAGAACAAAAACAAGTTGGTAGTTATTAGTTACTGTATCTCGTTTTCCAAAACACATGTTTCATTGTTACAGTCATTTACAAATATTGTTGCATGACACATCTTTTCTTTTGGTAAATCACTAAATGACTAACCTTCAGTATCCCAGTGTATTAAAGGTTGCCAAAGGATTCATTTGGTATTATATGTGTTGATAAGGCTGTTAGTTTGAACAAAGTGTTAAAAGTGAAGACTAAGTGAAGAGGCCTTGATGTTATGAACAGAAAAATGCAGTGGAATCTGGGGATTGCTCTGTCATGAATGGATTATTTGGAAATAGAAAGAAGTTATTTTAAGGTGCGGCATCCCTATGAAACCCAAAGCTGCTGTGTGTTTTACAAACTAGAAATTTATGTGCTAACTAAAAATTACCAGATGTCAGTCTCTGTATATGCCAACTTGCAGAATGTGTTGTGGTTCAGAAGTCTGATTTCTGTGCCATTGAAACTCAAAAGAGATAGTTAAGGTAAAATGCTCTTGAAAAGAATTACAGTGTACTCAGCCACCCAGAGATGTCACATGTTACAAAGCATTATCTGGAAGGCTTTAATTTTTTCCCTCATGACTCCATGCATGTTTGTGGCATTGCAAACATAACCCGTATTTCTATTCTAATTTATTACATTCTTTCCTGAGGCATGTTTCATTCTTATAAAGGGTCAGCAGATACTCAAAAACCCAACCTGGACACAGCAATCTCATAAAAGTCTTAATACAGACCTAAATATACTAGGATTAATTACTTTCATCTTGCACATACCAGCACACCTTGGTAATTTTTGTGAAATCACTAAAATGGGTTCTCTTCTGTCCTTAGAAATTCGAGCTCAATTGGTCGAGCAACAAAAATGCCTGGAACAGCAAACAGAGATGCGAGTTCAGCTTCTCCAGGACCTACAAGATTTCTTCCGGAAAAAAGCTGAAATTGAGACGGAATATTCTCGGAACCTAGAAAAGCTAGCAGAAAGGTTCATGGCAAAAACAAGAAGCACTAAGGATCATCAACAGTACAAGTAAGGGAGACATGACTGAAATTCACCTTTCCAAGGTGATAGCCTACCTTTCACCACCCTTAGTGGTTTTATATTTTTCTCTTTTTGTCTGATAAGTTATTGATTGGTGTATCCCCACGAATAAAAGGAAGCGTCTATATTTATCATTTATGGGCACCAGTTGATCATATTTTCGTCTAGTTATATTCTCTTGACATTTTTATTTTTCATATAGATAAATAACTTTATATACAAGAAGAAAAGGTGTTTGTAAAATTCTTGATTAGAGAAAACTGGAAGTTGATATCTACCACAAGGAGATATTTGAAGGGCAAATTTAAAAGAGCTACTAAAACAGACTGGGAAGTAAGGCCTGGCAATATACTTCTGAAGATTAGTCAGTGAAAATCCTTTAGATCACCACAGAACATTGTCCAGTGCTGGAAGATGAGGACTGTCTGTTTAGCCTGGGCTCTAGGTTGGAGGGGGCTGCAGAGAAGCAAGCCCTTACCTTAACCAGTGGCTTTGTAGTTCTATGGTAGTCCCTCTGTGGCCTAGGATTCTACATAGGATCTCCTAGGTTGGAAGACACTCTAAATACACAGCGGCTGCAGCAATGGGCCCGAGTACCAGCCATTGTGAAGATGGTGCCATACTAGGCATTGTCTTCTTCTGTTGTACATGGGGTCACCATGAGTTGGAGCTGACTCAACAGCAGCTAGCAACAGCAATGAGAACATCAGTAGACTCACGGACTGTAGGAAGGTGGAGTGGAAGGAGGGTGAGCATGTAGGAGGCTCTCACAGAAATCCAGGTGAGGGTGATGGCATGAACTAGCAACATTGGATGTAGAGAGAAATAGACCCATTTAGGGGATATTAAAAAGGCAGTACATGACCCTGAATTGTACACCATAAAATGGTTAAAACGGTAAATTTTATGTTAGGTTGTATTTTACTACCATTTTTTTAAAGGCAGTGCAGGCCTTCATTTCTGGAAATACAGTGGACTAGATAATCTGAAAAATACTTCTGCCACAGAACTCCCAGAAATGCTGGTTAAAATATGACAGACATCCCTTTAAAGGTATAGTTGAACTTGCCGGAAAGTAAGGGAAATTTTCAGGGGCCACAAAAGAAAGAGGGAACTGAAAACCTAAGTGACAGTTGTATCCAACCTTTAGACCCAAAAGAGGGCAAAGAGGAGGCCTGTGCAAAGTACAGGGTTGGCACTGGCAGTTTTCCCCCATTGTGTTGCGGCCCAGCCTAAAACCAGAACAGGAAGAGCTACTGTCTTAGTGAAAGGGTAAACAGAAAACCATCTATCCACCTGCATATGGAGAGAAAAGGAGGCCTGTCTGTCTAGCCTGGGCTCTAGGTTGGAGGGGGCTGCAGAGAAGCAAGCCCTTACCTCCACCAGTGGCTTTGTAGTTCCATTGTAGTTCCTCTGTGGCCTAGGATCCTACATAGAAGGGAAAGCGGGAACTATTCCTGAGATAACTTCCACAGAAGCAAAGGCAGAACTATCTGGAAGAAGCCATTCTCAGCCTGGGATAGGGAATAACCTCCCTCCCCCACCAGATGACTTTAACCTCTAGTGTTGTTCCAGCATAGAAATAAATCTTGGTGATGATTCCCAGGGTGAGCAAATGTCAAATGAACTTGACAGAATCTGGGGCTGAAAAGAGGAGACTGGAGCCAGTACTGTAGTCACATTTATATTAACTGTCCCTTTTCTAAAATGATTCCAAATAAGAAGACAGTCATCCATTCAATAAATATTTTTGAGTTCCTTCGTATGTGTTCTGTGCTTGGTCATCGGTTGTAAGTGAAAACTTGCATGAGCCCAGGCAACTTAGACTGTCCTCTTTGTGTATCTGATGCCACTTTTTGTTTCTGCTGGTTTGTTTGGTAGCTTTCCTGGAATTTTCTTTGATTTCAGTAACTTTATTATGGAATATGGAACGAAAGATAAGTTGACTAAGCCTGGAGAAAGGACAAACCAGGATTAGGAAAAGCTCAGAGACAGGCTTTTTTAAAGAGTCAGACAGACTTGGGTTTGAATCCTAGCCCCACTGTGTGACTTTGGTCAAATTATTTAACCTCTCTGAGCCTTGGTTTCCCAACTGATAAAATGGTATTTTATGACTATTAAATGAGAAGTGTAAAAAAGCCCTTGATATGACTGACACCTGGCACAGGGTATGTGCTCAGTAGTTTTTCTCTTCATCAAGCAAATAGTCTATCATAAGGATTGTAATATCATCAATCACGTAAGCTCTCTTATTCAGTTTTGGTGTGCTCATTGTGTAGAATAGTCCTTGGCATAAAAGTTGGCACTGCACAATGGAAAAACCAAGGTTTGGATTGACCTGTCTTGACTCAAAGACTGTCTCAGACACTAGCTTTGGTCTTTAGCAAATTACTGTATTTTGCTAAACTTCACTTTTCTCATTGATAAAGTGGATATAAAAAAAATTTCTGCCTGAAATAGTAATTGTGAGGATTTAGTAGACAATGTCTATAAAGTCTCTAGAATAGCTCTTGGATAAAAATAGCTAACTTCACACAGCAATTATTACATGCCCAAGACAGTGTTGTCAGCATTTTAAAATATATATTAACTCAAATAATCCTTATAACCATCCTATGAGATAGATATTGTTATTTTACCCGTTGTACAGATGAAGTAACCGAACATAGAGAGGTGAAAATAATTTGCCCAAGATTACATTGCTAGTAAGCGATGGACTCGGATTTGAACCTGGATGGTCTAGCTCTACAGTCTGTGCTCTTAACCTCTGTGCTACTTCTCCCGGTAGGTACTGAGTACATAATAAAAACAAAACCAGTTGCCATCGAGTCTGCTTGGACTCATGGTGACCTCACGTGTGTCAGAGGAGAGCTGGGTTTCAATAACTGATTTTTTCAGAAGTAAAATCACCAGGACTTTCTTCCAAAAGGCCTCTGAGTGGATTTGAACTTCCAACCTTTTGGTTAGCAGCCGAGTACTTGGTTGCACACCCAGGAACTCCTTTAGTACATGATTGCTGCAACTACTATTATTGAAATTATCATGAAGTCAGTAATATTAAGTGTTTATTCAATGACTGAAATTCGATTTATTTGAGTGCTTACTATGGACAGGGCACTGAGAATGCAAAGAAATGTTCTCAGAGAATGTATGGGCTATTTTAGCACAAAGAATACATGTGGAAGTTAACATAAGAAGGTAACGTTTACCTCTTAAGCTGGGTGGATAGAGAATGTCAGTTGAAAGGCCCTGTATTAGTTGCCACAGAACCACTGCCCCTTGCTTGATGGCTTTGAGGGAAAGGGGGATTCCCTAGCTAGTGGGTCTGATTCATAGCATGCACGAGGAGAGAATGGAATGCTCCTCTTGCAGGTGCAGGTGCTAGGACCCTACATGGAGGGCTTCTTCCTTCACATTCATTCCTACTTCATCTTCTGCTTCCTTTTTCTTCTAGAGAGGGTTTTGATTTGATGCAGCCTTAAATCCTGAATCCGAGAGACTTAATGGCGGAAAGACCTGACTTAGTTGCTTTTCCTAACTTTGTTAGTGTTCAGGGGTTGTAAATGACCGTGAATAGTAGGAGGATAACTTGTCTGATTAAATGGATTTGTCTCCCTGAGTTAAGGTAAATATTCTGTGTCGTTTTGCTATTTTATTTAAAATTTTTACTGTGGCAAAAAATATATATCATATAAAATACATTATTTTAACCACTTTTACAACTGGTTGAACTGGTTACAACTCAGTGGCATTAATTACATTCACGATGTTGTGCAACTTTGATGACAACCTTCATCACCCCAAACAGAAACTCAGTGTCCATTAAGCTATAAGCCCCCACCACCACTAATCTAATTTCTGTCTCTGTCTGCCTGTTCTAGATATTTCCTGTAATTGGAATCATACACCTATTGTTCATTTTTAAAGTAAAAAAGCAAAGGTTTTTAAAGTAAAAAACAACAGCAACACACACACACACACACAGTACTTTGTGCTTTGAATTTTTTTTTTTTAAGCAGAAGCCTCCCAATTGCTCACTGGTTTTGTTTGTAGTTTTTTAAAAAGTCTTTTGTGGTTCATATTCACTTTTAACTTTATTCTCCAGAGTAAAACAAGGGGCATTTACAGATCTGAAATAGTTTAATGGGTTTAAACAGGACACGTGACAAATCGTAGGCCAGCAAACCTTTTGTTTCCATTCACAGGCTTTAAGACAGTGCTATAAAGTTTGGATTCCCGGGAACACTTTTTGGGAGGCTAGAGGTTATGTATGAGGGGATTAACAAATAACCCCCAAATTTATGTCCCGTGGAAAGTGCAGCTAGGTACATTTTTTTTTTTTTTTTTCCAACAACAAACGGAACATTCAATGCAGGCTTTGTGCACAGCGACAAACCCCAGTCTGTCCATGAAACAGCAGTTGATAGATTTTTAGGAAAACCCAAATTGCTTTTTCCAGTGGGGTGTTTAAAGCCAAGGGCCTGCCTGAGCACGATGTATGGCCCTTGTCGGGAGTGTGGGTTTTGACCTGTGTTTTTGGTGCAAGTTTTTCCTTCCAATTCCAGAGAATTGTTGACCCTGCGCCTTTCACAGCCCAGAAAATGGCTTTGTGGGCTGTTGAGTGTCCCAGTCTGAGAAACGCACAGACTCAGAAAGAATGGAGACAATGCCCTTCTATCATGGCTCCTTGGTTTACCTTGGTTACTTCACTCAGCTGATTGAGGCATCTTTAAAACAGTGGTAATTGTATCTTTCTTCACTTCTTAGGAAAGACCAGAACCTCTTGTCTCCGGTAAACTGCTGGTATTTACTCCTGAACCAAGTGAGGAGAGAAAGTAAAGACCATGCAACCTTGAGTGACATCTATCTGAACAATGTGATCATGCGGTTTATGCAGATAAGTGAGGATTCCACCAGGATGTTTAAAAAGGTAAACTCCGTGAATGCCGCCATGGTGCTTGCCTGTAACCAACCGCTTTGCCTATAACCAGGACTGAGAACAGTGCCTGGTGCAGAATTAAGTTCTAGGCGAACACTAGTTGAAAAATGAATGAATATTTTAAAGATACAATAAAGAGATTAAACCTGGGGAAGCATACTTATAGAATTATACATCACTACATCTGTGACCTGTCTACTGAACCATGTGAGCGAAATTTTGATATCAGTTGTACCTGTGAATTGCTTCTCTGTTATTAGGAAAAAACTGCCCGAAGTGATGAAAAATCAGACCGGAAAGGAAAAGCCTCGAATTCTCTATTTGGGGCTCATACACCTTGTGAACAAGATAGGCACATGTGCTGCTTTCTCAGGAAAATCTTATCGTACTTTTTTCTTACTCCCACAAGACCAGCATCGGAGGTTTTGAGAGAACCACATTAAAAAAATTCCGCAGGGCACAGAAAATTCAGTCCCTTACACACGAAAGAGTTCCCTGATACCCAAACCCATTAAAAAATAGGAACTGAGCGTTTAAAGGCTTCTCATCAGCCAGCTCTCAGCATTTTTTTTTTGTTTGGACATTTTTGCTGAGAACAATGAGAAAATTGGGCCATTTCCTATGTAGAAAATGCAGCTACTTGCCCAATAAGACCCGCTTTCATTTCTGTTATGTTTGTAGGACAAGGTTCCCCCACTTCCTTGGCATTTGTGCTAATAGTGTTTGGTGCTTATACCAATACCTGTATCTCTGTTCAGTAAGTAGTTATTAGTCCCTGAAAGTGAGGGGGTGGGGTGGGCGGGAATACCCTGTATATGAATGACATATTTATGTTTCAAAGAGACCCCTTAAAACAAAGACATAGTGTTAAGCACTCCAGCTGGAAGACTTCTTAGTCATGTTTGATGTAACTACATTAGATTTGATTTCAGATCTAGAAATGGAATTTAGCAAACTCCAAGTCTTTTGCTCTGTTAAGTAGAGGAAAAAAGTGTTTCGAACAAAGAATTTTTTTTTCTAATTGGATCTAAGAAGCATATTAATTAAGAAGGGAAATAGCCTATGTAACCTGCGTAGTAGTGATTTTAAAAAATAGACTGAGCCACGAAAATGAAGTGATTTTCTTTTACGTCAGCCTTTTCAGCCAGTACCTTATTCACTACAACAGGGTTTCATTTGGTTGGTTGCTTTTTGGAGCATCTCCTATGAGTAAGAGACAGTGTTAGGTATGGGAAACGCTACATAGATAAAGAAAAACAAACCCTTGTGCTCAAGGAGGTCACAGTTTATCCAAATGTGGAAGGCACTGTGTGATACATCCCAGTCATGGGGATGCTGTCAACCACTCAGACAGGGCATCAGGGACCAGCACCTTAGTTATTCATTCAACGAAACATCTTTAAAATGCCTGCCTGGGGAAGCAGAGTTGAAAGACATGTCCCTGCCTGCAAGGAACTCATTACGATAATTAAGAGTTACCATGCTAGAGGGATGCACAGCTGGCTGTGGGGGCTGGAAGCCTACACATCTCAACCCAACCTAGGGGGTCAGGAGATTCTTCACAGAAGACGGAACAGTGGTGTCATAGATTGAATTGTGTACCACAAAAACGTGTGTTGATTCCGTTAGGGCATGATTCCCAGTATTGTGTGGTTGTCCTCCATTTTGTGATTGTAATTTTATGTTGAAGAGAATTAGGATGGATTGTAACACCACCCGTACCCAGGTCACATCCCTGATCCAATGTAAAGGGAGTTTCCCTGGGGTGTGGCCTGTACCACCATTTGTCTCTCAAGAGATAAAAGGAAAAGGAAGCGAGCAGAGTTTGGGAACCTCATATCACCAAGAAAGCAGTGCCGGGAGCAGAACGAGTCCTTCAAACCTGAGGTTCCTGTGCTGAGATGCTCCCAGACCAAGGGAAAACTGATAACAAGGACCTTCCTCCAGCACCAACAGAGAGAAAGCCTTCCCCATGTAGCCTACTAGACTGTGAGGAAATAAATTTCTTTTTGTTAAAGCCATCCACTTGTGGTATTTTGTTATAGCAGCACTAGGTGACTAAGACAACTGGGAACCGAGACTTGGAGAGTAAGGAGGAGTCCATCAAGCAGACAATACAGTGAGCTATTGTGGGGAAGAGAGAACAGTTTGTGCAAAGGCAAAGGGGTATTGGAAAGCACAATGTGTTCAGGAAAAGGAAACTTTGATGTGACTGGGCCAAGGGTTGTACGGGAGCGATTGAGGTGGTATGAAGCAAGAAAGGGTGGTCATGTAATAAAGGAATTGGTTTGTCTTGCTAAGATGTAAGGATTTGTATTTTGTAAATCAACGTTAAGGGCTTGGTAACATTGATGGAAACATGAGGCCCTAGTCAAATGGATTTGAATCCCAGCTCTTCCTCTTACCTGCTGTGTGCTCTGGGAGATGATTCTACTTCTCTTCTTTTGCTTTTCCTTATCTATAAATGGGATAATATTATTTCTATGTGTCTTGAATTGGGTTCTAAGGGAAACAGGCTTTGAGGCAGAGATTTGCATGCAGGAAGTTGACTGGGGAGTGTTCTCCAGAACCTCACTGGGAGTGAGGGAGGCAGGACTGGGCCCAGGGAGAAGCTGCTGCTATAGGAGCTGCAGCTGGGATGGCCCTTTGGCATTGCCTCACAAGGAGGCCTTGGCTTTTGTAGTCCAGTCGTTGGATTCGGGCTGCCTTTGGGGAGGGGCTATGTAATTTTGGGGGTCAGCTTCCTTTGGGGGAGGAAATTCCCAAAGGGAATTCCTGAGGGCAGTTCCAGAGGGGGGACTCAGCTATGAGCTTTCAGCATCTAGCAGCCAGTATTCCCAGCAGTTGGAGAAATGAGTTCCTGACCCTTGAAGGGGGATCTAGGAAGTACATGATAAACATACACACACACACACACACAGAGAATTGCCTGCTTCTTTGTTATCTAGCAGTTTTCTTGTTAACCAGATTTTCTGAGACTCAAAGAATTACACTTCTTTCAAACTGCCTGTCTACAAAGGGTTCCTGGTTACTTTGGCATTTAGAAGGGAGAATACACCAAGCTTCTTGAACAGTCTCTCACTCCTAATCATAGCTGATCAGCTGGAAAGTTAACCACCATTTACAGTTGTTGTTGTTGTTAGTTGCCGTCATGAGTCTGCCATTGCAATTGTTATTAGTTGTCATCAAGTCAGTTGCTACTGGTGATGACCTCATGTGTGCAGAGTAGAACTGCTCCATAGGGTTTTCAAGGCTGTCACCTCTGGGAAGCAGATCACCAGACCTGTCTCTCAAGGCACCTCTGAGTGATTTCAAACTGCCAACCTTTCAGTTAATAGTTGAAAGCTTAATTGTTTGGCCACCCAGGGACTCCATCCTTATATAACTATAGGTATCTAATGCTCCCTTCCTCAAGTAAACACAGCAGACTACACATCTCATCTTTCCACCTATGTTTTTACTGAAAAAAGAAGGAACAAGAGAGGCACAGGCCAAAGGGAAGAGGCTGGAGCTTGCTGAGGCACCAGGTCAGCCCATTAGGCACAATGGCCATCTGAAAGAACAGGAGACCAGAATCCATATCTGCCGTGTCCAAAGAACTTCTGATCCCTTTAGATTAGAAAAGAAGACTAGAGCTTTTATTCATTGTTAGAGTTCCAGGAGCCTATTTTTTATCAGAACTAAAAGAACTCACTGGTTAGTCTGAAGTGACCTTTAGAAACTGCCATGAAGTCCTCAGTGAACATAATGCATGTCCTCCTGGGAAGAGGATTTTGACATTGCCTCACTTTTCAAAAATATCCCCATGTCTTTATGGAGATCCAGAAAGATGCTGGGTGTTTGACAGTTTTAGCCTCTTCAACAGCCTCTTAACTCAGTTTAATCAGTGACGGAGAATCCTTGTACCCAGAATGTTCTGTCTCCTATGGGAGTTTGGAGAATGCTTTTATATGCGAACAGATACAGTCCTCAAGAAGACACTTGTATACATACCTAATGCTATGCGTAGTTAGAGGGAACAGCTTCAACATTTAAATTTTAAATTATATCAGAACCACTACAGAGATAGTCCTTTGCTTATTAAACTTGACAAATTTTTCGATAGATAGGAGAAGTAACACTTTTTAAAGAGCCAGTTATTCAAATGTTGATTATTTCAGATTTAGGCCTTTGAGGCTATAAATGAAGCCTACTGATCAGAATAACATAGTGATTCAGCTTTTAGGCTCAGAATTCAGATATTTTGGGTATGAATCTTGGCTTTGTCACTTTTGGTTGCTGTGTGTACTTGGGAGTATTTCTAAACCTCTTAAGCCTCAGTTTCTACATCTAAAAGTAGGGTGAGTATCCTATTTCATATAGTTGTTTGGAGAATTCAGGAGTCATACTTTCAAAGTGTTCAGTTCTGTGTCTGGACTTCATAAGTTCTAGGTAACTTTTAGTATTTTTATTATTATATGTATTATAAAAATTTATTCCACATACCTGTAATAACTACACAATATAAGATTCGAAGTCCCTGGGTGGCACAAATCCTCAAGTGCTCACTACTAGCCAAAAAGTTGGCAATTCAAACCCAACCAGAGGCACCTCAGAAGATAGGCCTGGTGATCTGCTTCCAAAAGGTCACAGTCTTGAAAACCCTGTGGAACAGTTCCACTGTGTACCCATGAGGTTGCCGTGTATTGGAATCAGCTCCTGGGCAACTAACAACAACAACAACAATAAGATTATACTAGGTATTATACTAAGTGTGTCCTCATTCCAAAGAAATTATGTGGCACAACTGTATGATACACAGACCTAGATCGTCACACTCATTTGTATATACAGTAATTTAGTATGAAGTTCCAAACCACATTTGTAAGCAGACTCTGAGAAATGCCCTCCCAACATCATTGCTTGTAGCTGAATAAAAATTTTAGTCTCAGATTTCAACAACTAGTAGTGAATCAGGGAAAAACCAAGTGAATGCTCTTGTTGGTCAATGTTCAGTGCCTCTCAGGTCAACCACAGCCATTTCACATGAGAGTCTTAACTTTGAGGCTTTGTTGATTTCTTCATTCATTCAACACGAAGAGTCGTCCAATTCCACCCTCCGTTTCTATATAGATAATACAAGCATGGACAAGAGAAGGCTCTGCTTTTACCCTCTTGAATTCTGCTCTACTGTTTTAGAAGGGCAGAATTTGGACTCCTTGTGCATGTAGGTTTGTTTCATTATCAGCCCTTACTTCTTTCTCAAAAACCAAAGGGTGGTGATGTGCTTTTTGCCCTGGGCTCCAGCCCTGACTCCCAGAGTCATGAGATTTTCCTGCCTTCTTTCCAGTACTCATGCTAAGAGAGTATCACAGCCAGAAAATGTGCAGCGCATATGCGGCACATAAAGATGTAATTAACATCAGCAGTCACAGTTGCAAGAAAGGTTACAGCCAGCATGCAGTAATCACTCTGATTATTTAAGCATCTGATCACAAAATCTCGTTTGCCAATTTTAAGTTAATAGCAGTAAGTAGTTTAGGGGGAGCACCGTAAAATAGTGGCATTTGAATATGTTAAATTATCTCTGTGTGTTTTGAGTAATCTTGAAGACTGTCATTTTCTCATGGATTGTTTTCAAATTAGTAATTTGTTTTTATCCTTCATTTGTTTGTATAAACATATGCAAAATTACAATTTATTTTGTTTTTTCACCAATGATAATGACATCTCCAAGCTGCCACTTACTGAGTTTAACTGTGCACCAGGCTCTGTGCTTTGTATTTTTCATACATTGTCTTGCATATCCTCACAGTTCCCAATGAGCAGGTAGTATAATCCACCTTTCCGAGATGTGGAAACTAAACACTGAGAGATTTAAGAGCCAGGCTGACTGGTATGTGTTCCCTTTTTTTGCCCATGTCTTAGTTCATAGCTACTTTGGGGGAAAAAAAAAAAAATCCAACGGCATTGGTTTTTTTTTACTTTGGACTCTGTTGGTGTTTTGGTGGTAACTAGAGATGTCACTCAAAACGTAGGCCAAAAACTTCTGAGAAGTAGGACACTATCTTCCTTGGCCTTATTCATCTTTCATGAATGTTCTGAAGATGAAAATCCTGAAGGACAATATTGAATCCACCAAATCTGTCAGTCATCATGAGTGATTCAAAGTAGCAGAGGCTTGGCCCGAAGCCACTGAAAATTACCCCACTTTGGCATAAGTGTCATAGGTCATCAGATTCAGACTCACAGGAATTAAATTAACCCATTTTTGTTATTCCTGATCGTATGACTTAATCTGAGAAGGAAGGAGAGAATATAGTAAGGTTTGGAATTTTGTAGTCATTTTTTATTTTGGTCAAAGCCAGTCATATTCTATTTAAATACCCCAATATGAAGAAAACAAAAGCATTTCGTGGAAAAAAGAAAAAAAAAAAAAAGCTGTACTTTCAATTAGACCATTAAAATAAGTTAATATTCAAACAGACTCTACGTTAGTAAAAGATAATAGTTTACTGCAGCTTTCTAAGGCTGTTGTTGTTTTAGTTTTTGTTGTGGTTTCGGTGAAAGTTTACACAGCAAATTAGGTTCCCATTTCACAATTTCTACGCAGTAGTTCAGTGACATTAGTTACATTTTTCACAGTGTGTCAACCTTCTCTAATTATGTTCTGGGTATTCCAGTACTCTTGTCTCCCTGCGCACCTTGCCCTCTCATCTTTGTATTAGACCAATTGTTGACCTTTTGGTCTCACATAGATGGTTTTTTAGTGGAGCCCCGTACTCACAGGTAATATCCTTTTATTTTTTGTGCCCATCTGTTATTTCGATAAAAGGTGACCTCAGGGGGTAGTTTGGCCTCAAAGTTTAAAGAGTATCTCAGAGCGATAGTCTCAGAGAAGCCTCTAGTCTCAACTGGTCCAGTAAGTCTGGGCTTTTTTAAAATTATGTTTTAGGAAAAAGTTTATAGCGTGAATTACTTTTTTTGTTTTTTTATTTTTGTGAATTACTTTCTCATTCAAAAATTTATACACAAGTTGTTACGTGACATTGGTTGCAATCCCCACAGTGTGTCAGCACTCTCTCCCTTTTCATTTATACCACGGATTCCCCATGTCATTCATCTAGGTATCCGGTCCCTTCCTGCCTTCTCAACGTTGCTTTTGGGCAGGTGTTGCCCATTTGGCGCGTATTCTTGATTGAACTAAGGAGCACGTTTTTCACGTGTGTTAAATTGTTGAGGAGTGGCTTCAGTTCTGAGTTAGGGTGTCCGGGGACAGTCTGGACTTTTTTAAGAATTCAAGTTTTGTTCCATGTTTTTCTCCTCTCAGAGTCCCTCTATTGTGGCCTTGATCAGAGCGGTCGTTAGTGGTAGCCGGTCATCATCTAGTTCTTCTAGTCTCAGGGTAGATGAGGTCGTGGCTTATGTAGGCTATTAGTCCCGTAGACTAGTTTTTTTCTCTGAGGCTGTGACCTAGTTTTGAAGAAAAGGTCCATAAATTAAAAAAAATTGGAGAACTACTAATCTTCATGTACATAAAAAGAGAAAGTCTATTTCTTTTTTAAATGTATATATATTTGTAGAAATTTAGAAAACATTTTTGTTTTTAATATAAAAAGAGAATTAAGTTACCCACATTAACGTGATCTATTGTTAATATTTTTCAGTAAATTGAAAAGATTTGCAATATCTTTTTACTGTTTATACATATATACATATGTATTTTACAAGACTGACATTTCATTGCAATATAGCTTGGTAACCTACTAATTTAGTAAAATATTATCATTTCCCATATCTCGAAATAATCTGTTAAAAATAGAATCTTTAATGCCTGCGTAGTGCTCCACTATCTAAATGGCCACAGTATTTCCTTGTTGTTGGACATTTAAATCATTTATACATCCCTAATATTTTTCCTTATGCTAAATTCCTTGAAGGAGGATTGTTGGTTCAAAGAGTGGCATTAGAATTTCATTAGGATTTTATGCTTTTTTTACTTTTACTTTTTGTGGTTTTGGAGCAATGATGGTCATGACTGTGATTTACCAATCAGTAATCCATTCTCTGAAAAATAATTTGACTATTTTATTAGCAAAGAGCCACCATATGCAATTTCGTGTGCTGATGCAACAGTGGTAAATAATAGAAGACTAACATTTTCATAGCATTTTGGTGCAGTGTAGCAGAAGAATTTAATGGTATTCCAGTGGCCTCAAGGGGCAGTTTAATTATTGATGGGGCCTGGATAAGTAAGTAAGAATAGTTCAAGCTAACACGACTACGTGGTTTTCTTGAGTTTTATGGACTCTGTGGCTAGCTCATTTTTCTATAAATAAATCAAAGCAAAAGTACATTTCTATATTGATGTCATTTTTTGAACTATCTTAGAAGACATTTTTAATATATATTTCTTAATTGCTTATCAGGTTGGTAGACACATAGTAAATGCTCAATGAATGGCAGTCACTGCTGCCTCTGTTCTTGAGTTTACGTTGTTGCCTTTGTCAGTAATAACAGGACATGTGTGATTGGCCCGGTTATAAATTTACCAGATGAGTTAATAAATGCATTCACTACCAGTTCAGAGGCTTTATCAGACTTTTGAAGAAGACATCTCCTTGAGAAAGTGATTTAATAAAAGAAACAATAAATAACTGATGTCATCTTAGTTGGGCGTTTTGTCACACAGTATGAAACTGTGGTACTGACACTCTAATGTTAGGATTTGAGTACATAATAATATTGAGAATAGTTGTCAAAAAATTGACAGAGGCGGGGCCAAGATGGCTGACTAGGTAGAAGCTACCTCAGATCCTTCTTGCAACAAAGACTCGGAAAAACAAGTGAATCAAGCACATACATGACAATCTACAAACCCTGACCATCAAACACAGATCCAAAGAGTTGACCTGAGTGACAGAGACTCAGTGACCGCAAGCAGGCTGCACACTGATGTGGCTAACGAGAGAACGAGCAACCACAGGCAAGCAGCGACTGTTTTCGGAGCCTGGAGCTAGCGTCCCAGTCAGAAAACCTTGGCGCCGGGCTTTGGACTGGGCTCAGGGGAGCTGAGCACGGCATCCTGAGACGGCGCAAACATGGGATGCAGCCCTAGCACCCAGAAGTGACCTCAGGGGAAACCCAGCCAGTGCACGCAGGCAGCGCAGCCATGCAGGTGACAGGAAGAGAAGTCACCGGGAGGCAAAGACTGGTTTGGGGGCCTGGAGTGTGGTGTCCCAGCCAGGGAACCTTGGCGCTGGGCTTTTGACTGGGAGCGGAGGAACTGACCACAGCTTCTGAGACAGCACAAGCACAGGACATGGGCCTGACCCTCAGGGGCAACCTCGACCCAGCCAACGTACACAGGCTACACACCTCTTGGGAATCTCAGATAAAACAGTCATCACCAAGCAAGATAAGTAACTTTGTCTATATTCCTGGGTGCTACTCTCTCCTATCTGATCCTTCTCCTCCCCTTCCCAGGCAGCTTCATTAACATTGGAATTTCCTGGGCAAGAGAGTGAAGTGCTCTGCGGTTTATTTATTTATTTATTTATTTATTTTTGTCTTTTCCTAACCCATTGTCCTGGCCTGAGAGAAGCAGCTACAAAAAACCCAGGGACCAAAATCCTTCCCTGACTTCCCGAAAGTGGTCTAAAAATACAGAACCAGCTCCAGCCAAGCATATGAGATCCACAGTCTTGGGCTTTCATCCCTAGAGGGAACAAGGTGGCTATTATAATGCAAAGGCAATTCTGAGGGTGATCTGACTGTAATTGTTTTAGCGGATTACTGGAAAGACAAGTTTCCCAGGTCTGATATCTCTACCTATTAAACAGAGCCCTTACTGACCCACAATGGGGAACTGAGGGCTGAAGCTCCACCCAGACCACCTAGCCTCCTGCCATAGGGGTCTGAGGATAGTGACACCTACCAATCTGTAGAGGTGCATGCATTGGGTACCTAAGGTACAGCTGCAGAGCCCACCCACCAAAGTGCTTTACAAATAGAGATACACCTACCTCACTGCCACTTCGGGGAAGGCTGACAGCATCCTGCCCTGCCGGAGTGTGACTCCCTGCTGCTACTAGAATCTGGTGCACACAACTATCACCACTACTTCTCTAGGTGGATAGGCGACAGTCTACACCACACACTTGGTGACCCAAAATCAGATTCTACTCAAGAATACTGAATGGACTCTTAGGCTTATATATCTGGTAACAGCCCAAACCACCTGGTAATAGGACATAAGTGATTCAAAGTCAACAACAATCAAGACAGCACAATCTAGTAGCCCATCTATGTATATTGAAAGAAAACAAAACAAGATAAGACTCAGTGAGCAAATATAAAATAAATCATTATAATATCTTATAGATGGCTCGGAGACAGCAGTCGATATCAAACCACATAGCAGACCATGATTGCTTCTACAATTCCCCAAATTAAAGAATCAAAATCTTTCCCAAATGAAGACACAATCCTGGAATTGCCAGATGAAGAATATAAAAAACTAATTTACAAAATGCCTCATGACATCAGGGATGACCTCATAAATGAAATAAGGCAATCTACAGAAAAAGCCAAGCAACACACTGATAAAGCAGTTGAAGAAATCAAAAATATTATTCAAGAACATAGGGGAAAAATTAATAAGTTGCAAGAATCCATAGACAGACAGCATTCAGAAATCCAAAAGATTAACAGTAAAATCACAGAATTAGACAACTCAATAGGAAGTCAGAGGAGCAGAATTGAGCAGTTGGAATGCAGAATGGGGAGGTGGAGAATAAGGCAATTGACAACAATATAGTTTAAGAAAAATCAGATAAAAGAATTAAAACAAATGAAGAAACCCTAAGAATCATGTGGGAATCTATCAAGAAGAATAACTTGCGTGTGATTGGAGTTCCAGAACAGGGAGGGATAACAGAAAATACAGAGAGAGTAGTTGAAGATCTATTGGCAGAAAACGTCCCTGACATCATGAAAAATGAAAGGATATCTATTCAAGATGCTCATCAAACCCATATAAGATTGATCCAAAAAGAAAATCACCAAGACATATTATCATCAAACTTGCCAAAACCAAAGAAAAAGAGAAAATTTTAAAAGCAGCCAGGGATAAAAGAAAGGTCTCCTACAAAGGAGAATCAATAAGAATAAGTTCAGACTACTCAGCAGAAACCATGCAGTCAAGAAGGCAATGGGATGATGTATATAGAGCACTGAAGGAGAAAAACTGCCAGCCAAGGATCATATATCCAGCAAAACTCTCTCTCAAATATGAAGGTGAAATTAAAACATTTACAGATAAACACAACCTTAGAGAATTTGCAAAAACCAAACCAAAGCTACAAGAAATACTAAAGGAAATTGGTCAGAAAATCAATAATATCAGATACCAACACAACACAAGGTCATGGAACAGAACATCCTGATATCAACTCAAATAGGGAAATCACAAAAACAAATTAAGATTAATTTCACAAAGAAAAAAATGCTCAAAACAGGGAATCACTGAAGTCATTATGTAAGACATCACAATAATCAAAAAGAGGGACTAAATACAGGAGGCATAGAACTGCCATATGGAGAGGAAAACAAGGCGATATAAGATGATACAAGTTAGGTTTTTACTTAGAAAAATAGGGGTAAATATTAAGGTAACCACAAAGAGATCTAACAATTCCATAACTCAAAATAAAAACCAAGAAAAATGTAACGACTCAGCAAACATAAATTCAACTACTATAAGAATGAGGAACACACGATTTACAAAGAAAAATGTCTCAGCACAAAAATGTAAGTGGAAAAATGAAATTGTCAACAACACACACAAAAAGGCATCAAAGTGACAGCACTAAACACATACTTACCTATAATTACGCTGAATGTAAATGGACTAAATGCACCAATAAAGAGACAGAGTCTCAGACTGGATAAAGAAACACAATCTGTCTATATGCTGCCTACAAGAGACACACCTTAGACTTAGAGACACAAACAAACTAAAACTCAAAGGATGGAAAAAAATATATCAAGCAAACAACAATCAAAAAAGAGCAGGAGTAGCAATATTAATTTCTGACAAAATAGACTTTAAAGTTAAATCCACCACAAAGGATAAAGAAGGACACTACATAATAATTAAAGGGACAATTTACCAGGAAGATATAACCATATTAAATATTTATACACCCAATGACAGGGCTGAAAGATACATAAAACAAACTTTAACAAAACTGAAAAGTGAGATAGACACCTTCACAATTATAGCAGGAGACTTCAACACACCACTTTCGGAGAAGGATAAGACTTTCAGTAAGAAGCTCAATAGAGACAAGGAAGACCTAATTGCTACAATCAACCAACTTGACCTCACAGACTTATACAGAACATTCCACCAAACAGCTTGCAAAGTATACTTTTTTTTCTAGTGCACGTGGACCATTCTCTAAAATAGATCACATATTAGGTCATAAAACAAACCTTTGTAGAATCTAAAACTTTGGAATATTACAAAGCATTTTCTCAGACCACAAGGCCATAAAAGTGGAAATCAATAACAGAAAAATCAGGGAAAAGAAACCAAATACTTGGAAACCAAACAATACCCTGCTGAAAAAAGACTGGATTATAGAAGACATTAAGGAGGGAATAAAGAAATTCATAGAATGCAAAGAGAATGAAAACACTTCCTATCAAAACCTCTGGGACACAGCGAAAGCAGTGCTCAGAGGTCAATTTGTATCGATAAATGGACACATACATAAAGAAGAAAGAGCCAAAATCAGAGAACTGTCCCTACAACTTGAACAAATAGAAAGCGAGCAACAAAAGAATCCATCAGGCACCAGAAGAAAACAAATAATAAAAATTAGAGCTGAACTAAATGAATTAGAAAACAGAAAAACAATTGAAAGAATTAACAAAACCAAAAGCTGGTTCTTTGAAAAAATTAACAAAATTGATAAACCATTGGCCAGACTGACTAAAGAAATACAGGAAAGGAAACAAATAACCCGAATAAGAAACGAGATGAGCCATATCACAACAGACCCAACTGAAATTAAAAGAATCATATCAGATTATTATGAAAAATTGTACTCTAACAAATTTGCAAACCTAGAAGAAATGGATGAATTCCTGGAAAAACACTACCTACCTAAACTAACACAATCAGAAGTAGAACAACTAAATAGACGCATAAGAAAAAAAGAGATTGAAAAGGTAATCAAAAAACTCACAACAAAAAAAAAAGCCCTGGCCCAGAGGGCTTCACTGCAGAGTTTTACCAAAGCTATTTCAAAGCATAGAAAATGATGGAATACTACCTAACTCATTCTATGAAGCCACCATATCCCTGATACCCAAACCAGGTAAAGACACCACAAGAAAAGATAATTACAGACGTATATCCCTCATGAACATAGATGCAAAAATCCTCAACAAAATTGTAGCCAATGGAATTCAACAACATATCAAAAAAATAATCCACCATGACCAAGTGGGATTTATACCAGGTATGCAAGGTTGGTTTAATATTAGAAAAACCACCATACAAATAAAACAAAAGACAAAAACCACATGATCTTATCAATTGATGCAGAAAAGGCATTTGACAAAGTCCAACACCCATTCATGATAAAAACTCTCAGCAAAATAGGAATTGAAGGAAAATTCCTCAACGTAATAAAGGGCATTTATACAAAGCCAACAGCCAACATCATTCTAAGTGGAGAGAGCCTGAAAGCATTTCCCTTGAGAACGGAAACCAGACAAGGATGCCCTTTATCACCGCTCTTATTCAACATTGTGCTGGAGGTCCTAGCCAGAGCAATTAGGCTAGACAAAGAAATAAAGGGCATTCGGATTGGCAAGGAAGAAGTAAAATTATCTCTATTTGCAGATGACATGATCTTATACACAGAAAACCCTAAGGAATCCTCCAGAAAACTACTGAAGCTAATAGAAGAGTTCGGCAGAGTCAGGTTATAAGATGAACATACAAAAATCACTTGGATTCCTCTACATCAACAAAAAGAACATCGAAGAGGAAATCACCAAATCGATACCATTGACACTAGCCCCCAAGAAGGTGAAATACTTAGGAATAAATGTTACCAAAGATGTAAAAGACCTATACAAAGAAAACTACAAAGTACTAGTGCAAGAAACTAAAAGGGACCTACATAAGTGGAAAAACATACCTTGCTCATGGATAGGAAGACTTAACATAGTAAAAATGTCTATTCTACCAAAAGCCATCTGTACATACAGTGCACTTCTGATCCAAATTCCAATGACATTTTTTAATGTGATGGAGAAACAAATCACCAACTTCATATGGAAGGGAAAGAAGCCCCGGTTAAGTAAAGCATTACTGAAAAAGATGAACAAAGTGGGAGGCCTCACTCTACCTGATTTTAGAACCTATTATACAGCCAAAGTAGTCAAAACAGCCTGGTACTGGTACAACAACAGGCACATAGACCAATGGAACAGAATTGAGAACCCAGACATAAATCCAATCACATATGAGCAGTTGATATTTGACAAAGGCCCAGTGTCAGTTAATTGAGGAAAAGATAGTCTTTTTAACAAATGGTGCTGGCATAACTGGATATCCATTTGCAAAAAAATGAAACAGGACCCATACCTCACACCATGCACAAAAACTAACTCCAAGTGGGTCAAAGACCTAAACAGAAAGACTAAAACGATAAAGATCATGGAAGAAAAGATAGGGACAACGTTAGGAGCCGTAATACAAGGTATAAACAGAATACAAAACATTGCTAAAAGTGACGAAGAGAAACCAGATAACTGGGAGCTCCCAAAAATCAAACACCTATGCTCATCTAAAGACTTCACCAAAAGAGTGAAAAGACCACCTATAAATTGGGAAAAATTTTTCAGCTATGACATCTCCGACCAGTGCCTGATGTCTAAAATCTATGTTTCTGTTAAAACTCAATCACAAAAAGACAAACAACCCAATCAAAAAGTTAGCAAAGGATATGAACTCACACGTCACTAAAGAAGATATCCAGGCAGCTAACAGAAACATGAGAAAATGCTCTCGATCATTAGCCATTAGAGAAATGCAAATTTAAACTACGATGAGTTTCCATCTTACTCCAACGAGGCTGGCATTAATCTAAAAAACATAAAATAATAAATGTTGGAGAGGCTGCGGAGAGATTGGAAATCTTATACACTGCTGGTGGGAATGTAAAATGGTACAACCACTTTGGAAATCTATCTGGCGTTTTCTTAAAAAGTTAGAAATAGAACTACCATACAACCCAGAAATCCCACTCCTTAGAATATACCCTAGAGAAATAAGAGCCTTTACATGAACAGATATATGCACACCCATGTTTATTGCAGCACTGTTTCGAATAGCAAAAAGCTGGAAGCAACTAAGGTGTCCATCAACGGATGAATGGTTAGATAAATTATGTTATATTCACACAATGGAATACTACACATCAATAAAGAACAGTGAGGAATCTGTGAAACATTTCATAACTTGGAGGAACCTGGAAGGGATTATGTTGAGTGAAAGTAGTCAGATGCAAAAGTGCAAATATTGTATAAGACCACTATTATAAGATCTTGAGAAATAGTATAAACTGAGAAGAACACATTCTTTTGTGGTTATGAGAGGGAGGGTGGGAGAGGGTTATTTACTGATTAGTTAGTAGATAAGAACTCCTTTAGGTGAAGGGAAGGACAATACTCAATACATGGAGGGTCAGCTCACCTGGACTGGACCAAAAGCAAAGAAATTTCTGGGATAAACTGAATGCTTCGAAGGTCAGCAGAGCAAAGGGTGGGGTTTGGGGACTATGGCTTAAGGGGACTTCTAAGTGAATTGGCAAAATAAATTCTATTATGAAAACAATTTGCATCCCACTTTGAAGTGTGGAGTCTGGGGTCTTAAATGCTAACAAGCGGCCATCTAAAATGCATCAATAGGTCTCAACCCTCCTGGATCAAAGGAGAATGAAGAACATCAAGGTCACACGATAACTATGAGCCCAAGAGACAGAAAGGGCCACATGAACGAGAGACTTACATCATCCTGAGACTGACCACAACGGATGACTGCCCTGACAGGGAGCACAACAGAGAACCCTTCAGGGAGCAGAAGAACAGTGGGATGCAGACCCCAAATTCTCATAAAAGGACCAGACTTAATGGTCTGATGAGACTGGAAGAATCCTGGCCGACATGGTCCCCAAACCTTCTGTTGGTCCAGGACAGGAACCATTCCTGAAGATAACTCATCAGACATGGAAGGGACTGGACAATGGGTTGGAGAGAGATGCTGATGAAGAGTAGCTACTTGTATCAGGGGGACACTTGAGACTTTTGGCATCTCCTGTCTGGAGGGGAGATGGGAGGGTAGAGAGGGTTAGAAACTGACAGAACGGTCACGAAAGGAGGGACTGGAAGGAGGGAGCGGGCTGACTCATTAGGGGGAGAGTAAGTGGGAGTATGGAATAAGGTGTATATAAGCTTATATGTGACAGACTGACTTGATTTGTAAACTTTCACTTAAAGCACAATAAAAAAAATTTAAAAAAAAAAAAAAGAAAACCCTATTGCGGGGGGAAAAAAACCCTTGACAAATTTATGGTAAAAAATCTGAAATTGTATACACCAAAATTATTTTAAATGGGTATCCTAAAGTAGTAATTACATGTAACTTTTATTTTCTTGTGTTTACTTTTCTATAATCTCTGTTTTTGTACAATGAATGTATTTTTAAAACACATAGTAAAACATTTATTGTAAACTATAACCTTAAAGAAATAGATTGGCCCAGAGTAAAATACCATTCAGTATTTACTGTAAGGAAGTGAGGAAGCTATATTTAGAAAGTAATTTAGCCCCAAATGCTATGTATGGAGAACTGGTCTATTTTCTAGATCCAATTAGAAATTACACTTTGAATATAGGGTATTAAAAAAAACAGTTGCCATCGAGTTGACTCTGACTTATGGCAACTACATGTGTATCAGAGTAGAACTGAACTCCTCCACAGGGCTTTCAGTGGCTGATTTTTTTTCAGAACTAGATCACCAGGTCATTCTTCCAAGGCACCTCTGGGTGGAGTCATGCTGCCAACCTTTTGATTAGCAACCAAGTGCATTAACCAAAATGAAAAGATATGAAATCAGGGTACTTCTGTTCAAGATGGCATCTTGTACACAGGCTTCAACCACCTTACTTCCCAAATTGTCTATGAAGTGCTCATCAAATATACAAACAGGAAAAACTGGAACTATCCTTTTAATCTTAAGCAGTTTACATCACTCCTTTGCTCAAACCTTCTAATGGCTTCCACTTCACTCAGACTGAGAGTCCTAACTGCTGACTCCCTACCTCCTTCCCCATCCTTATTTTTCTCTGTAGTACTTATCCCTTTCTGATGTATTACTATATATATTTACTTAGCTATCTGTTCACTTTCTATCTCCTTTCAATGATAATGTAAGTTCCTGAGGATAGGAACTTTGTATTGTTAACTGAAACAGTGACTGGTTCCTTGTCAGTGCTCAGTGAATCTTTATAAATAATGAGTAAAGACCTACATCTGTATTAGAAACCAGAGATGAGGGTCATCCACATAAAAGAAATCTGAAGGCATTTCAGCAAGATCCAGTTTTGACAGAGCTAGATTTAACTAACACATGCAGCCTGCTTCCCAAGAGAGAAATCAGAGGAGGTTCTGGCAGCAACCCATGCTCAAGAGGTAAGGGTTGGCTAAGAGAGATTTTGAGGCTCATCATCACTGGAACATCTTCCCTGTTCTTTCGTGGACTGGTAGCACTGGGATCTCTAACTAGTGGTGTTGGGAGGCTTTGTAGTTTATTCTTAGCATCAGTAGGCACCATGAAACTTTCACCAAGATACCCATGACACAGACTCCCACCCAATTTTGCCAACTGATAACCTGCTCCTAAGATTTTTTGCATTCTTGTTCATCAATTCCTTGAGGTATCTGGAGGTCTCTCCTGTCTAAAAACTAGACAGGAACGATCTCTTAAAATTAAGCCCAGCATCATAGTCTATTCTTAAGACAATACCAGGCCTGCATGGACCTCCTTACAAAAATTTGTGTGAGTGAACAGAGAAGAATCATAGTTCCTTTAAAAATATGCCACAATTGATTCATTCATTCAATACGTACATATTGAAGCTGCCTTTGTCTCAGACATTCTTCAAGGTACTGGAAATACAAGAGGGACCAAAATGGTCCCTGTCTCTTGGATCTTACAGTACAGAAGAAGTGTGGTGTTGTTCGGTGCCGTCAAGTCAGTTTTCGAACTCGTAACGATGCTATGTACAATAGAACAAAACTTTGCCTGATCCTGATCCTTACGGTTGTTTTGCTTGAGCCCAGTGCTGCAGCCATTGTGCCAGTCCATCTTGTTGAGGGTCTTCCTCTATTCCACTGACTCTCTACCAAGCGTGATATCCTTCTCTTGGGACTGGTCCCTCCTGATAACGTGTCCAAGGTATGTGAGATGAAGTCTCGCCATCCTTGCTTCTAATGAGCATTCTGGCTGTACTTCTCCCAAGACAGAGATGTATAGACAATTAAAATCTTAATTATAGTATAAACAATTGAAATCTTAATTACAGAACAGTATGTTAAGTATTTGTCACCCATCTGTCAGTTTGTCATACTGTGGTGGCTTGTGTGTTGCTATGATACTTGGAAGCTATGTCACCAGTATTTCAAATACTGATTGGGTCACTCATGGTGAACAGGTTTCAGCAAAGCTGTCAGACTAGGAAGAAAGGTTTTGTGATCTACTTCCAAAAATTAGCCAATAAAATCCCTATAGGTGGCAACAAAATACTGTCTGATATAGTGCTGGAGGATGAGGCCCCTAAATTGGAAGGTACTTCACAGTGGCCACAACAGTGGACTCAAACGTACCAATGATCATGAAGGTGGTGCAAGACTGGGCAGCATTTCTTTTTGTTATATATAGAGTTAGCATCAGTCATAGTCAACTCGACAACAGAAACAGCAACAGCATGTTAAATGCGTAGATACATAGGGAAGCCCCTCACTTCTAACTGATTTGGTGATCAGGAAAGCTGTAACTTTAATGCATTATTAGGAGTTAGCTAGAAAAGGCCATTTGGGTTAGGGGGATTGGGCTTGGTGAGGAAGGAGTAGAAAACCGTCCGAGGAAGAAACACCATATGTGAAGAACCAGATGTAGGAGAGGACATACATTTTAAGGGGAAAAAAGGGGGGACTTGTGTAGGTGAATCAAAGAATGGGAGAAGGCAGATGGTAAGAGGTGGAATTGGAGAAGTAAGAAGAAGTCATGATTATAGACCATGTTTAGGAGTTTTGACTTATCCTAAAAGCCTTGAAAAAAAAAAAATCACAGGTTTGACCATGGCAGTAACATGATCAGATTTCAAAGTGGTCTGGAGTGTAGAGAGTGAATTGAAACGTGATAAGACCGGAGTCAGATACACCCATTTGGAAGCTATTGAAATAATCCAGACGAGAGATGAGGGGGCTCTCATTTGGTTGTGACAGTAGAGATAGAGAGAAGCAGATAGATTTGAGCAGTATGTTGGAGATGGAATCCTAGGACTTGGTAATTGATTACCTGGGGTCGGGGAGGAGGACGTGATGCAGAGGGGTGGTCAAAGGGGACATCCAGGTTTCTGACTTAAGCAACTGTCATAGTGACAAGCCTCATACAGCAGGAAGAAGTTTGATGCAGAGAGCTTGTGATGGGGGAAAGGGTAATGGAAAAGCTGGTAAGTTTAGCTTTGAGTGTACCTGTGGGATAATCAGGTACACAGGTAGAGTGGAGAATTGGAAATCTTCAATATGTGATTACTAATTAAAATCTGGAAACCCTGGTGACATAGTGGTTAAGAGCTACAGCTGCTAGCTGGAAACTCTATGCGGCAGTTCTACTCCTTCCTATAGGTCCACTATGAGTCGGAATCAATGGCAATGGATTTTTTTTTTTTAAATAATTGAAATCTCGGCCATGGTTGAGACAGACTAGGGAGAATATACAGTATGAGAAAGAATATCCAAGTAAAACTTTCAGCAAAAGACCAGGAATTAAGGGATGAGAAGAAGAAAAGTAAACCACAAAAGTAACTGAGAAGGATCAGCCAGAGAGGTGGAAAGAAACCCAGGGAGTGAAGTGTTTGGGAAGCTAAGTGGAAAAAAATTCTGCGAAGAGGAAGTGGTCAGTATGATAAAGTCTGAGATGTGTCTGCCAAATTTAGCAGTAAAAGGTCATTGGTAACTTTGACAAGAGCAATATGAGTAGAATGGCAGGGGGTTGAGAAGTAAGAGGAGGGTGAGCAACTAAGGAAAGAAAATGTAGATAATATTTTCTAGAAATTTTCCTCTGAAGAGGAAGAGAGATAAAGGAAGTATTTGAAGGAGAACATGGGACCAAGAGAGGGTTTTTTTTGTGTTTTTTTTTTTTTTTGGTGTGGTGTTTGTATGTGTGTGTGTGTGTGTGTGTGTGGTTGACTTTTTTTTTAAGATATGAAAACAGAGATAGTTTAAGATGTTGAAGGGAAGAAGCCATAATGAAGAAAGCTCAGAATGTTAGACGAGAACAGGTATAATTGACTGGTCCAAAATTCTACAGAGGTGGCACTTAATGGCATCCAAAGAGCTGGTAGAAGGATTAGCCTTTGGCAAGAAACTCTATGAGGAGCAGAAAAGATAACACTCAGTGTGCATAACAGGTACTTTTGTAGCTGGGGTGGCAGGACATTATGATTCTCTGTTCCTGTTTCTTTGTGAAGTTGGAAGTGGTGCATTCCATGAGCAAAAGGAGAAAAATGATCTATGGGAGCAAAAGTTTTGAAAAAAGTTGAGAAGTTTCAAAATAACCTCTGAGGAGACTAAGAATTAATAATGAAAATGAGAAAAATTTTCCACTTCAGAATGTATCACAATCTGAAAATAGAAATGAGTCTTCAAACAAACTTACTGAAAAGAGAAACATAAATATTTCTTGATAGTATGTCAAGCTCTAAAGAATGAATTCTACAAGTATCCCAGAAAAACATACTATTTCCCAAAAGGAATGCAAATTAGGTGACTTAACATAACGTTAAATGTCAGAAGACAGTAGAGTAAAACCTGTAAGAAATAATTTGAGGAAGGATATGACTCCAAACTTCTCTGTACAACCGAGTTATTATTCACATTAAAAAAGTGACCGAAAAACATTCTTAAATATATAATAAATACACTTTACTGAATATTCATTAGTCATGGTAGATTGTGTGAAAAATTGGCCAAAATGACCCTCTTTCCTCTGTCCAAACCCTTAAGTAGTCCTCTCCCACACTAACTTTGGGCTTGGCCGTGTGACTTGTTTTGGCTGGTGGAACAATAGCAAACATGAAACAAGCAGAAACTTGAAAAGTGCTTTCGAACTGGGGCTTGCCATTTCTTACTGCTCTTGAAACCCTGGGACCAATGTATAAAGATGATCTAGCTAGCTTGCTGGCTGATGAGGGAGACCACATCAGCTGAGGAGCAACTGAGGCACCCTAGGTGAGTACCAGGCAACTGCTACATGCATGAACAAGTTCATCTTAAATTATCCAGTTACCAGCTGACTCCCAGGAGACCTCAAATGCAGGAGAGAGCACAACCAAGCCAGCCCTGAACAGAAGAATTGCCCAACTGACCTACAGAATCATAAGCTAAATAGAATGTTGTCCTAAGCAATTAAGCTTTGGGTTTGTTAATACAGCAAAAGCTGAATGGTACACTGGGTAAAGACCTGTGTCACCAAAAATGGAAGAAGAAATTAAAAAATAAAGGTAAGATGGAGTAAGCATATGCCATTCTGTCTTTTCTAATGAATGCAGCTATAAAACCTGGACAGAAGGCCTGGAGCAGCTGTTTGAGGACTCTGAAAAGTAAATAGTAGCAGGCAGATTGGGGAAGAAGACCAGAATTTAAAATAACACTGAATTGGCAGTACGTTCCCCATTTTTTCCTCTAGTATCTTTCAGCCTGTACTCAAAGCAGCTTGAAACCATCAAACGTAAGCATAGAGAATTCCAGGAGAAACTCTCTAGTTGTGGCTCAAAAAGAAAAGGAGAGTAAGGAAAATCCCTCATTTTTCTCTTTTTTTTTTTTTTTCTTCTTTCCATTTGCTCATGTCCCAGTCCCCAGAAAGCCCCATGATAGCAGCAGCAGCAACAGTGACAGCAGTGAGGTTGCCTGCAGAGAGGGCAACCTCCCTCCCCTATCAGAGGAGCTGTGGTCCCTAAAAGGTGGGGTGAATACCTATTGTTTTATTTTTTCTCTCTCTCTCTTGCTGCCATTTTGGCCCCAAATGCAGGCAGAGTCATGGGAAATGTGCAGGAGAATGGAGTAACTAAAGCTGCAGAGGACTAACAAGGGGAGGCCCAACAGCCAAAAAGTACCAAGGAGATTGCAGAGAGGGAGGAGAGTGGGAAAGCAACTGCAAAAAATTCCTTATGAACTTTTGGGCTTATCCCCAAGCTGCACATGCATGAATCTCATCCTAAATAATATACCTACCACAGACTTTGAGAGCTTAAATAAGGGAAGGGCCACTGCCCAGGTTCCAGACTAGCCACTGGATGGTACTTATGCAGGATAAATCCAAATAGCACTGCAAAGGTGTTGAAAACAAACTGGTATTGAAACCACAACCCACAGAAGATTGGTCAGAATTTGCCTCCTGAATCCAACCAACTTGATTACCTACTAAGATAAAAATATCAATGTTCTCCACAAGGCTTAAACAAGACCCAGTCTCATAGCATAATATGCAGAATATCCAGGATACAATCCAAATTCTCTCAGCATACAAGAAGCTGGGAAAATCTCAAGTCACATGGGTAAAGACGATCAACAGATTACCCATACTGAAATGAGACAGATACTTCAATGATCTAATCTAAACTTATAAAGCAATTATTATAAAAAATGCTCCCAAGAATCACTCTTGAAAACAAAGGAAAAGTAGAAAATCTCAGCAGAGGAATAAAAGATGCAAAGAAGAAAAATGAAAATTTTAGAACTAAAAAATACAATAACTCAAACTTACTGGATGGGCTAGTTAGTATAACAGAGATAATGGAGGAAAGAGCCAGTGAACTTGAAGATAGATTACTAGAAATTACTCAGTCTGAACAACAGAGAGAAAAAAGATTGAAAAACAAACAAAACAAACAGCACCTCAGGGACCTGTGGGGTAGTACTAAAAGATCATCAGAGGCCATGAAAAAATAATTGCAAGAAAATTTCCTAAATTTGGTGAATGACATAAACATACACATTTGGGGATCTCAGCAAAATCCAATCTGGATAAACTCGAGTCCAAATCCAGACACATTAAACTAAAGACAAAGAAAAAAATCTTGAAAAACAACCAAATAGCTGTGAGTTTCTCTACCCACTAGTATCCCCTTACCAATTGTGACAACCAAAAATGCCTTCAGACGTTGCCAAATGTCCCCTGCGGGGCAAAATCACCCTCCAGTAGAGAATTATCGATCTAAATTAATTGCATCCTCCTGGACAGATATGGTTTGGGTTTTGCTTTGTTTTGGTTTTTTACAGTGTTCTAATTTGCTTTGTTTTTAGAATCATAGGGTTTACAAGTCTAGAATAAATTAACAAGCATGTGGTAAGTCAAAAGACATCAAGTCCCTCACCTTCCAAAAAGAGGAGTAAAAAGATAGTGTTCAGTACCTGGTTTACTCAGGTTTAGTTATTTGTAAAAGACCAGCATTTAATGAAATTTGTTTCCAAAGAGCCACAAATGCTGAAACCTTACCATTCTCCTCCCCTAAGATAGTTGCTGCCTTAAGAAAATAACTGATGAGGAAAGAACATTCCTACCATATGCTGAGGTGTCTGCTGTTGAGATCAACAAATTTTAAAGCAACCTAAGAACAGTAGTCTGGTTGCAAGCCAAGGTTTCTTAGTAGTTCAAGTCCATGTTTAATTCTACATGGCAGGGTTCTGAATGGTTCCCAGCAGCTGCAAGGAATACCATGTTGGGGAGGTTGCACATATAGCAAATATTTGAAATAAGAAACACTTGTGACACCTCAGATTATAGCAACCCAAAAATATGCAGTTGCAGAATAGATACTGAATGTGGCTGTCAGATAGATTTCAGTACCTTTTAAATATCAATCAAAGGAGGAAAATATTTTCTTATTAGAGAAACAGTAAATAGAAACAAGCAATAATTTTATCACCTACATACTTTGGCAGACCAGCTCAGAAGCCTCTAAAAAATAAAAGCTTTTGACACTGGATATATGAGCTATTAGACTGAGAGAAGCCAGTAACATTCAATAATTGATAGTAAATAAATGTATGCACTATTTTTACTTTTTGAAATTTGAAAGTTTCAAGTCAACACATTGAACCATAATTGGCTAATGCACTAGCAGTGTGAATAAGCACGTCCATAAAAATTTCATTTCTTTGGCTCTAACGATGGAGATTGCAGGGGTCTACTAAAATAATTCTCTTTTGTTACTTGGCAGGGTCTAATAATTCCACTGAACAATCGCGACAAATCCATTATAACTTCTGCTTTCCTTCCTTTTTCATGTTTTTTGGGAAACTTCAGTTTAGTGAAATCAGCTTTTTATTTTCCTTGATTTTAAGTTTCATTTAAAAAATATTTTCAAAACAGAGTGGAAAGTCTGTTTTATTATTTATTCAATAAACCTTTACTGGTTGCCATTGTGTGATAGGCACAATGGTGGGTGTAAGAGATCACAAAGAAAGAGCCACCTGCTGGCATAGTGGTTAAGCATGCAACTGCTAACAGAGAGGTTGGCAGTTCAAACCCATCCAGCAGTTCCTCAGAAGAAAGACCTGGCAATGTGCTCCCATAAATTACAGACGAAAAACCCTATGGGGCAGTTCTACTGTGTCACTTGGGGTTGCTATGAGTCAGAAACAACTTGACCATAACCAACAATAGCAAGGTTACAAAAGTGAGTAAGACACAAATCCTTAATTAGTCGCCCAAAGGGGATTACATTCTGTTCTTATTGTTGTTAGGTGCTGTTGAGTCAGTTTCGACTCATAGCAACCCTGTGTACAACAGAACAAAACACTGCCTAATCCTGTACCATCCTCACAGTTGTTCTATGTCTGAACCCATTGTTGCAGCCACTGTGTCGATCCATCTCATTGAGGGTCTTCCCCCTTTTTGCTGACCCTCTACTTTACCAAGCATGATGTCCTTCTCCAGAGACTGGCCCCTCCTGATAACATGTCCAAAGCACATGAGGCAATGATCGCCATCCTTGCTTCCAGGGAGCACTCTGGCTGTACTTATTCAAAGACAGATTTGTTTGTTCTTCGGGCAGTCCATAGTATATTCAATATTCTTCATCAACACCATAATTCAAAGGCATCAGGTCTTCAGTCTTCTGTAATCATTGTCCAGCTTTCTCATGCGTATGAGGCTGTTGAAAACACCTTAGTGTGGGTCAGGCGCACATTACTACTCAAAGTGACATCTTTGTCTTTTACCCATTTGAAACCATCTTTGGCAGCATATCTGCCCAGTGCAACGTGCCTTTGCTTTCTTGACTACTGCTTCCATGAACATTGATCGTGGATCCAGGTAAAATGAAATGCATGACTTCAATATCTTCTCTGTTTATCATGTTTATCTACTAAGGGACATAAATGTAGAGATAAAAATTAAAATATAATTTATTTTTTTTCTTCAGACATAGGACCTAAGGACCTTTTCCAGTTTTAAAACGCGTACTATCCCTCGTTCTGTTCCAACGACTGCCTCTTTCTTGGTCTGTGTACAGGTTCTACATGAGTACATGAGTGTTCTGGCATTCCCGTTCTTCACATTGTTATCCATAATTTCCTATGATCCACACAGTTGAATGCCTTTGCACAGTCAATAAAAAACTGAGAAACATCTTTCTGGTATTTTCTGCTTTCAGCCAAGATCAATCTAATATTAGCAATGATATCCCTTGTTCCATGTCCTTTTCTGAATCTGGCTCAAACTTCTGGCAGCTCCTTGTCAATGTACTGCTGCAACCATTTTTGAATTATCTTCAGCAAAATTTTACTTGCTTGTGATTTTAATGATATCATTAGATAATTTCCACATTCCATTGGATCACCTTTCTTTCGAATGGGCACATATATATTGGACAGGTAGCTGTTTTTTAAATTTCTTGGCATAGACACATAAGCACTTTCGGCTTTGTTTTTTGCCAGTGCCTTCAGTGCAGCTTTAGCTTCTTCCTTCAACACCATTGCTTCTTGATCCTGAAATAGTTGAACATCAACCAATTCTTTCTGATACCGTGACTCTGTGTATTCCTTCCATCTTCTTTTGATGTTTCCTGCATTATTCAGGTTTTTGTCTGTAGAATCCTTCAATATTGCAACTCGAGGCTTAAAATATTTCTTCAGTTCTTTCAGCTTGAGAAATGCTGAGGGTGTCCTTCTTCCCTTTTGGTTTTCTGACTCCAGGCTTTTGCACATTTCAATAGTTTACTTCTGGAGCCACCCTTTGAAACCTTCTGTTCACTTTTTTATGCCATCATTTCTTCCTTTTGCTTTAGTGAACTGTATGCTCAAGAGCAACTTTTAGAGTCTCTTCCGACATCCATTTTGGTCTTTTCTTTCTTTCCTGTCTTTTTAATGACCTTTTTCTTTCTTCTTGCATGATGTCCCTGATGTCATCCCACAACTAGTCTGGTCTTCAGTCATTAGTGTTCAGTGCATCAATTAAATTCTTGAGATGGTCTCTAAACTCAGGTGGATTATATTCAAGGTCCTACTTTGGCTCTTGTGGTCTGGTTTTAGTTTTCTTCAGCTTCAACTTGAACTTGCATATGACCAACTGATGGTGAGTTCCTCAGTCTGCCCTGGCCTTATTCTGACTGATGATATTGAGCTTCTCCATCATCTCTTTCCACAGATATAGTCGATTTGATTCCTGTGTATTCCACCTGGGGAGGTCCATGTATATAGTTGTTGTTTATGTTGTTGAAAAAAAGCATTTTCAGTGAGTTGTTGGTCTTGAAAGATTCTGTCATGCAGTCTCTGGCACCATTTCTGTCACCAAGGCCATACTTTCCAACTACTGATTTTCCTTTGTTTCCAACTTTTGCATTCCAATCACCAGTAATTATCAAGGCATCTTGATTGTATGTTCGATCAATTTCAGACTGGAGAAATCGGTAAAAATTTTCAATTCCTTCAGTTTTTACTGGGTTTGGCGTTAGTGGTTAGTGCATAAATTTGAATAATATTTATATTAGCTGGTGTTCTTTGCAGACCTGTGGCTATTATCCTATCACTGACAGTGTTGTATTTCAGGATAGATCTTGAAATGTTCTTTTTGATGATGAATGTGATGCCATTCGTCTTCAATTTGGCATTCCTGGCATAGCAGACCATATGACTGTCTGACTCAGAATGGCCAATACCATTCTGTTTCAGCTGATGCCTAGGATATCAGTCATCAAATACAATTAAGTATTTCAAAAAATAAACCTTGAGAGGAGAACCTACAGACGGGGAAAAATTTTTTGGCTATTTTTATAATCTCTAAAATCTATAAAATACTTCAACATTTCAACAATGAAAAGACAAATAATCCAATTAAAAATGAGTAAAGAATGTGAACAGGCACTTCACCAGAGAAGACAGTCAGATAGCTAACAGACACATGAGGAAATGCTCGTGATCATTCGCCATCAGAGAAATGCAAATCAAAACAACAATGAGATACCATCTCATGTCAGCATGAAATTAATTCAGTGATTACAACAAATGAAGAATCTGAGTTACTAAAAATAAATTCCTATAACCCATTGCCGTTGAGTTGATCCCAACTCATAGTGACCCTATAGGACAGGGTGGAACTGCCCCATAGGGTTTCCAAGGAGTACCTGGTGGATTCGAACTGCCAGCCTTTTGGTTAGCAGCTGTAACTCTTAACCACTACACCACCAGGGTTTCTAGATTCCTGTAGAAAGCCAATAATTATTATCAAGAAAATAGTCGCCTAAAATTTACTCCAGTTTCTGTTCTTTTTAAATCGCAAAAGAGACCTTCAGTGTCACTTATTTTTTTGCTTTTACATATATGGAAGTTCACTATAGAATTTTACTCTAAATACTTAATATGTTAGAGTTTTGCTACCTATACAAGTTGATAGCCATTCTCAGAGTGAGAGAATCTTACAAACTCAAACTAACATTGATATAGAAAGTTTGTGCCCTTTATCAGCACTCCTATTTAACATTGTGTTGGTGGTCTTAGCTAGAGCAATAAGACAAGAAAAAGAAATACAGGGCATCCAAATTGGAAAGGAAGAAGTAAAACTATCCCTATTTGCAGATGATATGATCCTATACATAGAGAACCCCAAAGATTCCACAAGAAAACTACTGAAATTAATAGGAAGATTTAGCAGAGTAGCAGGATACAAGGTCAACATACAAAGGTATTACTATATACCAACAAAGAGAACTTCGAAAAGTAAATCAGGAAAACAATACTATTTATAAATACCCCTGAAAGGATAAAATACTTAGAAATCTACCCAGGAACATAAAAGACCTGTACAAAGAAAACTATAAAACACTTGCAAGAAACCTGCATAAATGGAAAAACATACCATGCCCATGGATAGGAAGACTCAACAGTGTGAAAATGTCAATTCTACCCAAAGTGATCTACAGATATAATGCAATCCTGATCCAAATACCAACAGCAGTCTTTAATGAGATGGAGAAACTAATCACCAACTTTATATGGAAAGGAAAGAGGTCCCAGATAAGGAAAGCTTTATTGAAGGAAAAGAACAAAGTAGGAGGCCTCACACTGCCTGATCTCAGAACGTACTATACAGCCACAGTAGTCAAAACAGCCTGGGACTGGTACAACAACAGACACATAGACCTGTGGAACAGAATTGAGAACCCAGATGGAAATCCATCCGCATGTGGTCAGCTGATCTTTTGATAAAGGTCCAAATGGGGGAAAACAGTCTTTTAAGTAAATGGTGCTGGAGAACTGTATATCCATCTGTAAATAAATGAAATAGGACTCATACCTCACACCATACACAAAAACTAACTGAAAATGAATGAAAGACCTAAATATAAAACCTAAAATGATAAAGATCATGGAAGAAAAAGTAGGGACAACACTAGGGACCCTAATACATGGCATAAATACAATACAAACCATAACTAACAATGCACAAACACCAGAAAATAAACTAGAAAACTGGGAGCTCCTAAAAATTAAACAATTATGCTCATCAAAAGACTTCACCAAAAGAATAAAAAGAGAACTTACAGACTGGAGAAAAAAATTGACTATGACATGTCTGACAAGGATCTAATCTCTAAAATCTATACAATACTTCAATACCTCAGTAATAAGAAGACCAATAATCTGATTAAAAAATGGGCAAAGGATATGAACAGACCCTTCAACCAAAGAAGACATTCAGGTGGCTAACAGACACATGAGGAAGTGCTTGTGATCATTGGCTCTTAAAGAAATGCAAATCAAATCTTACTCCAACATTAGGGGCACTAATCAAAAATACAGAAAATAACAAATGTTGGAGAGGTTGTGGGAAGATTGTAACTCTTATGCATTGCTAGTGGGAATGTAAAATGTTACAACCACTATAGAAAAAACATGGTACCTCCTTAAAAAGCTAGAAGTAGAAATACCATAAGATCCAGCAATCCCACTCCTAAGAATATATCCTACAGAAATAAGAGCTATCGCACGAATAAACATATGCACACCCATGTTCACTGCAACACTATTCACAATAACTTATATGCCCATGAACAGATGAGTGGATAAACAAATTATGGTAAATACACACAATGAAATACTACTAAATGGTAAAGACAGTGATGAATCTGTGAAACATCTCATACCATGGATGAATCTGGAAGGCATTATGCTGAGTGAAATAAGTTAATCACTAAAGGACAAATATTGTATGAGTGAGACTACTATTATAAAAACTTAAAAAAAGGCTTTACTAACAGAAAAAAAAATCTTTAGTGATTATGAAGGAGGGGAAGGGTAGGGAGGAGAAATCACTAATTAGATGGTAAACAAGTGTTAACTTTGGTAAAGGAAAAGACAACACACAATATAGGACAAGTCAGCACAGCTTGACCACGGCAATGTCCTAGAAGCTTCCTAGACACACCCAAACACCTTGAGATGAAATAAGGATATGATGCTGTGCTGATAAAAACATCACAGTGACAATAGAAAATAACATTTATGAAATGCTTAGTATGTGCCAGAAACTGTATTAAGCGTATAACATGGGCATCTCTTGTTATCTACACCATAGAGTAGATACTGTTACCTTCTACATTTTGCAGATGAGGATCAAAGACAAATAAGTCTGACCTTAGACCCATCTTAAAGGTTTCAATTCTTTTCCTCTTCATGTAGGCTGTCATTCCATGAGCAGTTGCTGACTAGCCACAGGTGTTTTCTAAATTTCTCCAGTTGTATGCAAGGAGCCAGGTTCTTAATGAAAAGGACACTTACTCCAGGGGAATTTCTTTTTCTATTCCTAGGAGCCCTGTGGTACAGTGGTTAAGTGCTCAGCTGCTAACCAAAAGATGGCATTTGGAACCCACCCAACTGCTTCAAGGGAGAAAAACCTGCAGTCTGCTCCCAAAATGTTACAGCCTAGAAAACCGTATGGGGAAGTCACATAGGGTTGATATGATTCGAAGTCAACTCAGTGGCACCTAACAACCATAAGGCTGCCTTTACTTAAATTTGTTGTTAGTTCTGTAGACCATTTAACCAGTTGTAGTTCTGACATGGTGCTATCAGGCTAAATATAGATCTTTAAAGGAAGTTTATGATTTACATTAACTCCTTGATCACTTCACCAAAAATTTTGGATTTGGTTCAGGGGTTATATCAAAATAGAGATTTTGCTTGGCTTAAATTATTTGCAAAAGCACAAATCAGACTGGATTGAAATTGTTTTCCTTACCTCTTTGTCTCACTCACTAAACTGTAAAGTCACTTTTCTCTATCTTTGGCACATAGAGGCTTTCAGTAAAAATTGACTGAAGAGCGAACGAATACATGAGTGAGTAAATAAATGAATGAACTTATATCAGTATCTCAAAGAATCTCTGCCTTTTGCTTGCTGATTCAGCGGATGACTTATAAATGAGCAAATCTCCTTATGGATTTATTTTTGTAAATAGTCCCTGGATTTCTCTTACCACAGTGCTATTCAGACTAAGGTCATGGGTTTCCTACATAATGTGGTCTAGTTCATTCACCACTGGCTATCCTCATAACCTCAGCCCGCTGTGCTGCAGATACGGGCATGGGCTTTCGGCCACAGTGTAACTTAGACCTCTGCATAGTCATGTTTGTCACAGGAGAGAAAGCCAAGTGGCCTTACTGATAAGTTACTAGATTCAGCTAAATGTTCTAAGGAAAATATATTATTATTATACTAAGAAAGTGTTAATAAAGCTGAGTTATTCCATTTCTGCAAAGTGTAAAACATTGAGTAAAGATTTGGAAATATATTTCTGATATAATGTGGTCTGAACTAGAGGTTTATAACTCATCCTGGTTTTAATTGGGTAGGTTTGTTTACATCAGCCACTGAGAGTTTATACCTGTCATTATTCATTTAGTGACACTGAAAAGGTATTTCCAATTTATCACCATTTTGAGTAGAGAAATAACCCTAGTATGAAAAATTGTGTTTCTTGAAGGGTTAAAGAAATGAAAGATGAAAATGAAGACAGTTGTCGCATCTACTTTATTCCCTGTAGGATTTTAAATCTCAGTCTTGCATTACTTTATCTGTCTGTTCGAATGTTCAAAATCTGGGAGGCTATAAGTGACATTGGTGTAGGTGACTTTGCATCTTTCAAATTGTCTGGTCCTGCGACCGTGACAACATCAGAACTTTTTCACCTGGGTGCAGAATGCCACATTTGCCTAGCAGTCACATTAGTAAATATTTTATGAGACACTGTGGATATTTCTCTTTAAGATTAAGTTCTGACTTGTTTCAAAATGAAGCTCTGGTTCCCCTATATCTGTGACTCTTTATGAATTTCCCACTTTTTCTAGTGGAGTGGAGTTTTGTCTAAAAGAATACTGGTAATTTTTTCCTCTAGTGAATAAAGTAGACAGTGAGACTAATTTCATGCCCTGATATTTAGTTGTGATTTTAATATGTATGAAACCATACCCCTTGACAGATAGAAGGAAAATGTATAAAAACTACACTGTAAATATTATCCAGAAGCTTGGTTCAGGCCATTAAGCTCAACCCAGCTTTTTCCACCAGACGTCTTGTAGGATGATGCTGCCTTTGTCTTCAGAGTTTATGTGAATTAAGGGAGTATTTTTTTTTTTTGTAAAAGCAGAATCCTGGGTAATGCAAGCAGTTAATGTGTTTGGCTGCCAACTCAGAGGCTGGCAGTTTGAATCTACCCAGAGGCGCTTCGGAAGAAAGGGCTGGCCATCTACTTCTGAAAAAATCAGCCTTTGAAAACCCTGCAGAGCACAGTCCTACTCTGACAGACATGGGGCCACCATAAGTCAGAGCTGACTTGACAGCAACTTTTTTTTTTAATTATTGTTATAAAGACAGATGAACACAAGCTTTGGAACTTAAAACACACACAGTGTAGAAGCATGGCCTGACCCTTTTAGCCAGAATTTACATCTAAAACTCACGAAGCGTAAAGCACTAAAATCATCTGAAACCCTCTCATTAAATATTTAATCTGGTTTTCTTCTTTCTCACTTACTCGTACTCTGACTCAGCATAAGGTCAGGCTTCCTTGACTGGTCATCACAATAGATTTACTTTAAAAATACCTCTGTGAAAGACAACTCATCAGACATGAAAGGGACTGGACAGTGGGTAGGAGAGAGATGCTGATGAAGAGTGAGCTAATTATATCAGGTGGACACTTGAGACTGTGTTGGCATCTCCTGTCTGGAGGGGGGATGGGAGGATAGAGAGAGTTGGAAGCTGGCAAAATTGTCACGAAAGGAGAGACTGGAAGGGCTGACTCATTAGGGGGAGAGCAAGTGGGAGTACAGAGTAAGATGTGTATAAACTTATATGTGACAGTCTGACTTGATTTGTAAACGTTCACTTGAAGCTCAATAAAAGTTAATTAAAAAAAAAAAATACCTCTGTGAGACACCAGAGGCCCTCTTAATTGTTCATTTAATCCAACCACATAGATCACTTGGTTGATTGCTCACATGCGATGTATTAATTATGTTCTTTGTTTTAACTTTTTGGGAGGCTCCTGGAAGCAGGCCTGCAGCCCTCCGGAAATAGGTATCCTGGCCAGGGCCCACCTAGTATAGCACTTTCTATAGTGTTCTTTATAGGATAGCTGTTTTGGCATGGCTGACTCCTCCATGAGATTGTAAACTCTGCAGGGCTGGAGCCAGGTCTTACTCAGCTCTGGATCCCATTCAGTCAACAAACATATATCCAGCACCTATGGCGTACCAGGTACCAAACTTAACCAGTTAATCAGTTGCCACCCATGGCAACCCATGTATTTCGGGAGTAGAGCTATGCTTCATAGCCTTTTCATGGCTATGAACTTTCAGACACAGATTACCGGGGCTTTCTTCCCAAGTGCCTCTGGGTGGCTTTGAACTACCAACATTTCTGTTAGTAGCCAAGCACTTAACCTTGAGTGACACCCAGGACTCAGGTACCAAACTAACCCGTTGCCATCGAGTCAATTCCGACTCATAGTGACCCTATAGAACAGAGAAGAACTGTCCCATAGGGTTTCTGAGGAGCGGCGGGTAGCTTTGTACTGCCAACCTTTTGGTTAGCAGCTGAGCTCTTAACCACTGCGTCACCAGGGCTCCCAGTTACCAAACTAGACCCTGAGAACACAAAGATGGTTAGGATGCAGCCTCTGCTGTCAGAAAAACTCTGTCAACAAGGAGAGAGAGAAACATGATAAGGGTAGTAATGGGGTAGCATCAGCATAACACTGTGCCAGTTTTTGTGTTAAGTGTTTAGTAAGAATCATCCAAATAAAACACTGTGACACAGAGACTGTTGACGTCTCTATTTGCCATTGAGAAAACTGAACCCATTACCCATTGCCATCGAGTTCATTCTGACTCATAGCAACCTGATAGGACAGAGTAGAACTGCCCCGGAAGATTTCCAAGGAACGGCTGGTAGATTCAAACTGCTGGCCTTTTGGTTAACAACTGAGCTCTTCAACCACTGTGCCTTGTCCATAGACTGTAGTAAGTAAAAGCAAAATTTGAACATAGGCAGTTTGATTTTGTGGAGTTTGAACTTTTAACCACAAAATTATACAGCCTAGGGTTTGTGATAAAGGAGTGTGTTACCAAATCACAGAGAAGGGAGGGCCTAATTTTCTTCTTTGCTGAGTGAGTCAGAGTAGGGGAGAAGGGTTCACAGAGGGAGCTAAGGATGTATAGGATTGTAACAGGCAAAGAAAAGGAAGGAGAGTCCAGGGATGGGAACAGCACAGAGATGTGAAAACAGGGCCCCCAAGTTAGCAGTTCATGACCAGTCCAGAGAACATGGTTTGAGATTTGTTGAGGGTGAAGTAGACTAGTTAGGTGGGGAAAGTTACAGGTAAGTTGAGAAATTTGAACTGTATACTGAAAAATATAGCAACCCTTTAAAGGATTTTAATTAGAAGGATATAATTACATCTTTATTTTAGAGGGAAAAATTGTAATGACAGTACAGAAAAATTGGGTCAGCCAAAATAGATAGCGTTGGTGACTTCTTCAAGGAGAAGAAGCGAGTCTTGGGTGAAGCCCGGATTTCTGGTTCAGGTGCTGCTGTTGTCCTGGAAGCAGCATAAATTCATTATAACCCTTTTAGAAGATTATCTTCCAGCATGTGTGAAGTGTCTTAAAAATGCAGACACTTAGTGATTTCATGTCTGGGAATTGGTATTGGGAAATAACACTAAATCAGAGATATGCCTTCAGCTCAGCGTTTGTGATAACATCGTTCAGAGTGTTTAAAATGCATTAGTGGAAATGAAGGAATAAGTATGTAAATAAATGATTGAATCATTGGTAACAAATAGTGGAAAAGTTGGAAACAACAGAGAGGAATGGTTAGTATACTATACTACATTCACTGGGTAGTGAGTATGAATTGATAATAAATGACTCTGAAAAATATATGGAAGATTTTATGGTAATTTAAAAAAACAAAAAGAAACTTGATGGAAATACATCAAATCATAGTGATGGCTTTGTCTTCTGTTTTCAAAAATGTGCTTAATTCATTTTATAATGGAAGAAGAGGAAACACTTTGGGAATATCAATTTTAGACTCATGTCTGAGTTATATGAAACATCAGAGTAATAAAAGATAGTAAACAATTGGAAATAGACTTGAAATTCCCCTCTTGAGTTACACACTGAAGACATTTATTAAATGTTAATTTTTTTTTTAAATTGAAGTCCTAACCATTTTCCTTCTCCTTGAGTCAAAATCTCAGAATGTTATCAAAATATGCTAGAAGTTTTACCATCATTTGAACTTAATATGTTGGTGTTTTGTGCCGTTGAGTCGATTCTGACTCGTGGCAATCCCGTGTGTTACGGAGTAGAACTGCTCCATAGGATTTTCTTGGCTGAAATTTTTAATCTGCCTTGGAAGAAGTACAGCCAGAATGCTCATTAGAAGCAAGGATGGCAAGACTTCATCTCACATACTTTGAACATGTTATCGAGAAGGATCAGTCCCTGGAGAAGAACATCATGCTTGGTAAAGTCAGAACCAACTCAACGGCACCTAACAACAACAAAGAGGGTCAAGGAAAAAGAGAAAAACCCTCAACGAGATGTATTGACACAGTGGCTTCAGCACTGGGCTCAAGCATAAAAATGATTGTGAGGATGGTGCAGGATCGGGCGGTTTTTGTTCTTTTGTACATAGGGTCTCTATGAGTTGGTGCCTCATAGAGGCGGCCTCTTTGCTTTACAACTGTATACTTGAAGCAATAATTTTAATCAGCAAATCTCAGATAACTTGGAATAGGCTTTATTTCAGACATTTCATAAAGTTATTTTTTTCTTTTACACAAAGAAAACATTGATTGCTTTCCCTAAAATCTATCATTTTTCTGACTTAGCAGTTCCTGTTCCAAGGTCTAGGGTCTATTCTCACTGTTTTCAGATTTTTAATGAAATAGAATCCAGAGGCATGTTTAGTCTATTGAATTTTGATGGGCCTTTGACAATTGAGGTATTTTCTAATAGGAGATTTTGGTTCATTAACCTAGTAGGCCAGTGTACCAACTGTGCCGCAGCAAGGGTGTTCGGATTTAAAGACCTCTTCTTTTGGGGTACAGAATAGTATTTAGAAAAAAGAGCTGATTCTGCCTACCTTATTATCTGAAACCTTGTAAAATATGAAACAAAGAATCTTCTTGCTTGTTCTAAGATATTTGGCCTAGGGTAGCTCGGAGGGCCTTTGTAAACTCAAACCTAAGTCTTTAATCTGACACTGAATATTCTTACACTGGGCTGATTGTACCTAGGGAATTTTTTGTTTGTTTTATTTTGTTCTAAAATCTTAGCTAAGAAGTATTTTCTTTTTGGACTTGCTACCTGAAACGTGCAGAGCTAAGCAAAGTTACTTGGTGGCCTTTGATCCCATTAGAGAGTTCAGAAGTGGTGGCCTGGATCCTTGAATGAAATCTGATATTAAAATAACACCAAACTAAAGTCATGTAATGTACCCGTTCAGAATAACCAGGACGTAGGGGAAATAAAATGAGTTTCAATTGGCTTCCTTTGCTCACTTGACTTTCCTCTCACTTTTGAGTAAATTTTAACCCACACCTCTGCTTATCAAAGACATGGCAAAACGTAAAATCCCTAATTCCAATTTAGAAATTTTAGAAGCTATCAAAACTTGATAAACAGCAGCACTGTCTTCAGCACTCCAAGAAAACCTAGTGACAAATGCTGCTAATGAATTTCGCCAAGTTCAGGTACTACTCCAATGTCATCTACGCACACTATTTTATCTTTCATGAATCTTGGCCTCATCACATTTGGCCGTTTTTGAGGCCTGACCCAATGACCTTGTGTTTGCAGGTGGACTCTGCTTCACCTGGGCCCTAGTATTTTCTTCAGTGTGGTCTGTGAACCTTTTCCTCCTGGCTTCTCAGCGATGGCAAGCAGGCAGCCTTCAGCAAATGTGGTGATTACCCCAGAGTTTCAGCTCGTTTATGGAGTCATTCCTCAAGGGTTTATTGGAAGCTTACTATGTGCTAAGCAGGGCCAAGACTAGGGTGAGAGTGAATGCCTCCTTAAATTCTGCACCATTAGTGCCTCCTTTGCCTCACCCTAATCCTGGCCCTATGTCCAAGCACCATGCAGGAGACTGGGGTTGCAGAGCTGATTATGATATCAGCAGTCCAGTGGGAGACACATAAATGAGACAGTGGGAGTTGTTTTTATTGTCTCAAATTGTAGATTAAGCCATGCTGCACGTTTTTTCTATTCTCTGTAGGTGACTACATAATAAACTCAAAACAGAAAAAAGAAAAGTCTGGAGGTATTTTATTTAAAATAGGTTACAGATTTTACATATATATATACACACACACACACGTTCATTCCTCTATCAAACTCTTAGAATTAGCCCAGGAAGAGTACTTTAAATGCTCTTATTTACCAGCTGGGTAGAAGAATAAAACTGTTTTGTTTTTGCCTTCATTAAATAATAACAAATACAGAGGAAAGGTGTATGGACCCTATGTGGACTTACCATCTCATTACTTACAAAGTGATTTCTTAAAATTATAATCAAATATTTATTTCGCAAAGGAATTAAGTTCCCTTTTGATCTCTAACTTAGCTTTTTGAGAATCAGACTGCAAAATTCCTTTGTGATGGTGCTTACTTAGGTGGTAGGTAGGATGCTCAAGTTAACCTTTAATGACTTTAGTTCTGCAACTCAACTTCTGAACAAGCACGATACTTCGCCCTGCTTTTTCTTGATAGAGTCTGGTTTGGATGCGGGGGAGGCTTTCAGGCTGTCCGCTTGTTTGCTTCTGTTCAGTAGTGGTGGCCATCAGCGCCCCAAACAAAAAACTCAGCATCGGTGCCCGTCGTTTAGTATTTAGAAAGGGCCATTGAGTTGAAGATGTTAATTACATCACGGCCATGCTGGCCTTTTGCCGTGTTACCTACATTCTTCTATTTTCAATTGGTGGACTTTTTAAGGTTCAAATAATTTAGAAACAACCTTCTGTTAAACATTTTTAAATACATATTCTTTCTTAATTTCTTCTTAATTACAGAGTAAAGAAATTGCATTCCAACTTCATGAGGATTTAATGAAGGTTCTTAATGAGCTTTATACGGTAAGCACATACTCTTTCTTCTATTGCAGGTATCCTTGTTCAGAACCCTGGTTTGTAGAAGCACTGCTCATGTTAGACCTGATTCCAAACCAGAGTGTTGATGCTCGCTTCTTTGGTTGAAATGTGGAACCAAATAGATAGATGCACATTGCTGTATTTCTTTACACCCATCCCAATTTGGGGAGACTTGTTTTCAAAAATATAGGTGTCCCAAGAAGACACATTTTTAACTGGTTGGATCATTATGTTAACTGTGCATATATTAAATTCCAGACTATTTTGTTTTAAATTGTTGTCATTCCTAGATTAACTATTTCTGGGACTTGAGCAATTTAGAATTGCTTTATTCTGGTACTTTAATTTATTTTTCTTCCCATTTCAGTTCAATTAATTGTTTGGCTAGTGACTTAAAATGTAATGCATTACTTTTTTTTTTGTATCTATTTTTCCCTCTTGGCAACAATTTGCTTCTTTGAACTTAAATTTTATTTAGGGTACAGTATGTAATCATAAGAAATTAGATGCTTAAAAACTATGTTGAAAAATAAAACAAAAAAAAATCTAAAACCAATTAAGGTTTCAAAGTTGCAGTTTAGCCATATGCCCATGTGAATTTTTTAACACTTGATCATATCATTAAATACAAGGTTTTTTGGAGGAGTTTTTATTTTTTAAAAGAGAATAACAATGAGAAGTGGGCAATATTAATTTGTCCTGACTATAGATATTTAGGGGAAACCGTGGTGGCATAGTAGTTAAGTGCTATGGCTATTAACCAAAGGGCTGGCAGTTTGAATCCACCAGGCGCTCCTTGGAAACTCTATGGGGCAGTTTTACTCTGTCCTATAGGGTCACTGTGAGTCGGAATCAACTCGACGGCACTGGGTTTGGTTTTGGTTTTGGTTTATAGATATTTAAGAGCCCTGGTAGCATGGTCATTAAGAACTTGGCTGGTAACCAAAAGGTCGGCAGTCAGATCCGCCAGCTGCTCCTTGGAAACCCTATGGGGCAGTTCCACTCTGTTCTGTTGGGTTGCTATGAGTCAGAATCGACTCGACTGCAACAGGTTTGATTTTTTTTTTTTTAATGGATGTTTACATTTTTATTGCACAAGATTACTTAGAATTTTTCTTTTCATGCAAATTAAACCTGAAACTTTTGAAAATATATTACTTGCTTTATAAATTGTTCCTAAAAGGCCATATGTATCAATTGCAATTTTGTGAATTAAATCATTTTTAATGCTTCATGGGCACTTGTTAATTAAGGAATCCATAATATTAAACTTTTATAAAAGGAATGGTAGTTTTATAAAATGAACTTTTCATTTTTTTTGTATGTGTGTGATAATTCTGTATTTTTATATAGCGTGTTTGCTGTACCTGTGCTTATAAATTGAATGATAGTTTCTATGAGTTTGTTAGGAGCCCTCATGGCACAACAGTTAAGTGCTCAGGTGCTAACGGAAAAGTTGGAAATTCAAAACCACCCAACAGCTCTGTGGGAGAAAGACCTGATAATCTGCTCCCATAAATATTACAGCCTAGGAAACCCTGTGGAGCAGTTCTACTCTGTCACATGGGGTTGCTATAAGTCGAAAATCAACTTGACAGCACTTAACAAGTTCCTCCACCAGAAACATTTACCTTTATGTAGGTTGAGGGTGCAAAAGCCTTATTTGATAGGGTCACACCCATATACAACATACCCAATAAAGTTGATTTTTTTAGATGATCAAGCCCAATTGTTGACCCATGCTTTGTGTGATTTGTTAATATCTGATAACCTAAGGTATAAATAATTTTTAGGTGCCCTGGGTATAAAATGTAAAAGGTTAAATGACCGTCATGCCTCTGAGACTACCAAGAAAAATAAGTAGAAAGTCTGTGTCATCTTTCATTAAACGTGTATGTGTGCGCGCGCGTGCACGCTCTGGTGAAAATTTACAGTTCACGTTAGTTTCTTATTCAAAAATTTACGCACAGGTTGTTTTGTGACATCCATTGCAATCCCTGCAAGGTGACGGTACTTTCCTTCTTTCCACCTCAGGTTCCCTGTGTCCACTTATCCAGTTTTCCTGTCTCTTCCTGCTTTGAGGCAGGAGTTGCCCATTTCGTCTCATATATTCGATTGAACTAAGAAGCATGTTCCTCACGTGTGTTATTTGTTTTGTAGGCCTTTCTAGTCTTTGAAAAGTAGACTTCGGGAGCGGCTTCAGTTCTGAGTTAGCAGGGTGTCATTGAACTGTTTTAAAATGAAGACTTCGTGGTACTTCCCTTGTGGTTGCCTTTGCTGGAACATTGTTTTACCTAGAAATACAAATCAATCCCTAATACTTTTGAAAATAAGTTTATTGGCTGTCATAGCTTCGTAGACAAGAGCCTGGTGATGGTGGCCTGATACTAGTAATACTAGTCAAAGCAACTGTGGCAGATGAAAAAGTCAGTAGGATGTTGTGAAAATTTTATCAGTGAGGAATGTGTGTAGTGGAATTTCCCCTAGATTCAGCCTGCCAGTTGAATTTAGACCTTTAGTAGACTCTGCACAGCTGAATCAAGTATGCAGACACCTCCTCCAAACTCTTATCAAAATCAGTCTGAAAGCCTCAAGGAACCAGGGTCTAGGCAAAGCCTCTAGAGGTTGAACGACCCTGTCGTAGTCCTTTAATCTCTCTGAATCAACTGAGGAATAAAGGAATAATAGAGGCAGGCAATGAGGTTTTAATTAGGTAATCTGTATATTGCTTTGAGCTCCTGGGAAAATTTTTTATTTTAATCAGAGAGCATGCACAGCCAGGGCCAGAGGTCATATTCCTTGGGGAGATGCCTTCGTATTACACACAGTCTTTTTACTCTAAAAAGAGATGATGTTTGGTCTCTCTTGCACTTTAAATTCAGACAGAAATTCTATCATATTTCATATGGAATCTATTATACATACTGTGCACCTGTACTGAATTGGTAGTTTCTATGCATTTGTTAAGAGCCCTGGTGGCACAACAGTTAAGCACTCAATTGCTCACCGAAAGGTTGGCAGTTCAAACCTGCTCAGTAGGTTTGCAAAAGAAGGACTGGAGATGAGGATTATTTGAACCGTGAGCCAGGGTTTGGAAGAGTGTGGCTTAGGTTCCATATACAACCATTGACTGGTATTTTGGTCTTGAACAAATAACCTACTGAGTTACACTATGCATCGAATGTCATACGGCTAAGTATGTGATAATGATCCCTAAGGCAACACTTTAACCGCTGTGCCACCAGGGCTCCTATGAGATATGTAGCCTCATAGAATTGAGGGTGCGATTTAATTGCCTTTTCAGACAAATATTCACCCCTCCCTTCCTCTCAGCACCTGAGGCTCCTTGAGAGTTGAAGGTAAACATCTTGAGAAACGTATTAACTTTTTTCTCGCCGTGGAGTTTAAACTAAATTATAGCCTGCCGCAGGGGTGGACTTCCCTTTTCCAAAAATATTTCTCCCACAGGTCTGTTGGTTATTCCAAACGTTATATTGTGAGGCTTTGTCTTAAATATAATAACAAATGTCCAGGAAGGAGAACATAAAGATTCCTAATGATCACTTTGTACCTTAGAGCGAATCGAGTTTTATCAGTTCCTTTGAAAACAGGTTGTGTGAAGAAGGCAAGAAACCCTGGACTTCTGGACCGGGGAGAGAGGGTGGTGGTGGTAGAGCGGCTTCTGCAAGAGGAGGAAAGGCCGTGAAGACATGCGCTTCTTTTCCCACATTTTCGCCTTGATGTGGCCTTTATTTGCAGAAACAGAGCCACAAAACAATTTTCAGCCTCCATCTGGATTCTTAGACCACCACAAGGATCAGCTTGAAGCAGGATTACATTTGACATTTGGCCTTGAGTAATAGTGGCACCCAAAATAATGACATAAACAAAATAGAAGTTTATTTTCTCTCTCATATAAAAAAAGTCCAGAGGTGGGCATTCTTAAGCTGGTATGGAGGTGATATATATCTGTCTGGGAATTAGGTTCTTCCTAATTCACTATTCAGAGAAATCTAAGTGTAGTCTTTGTCTTTGTAGTTCAGTATAGTTGTTAAAACTCCAACTATTACATCCACATTCCCGGCAGCTGAATGTAGAATGGGAAGAGAGCAGGCCCTCCGTCTCTTAAGGAGACTTAATGAAAGTCTCCTATAGTACTTTTACATCTCATCGGTCAGAACTTAGACCATGATCCTACCAGGCGGCAGGGAGGTCTGGGAATTATAGTCTTTTAGCTGGCCAGCTCGTTATCAACCAGATCAAAATTGTGGGCTCTGTTGATTTGAGAGAGAAAGGGAGACATTTGTAGGTAACTAGCTGTGCGTGCCTGAGTGGCTCACATTTATCACATGCTTGCTGTGTATGTGCCAGTTACTGTGTTAAACACATTAACTTGCGTTATTTCACGTCATTTTTACAACATCATCTCTATGAGGTGGCTACTCTCATTATCCCCATTTTACAGATGAGAAAAGCTGTAAGGCTCAGGGAGCTAAGGCGTTTGCCTCAGGTTGCACAGTAAGCAGTGGAGTGGAGTCTCAAATCCAGGTGTGGCTCCAGAGCCTGTGCCCTTTATAGCTCCTTGGCTATATTGTCATACTTTTAGGGAACCATTTTCTAAGGTCTCTAAATGTTAATGCCTTCCCCAAGCACAAAAAATTTAAACAATTTATCACCTGTTTATTTGTATTTTTTAGGATCAATACTAACGTCGCTTTAACAAAAACACAAGTGAAAAATTGACAGTGTGGCCCCCTGGCAACCTGTATTTCTTAGAAAGGTTTGTTTAAATAAATGATCCAGCAGATGGAACTCATTGAGCTAAAAGTAAAAGGGTGAGCCAAGATCCTCAAACTCCGTTTCTCAATCTAATCTGCTCAAGGATAGAATAAGTAGTTTTGGGAGTTAAGAAACCAAGGAAGGGTCCTCTAATGAAACAAAAATAATTGGATTGGCCATCAGCAAACTTGTATCTGAAGAGCAGCTCGTTCATTGCTAGTTCTAGTTGTAAGACACTGGGAAATCCCTTAGCCCCACTCCCACCCCTGGGCACCTGGCAAGGCATCACAGCATAATGGGGAAGGGTCAGTGCTTAAGGCACAGCCTCCCTCACCACTTTCTGGCTGTGTGTAACTCTGTGCCTTGGTTTCATTATCTGTAAAATGGAGATAATAATAATACTAAACTCTTAAAGAGTTGTTATAGAAACTAAATGTCATAAAGACTAATTCATTTATTCAACAAACATTTTTTGAATGCTCACTGTACCAAAACAAAAAACCAAGCCCATTGTCATCGAGTTGATTCCAACTAGTGTCAACCCCATGTGTTACAGAGTAGAACTGCTGCATAGGGTTCTTTTGGCTGTAATCTTTACAGAAGATTTTGCCAAGTCTGTCGCTATGAGTCGGAATCGACTCGATGGCCCTGGGTTTGGTTTTGGTTTTTGGTTCTTCCATTGAGCCTTTAGGTGGGTTTGAACCACCTATCTTTAGGTTAGCAGCCAATTGTAAACCTACTGTACCAGGCACTGTTAAAATACCTCCTCTCACGGCATGTATAGTCTTAGCGAGGGGAGACAGACAATATACAGATAAATATGTGATATAGCTGGTGTAAGCGCTAAGAAGAAAAATAAATTTGATTTAATACAGATAAAGCATTTAGAACAGTGGCTGGCATATAATAAGTGCTTAATAAATTTTTTTTTTTTTATAATAAATGTCAGTAGCTAATGTCATCATTATGGCCATAGCCCTCTTCATCATCACTGGAGTGGGGATGATAACAGCTTCTTGTCTGTTTCAGAGTCAATGATGTGAAATTAAAGTTTTTTTTTTACTTATAGATAGGGTTCTCCCCCACATACACCATGGAGATATGTTATTACCTTTGTATAAAAATAATAAAAAATTTAAAAAAAGGAGAAGCTAACTTCCCCTAAGAAAACTAAATCAATAACAAATGTTAATAAGGCTGTAATTGGGGAAGTGGAGGAGCCCTGGTGGTTAAAGCACTCGGCTGCTAACCCAAAGGTCAGCAGTTCAACCCCCCTTAGCCACTCCGTGGAGAAGGATGTGGCAGTCTGCTTCTGTAGAGATTTTACAGTCTTGGAAGCCCTAGGAGGCTATTCTGCTCTGTCCTGCAAGGTCCCTGTGAGTCTGAATTGACTCGGGAGCAGTGAGTAATTGGAGAAGTGGGGATGATAAGGAACAAAAACAGAGAAAAATGGTGACACTAAAGGTTAGGGAGCGTTCAACACCAAATTTGCCACCATCAGTCTGGCAAGGGGCTAATCATGAACCAGTGTTTTAAGGTGTTAAGCCTGCCTCCTAATGCCAAAATTCCAAACGCATTTATGCTGTATTTTAGTAGGAAAGCAATTATTTATCCTCTATTAAGGAACCGTGGTGGTACAATGGCTAAGTACTCAACCGCGAACGGAAGGGTTGGCAGTTTGAACCCACCGGCTGCTTCTCAGGAGAAAAAAAGCCTTGCAACAAGTTCATGTCAAGATTCCAGCCCAGAAAACCCTATGCGGCATTTCTACCCTGTCCTATAGGATTGCTATGAGTAGGAATCGAGTTGGTGGCACACAAAAACAATATTCCTTTATTTTGCTTAGGCTCCATATTCAACATTTTACAAAACAAGGACACATGCTCTTTGTCCTCAGTAAACTAATTCTTATAGAGATTATTAGCACAGATGTCATGATAAATGCACATGAAATTGATTGTTAATTATGTCTAATTGATTATCACACTCTCGATACATTAGTGGCACATATGGTTGCCCAGAGTCGAGAGGTAAAGTATCCTCAAATTCTATTAAATCAAGAGGCAAAGAACTGAGAAAATGAAGGCTTTTTGAACTCTTACTATGATGCAAGCACTGTGTTAGATGCTTTCACATTAATTATCCCATTCATTTCTCTCAGCAGCTCCATGAGGCAGGGATTCGGAATCCCACTTTTACAAATGGGGAACTGGGTCTCAGAATAATTAGCTGAAGATCACGGAGACAGTAAATGATCCGAAATTTATACCCAGTCCTGTCGCTGAGACTCATCCTTTCCCCACTGAACAGCTGCCTTAGGGGGAAGAATGTGTGGAGGCAATGGGGAGAGGAAGGATGGAACCTAATTTTAAAGAATAGTTAAAGTGCTTAAGTAAAACTCTCATGCCTCTTACGCTTGTGAAAGCTTGATTTCACTTTCTCGACTAGTTGATATGGGGTACAACAAAACGGGCAAGTTACCCAAATGGCTTTGTACATTCAGCTTTATTGTTAGGATATCTTAAGGTGCCTCTTTAGAATTTAATAACCTTTCATTTAGTTTTAGTGTTTTATGTGTCAACACTACTGTTTAGCTATGCGCTCATACAGAGTGATTACTGCTAAGTATCGGTGGTTTCCGTTCACCTTTGTCTTCTTCCTTCTGAGCTCTTACCTCTGATTTGCCTAAGAAATGTAAATGGAGAATGGAGGCCCTACTGGTACAAGCCTAGAGGCTGCTGAGCACCTTATTACAAGTTACCGGGAAAACAGTGTTGCTGAATATACACAGGTATCTACCCTGTGCCACCGTCGTCTCCACACAACTTGGCCCTTATGTAACTTTGACACACTTCTCTCTTTAAAATGTTGAAATAAGAGGAGCTAATTATTTTAATTATTTTTTAGAGAGAATAAGAGGGAAGAAACTGTTTATTATTTCAAACCCTTCCTTGAAAAGTCAGCCTTTCAGGACTGCTGAGGAAAGCTTTCTTGGTGGGACTGTGTGAGCCTCCCACAAACCAGGAAGTAATGCATTCTTCAGTAAAGAAGAAACATGCCCAAGGCAAGGTTGAAAAGTCATTCCAAAAGAGCCTGAGGTACTTGCCGGCTCATATCAGAAGATTTTTCTCTGAGCCTCAAAGAGGTTTTTTATTTTTTTTTTTGTATTTATTTTAGCTTAGGGGCATTTAAAGTATTTGAAATACCTATTTCTGTAGTGAAAATGAAATTTCATTCCTTCAAGATGGACTACCGTGGGGTCAGGGTCTCGGAACAAAATCCTGAACAGAGGAATATGGCGTAAAGGATAGAAATTGAAAACCACATTCTCTGTGATGCCACCTGGAAAACGTTTTTAAAAGCAATCTATTTCAAGATTGTTGGGCTGACAAAGTATTTCCATATCTGCTTCCCTGGCTTTGATTGCTAGACACTTGGATGGAAAGTGTTGGGATCATATGACTCCCTGCCAACAACTTCTGAATTCTAACCTTGGCTTTGACACAGACTGACTTTAGAGACTCACTTAGCTAATTTAACCTGGCTTCATTTCCCTGCCAAAATTATTAGTAGTAAAACGATTTCCATTGCAAAGATCTCTGAGGACAACTGCTTGATAAGAACTTCGTGTGTAGATGTCTTAGGACACCTTGCTAATTAATGATGCCAACTGCTCCCTAGTGCCTACTTGAAGTTTTCATTTTCTGTCTGAGATCTGAGAATTAGTTTTGATTGGTGCATGTGAATCACAGATAGGACTATTTTTAAAGAAGTGAGCAATATGAGCCAAGAAAAGAGAGAGAAATAACGTCTTCGAAATGAAAATAGAAAGTATAGTTTAGTTTAAAAACAAAAGAACTTAAAGATGTTTTGTATCAAGATTTCTTTTCTGTAAAGTATTTTATCCAAGCTTTTGCATTCAGAAATACAGTAGTATGCTTTTTAAATGAATACGATGAGACATCTTAATCAGAATTTTTTTTAATGGGGTAAAGTGCTTAGCTTTGTTTACTATTATTCATCAAACTCATATGTATTTGTGTGTGTGTGTATGAAAAACCAAACCCATTGCCTTCGAGTTGATTCTGACTCGTATAAAACGCACCCAGTGCTGTCAAATCGATTCTGATGCATATAGCACTTGCCAAATCATGGAATAAATTATGGGCATTTTTCTTGGATTTATTGTCTCAAAATGATGGGCATTTTCCTTGAATTTATTGGAAATATTGTTCAGAAGAAATGCAAAAACTAATGAGGGAAATCTAAATCAGTCTTATCAAGTCATCCAATTCAACATGTCTTATCTTAGTTCTAAATTTAATCCTATCATAGGATAATAGAATTTTAGATATGACGAAATTAACTCCTTATTTCAGAGGAATATCACTGACACCCAGAGAGATTAAGTGATTAGGAGCTTCAGGTGAGACACAGTGTCACGTCATCTTTATGCCATGCACTGTTGTAAGCCCTTTACAAAACTACCCTATGGAAGTAGGTGGAGTCCCCAGCTGCTGCCAACGATTTATGCATTCGGCTGCTAAGCAAAAGATTAGACGTTCAAGTCCATCAAGAGATGGCTTGTAAGAAAGTCCTGGCAGTCTACTTCTGAAAAATTAACCATTGAAAACCCTATGGAGCACAGTTTTACTCTGACACACATTGGGTCATCATGAGTCGGAATTGACTGGATGGCAAGTCGGTTTGTTGTTCCTTTTATGAGGTAGGTGAGATACAAAGAGATTAAGTACCTTGCCCAAGGTTTCACAGCTGGAAGTCTCAATTCTGGCAGAATAGACACTCTTACCCCTCTTTTTTATTGGTGATTATAATCGACTCAATGGCAGTTTATAATATATAATCACCAATAAAATATATATAATCACCAATAAAATAAATAAATAAATATATAAAACGGCAACGGGTTTGGTTTTTTGGCTTTATAACATAAAATAGACCATTATATACCAAAAGGATATATTCAGGCAGAAGGCTTTGGAGATCCAACAGGAGAGGTACAACATTGAGTTTGAGAAGAAATATAGAGAGGAAACAGATCTGAAAATGTACTTTGAAAGATAGGGTTTCAGTACCATATTTTAATGCAAATAACCCGCGCCTCCTACATTTGTTTGACAACCCCTTCCTCCCTGCCCCAAGGCATTTTCCTAAGTGCTGCTATACCATTTTTTCTTTTTTTTTAAACATGCTGCTGTAATAGGAGAGATGAAGGAGAGAAGGGGAGGCATTCAAGGCAAAAGGAGCTGCCAAGGCATGTAGAGTTCAGAAAAGCACAAGGCATGTTCAGAGAATTCCCCTCTGGAGTCATATCTTAGGAAAAAGAAAATATGGAGTTAAAAGATTTCAGGAGAAATACTAAGATGAGAATGTAAAGAACACAGGCAGCAAAAAATGATTAGCCATCTTAACAAAAGCAGTTTAAAAACTTAAAAACCTTTCCTGCACACATTAACAAAGGCCTCTGTCTGTTTTTGTTTTGTTTTTTTAATAAATGGAGTAAGAACTATTGTATTGGAGGCATAAGAGGGTTTATGTCAAGTTCCAAACAATTTTTCACTGAAAGAAAAGGCATCTCCATTAGCCTTTCCATTTTAATTGATGCTGCGATTCTAAGCATTGTTTGAGCTTTTCTGATCTCAAGATCCCAAGGGTCTTAAATATTTTTGTACTAAAATATTGTTTGCATATTTTATACACTAAATCTTATAACTTAGGTGTCTAATGCCATATATATAATGATGAAAATGTGAAACATTTCCCTGAGTAGAATAAAATATTTAAAGTTGCAGATGACTTTGAAACTCTAGTAAATTCAGTGGCCTCTCATTATGCGTGTGCTTTCCCCCTCCATGTGGCCAACTCCTTGGAACCAAAGACTCTGTAGTTTAGCTTCTGTTGCCAGTGTGCTCAGCTTGGCCCTGGTTAATACATATTCGAAGTATGAACACTTGAGATTTTTTTTTTTTTTTCCTCCAGCAAAATTAAACTTGTATTGCTCAGTGCCTCTGAAGACTTTCTATGAAAACCTCTTTTGAAACTAGGACTTTCTGAACGACCTTCTCTATCACTGACTCTCCCTGTTGACTTTGTTGGGCAAGGATTAAGTCTTTTTGCAGCTCAGTTTTTTTATCCAGAAAAGAGAGACCTATTGCTCCCCAGCCTCCCAGGTGCATGAGAATAAACAAGTTAACTTTGGCTGGGCTAGGGTGTTTGTCAGCTTAAAAGGCATGATGTTTCATTAATTGGGATATTTTTATGAATTTTAATAGCATTTATTAAGTGTTCACTGTGTGCCAGTTCCTACTGTGAGTGCTTTACGGATATTCACTTTATCTTCACAATAACCTTATAACTGCTGTCCTTATTGTCAGTTTAGAAGTGAGGAAACTGAGGAACATGGTGTCTTAGTTATCCAGTGCTGCTATGACAGAAATACCACAAGTGGATGGCTTTAACAAAAGGAAATTTATTTTCTCACAGTCTAGGAGGCTAGAAGTCCAAATTCTGAGCGTCAGCTGCAGGGGAAAGGCTTTCTCTCTCTGTTGGCTCTTGAGGAAAGTCCTTATCATCAGTCTTCCCCTGGACTAGGAATTTCTCTGTGCAGGAACCCAGGTCCAAAGGACGTGCTCTGCTCCCAGTGCTGCTTTCCTGGTGGTATGAGGCCTCTACTCTCTGCTTCCTTCCCTTTCCTTTTATCTCTTATAAGGTAAAAGGTGGTGCAGGCCACACTCCAAGGAAACTCCCTTTACGTTGGATCAGGGATGTGACCTTAGTGAGGGTGTTACCCACCCTAATCCTCCTTAACATAAAATTATAATCACAAAATGAAGGACAACCACACAATACTGGGAATCATGGCCTCACCAAGTTGAGGCACATTTTGGGGGGGTACAGTTCAATCCATGACACATGGTAAGGGGAAAACCAGGATTTAAATCCCAGCAGTCTGATTCCTGAGATTAATAACTAGAGGAGATCAGAAGTGGAATGGGCAATCTTTTAAGACAGTAGTTCCTCTTCGTTGGAAGGAGGCTTCTTCACTTTGGAGTATGTGAAGAGGGCTTGTTACTCGTAAGATTCTAGAATCTATGGAATACCACTCTTCAGCCTTTGTCGTAAATCTTAAAATGTATTCCCTGTCTCTAGGACTGTTAAATGGAAATTAATAAAAGCATTATTGCCTCCACTCTAATTTTGTTATAGGACCATCTCTATTGCATCCAGTAATAAAAACTGAGTGACTGTGGAGCGGGGGTCAGTTTTCAACAAATAGATAACCAACCAGTTGCCATTGAGTTGATGCTGATTCATGGCAACCCCGTGTGTGTCAGAGTAGAACTGTGCTCCATAGGGTTTTCAATGACTGATTTTTTGGAAGTAGATCACTAGGGTTTTTTTTCTGAAATACCTCTGAGTATATATACTTAAACCACCAACCTTTCGGTTAGTAGCCGAGCATGTTAACCATTTTCACCACCCAGCAACAAATATATAAGTCCTAGAGATACATAGATGAGTAAGACACATTCCTGTCATCAAGGAGCTAGTTTGGGGAGATAATTCCATATATAGAATTTGGTGCTAGGCTAGATAGAGGTCTCCTCCGCTACGTGCATACACAGAGCCATCTTGGGGGCTTCCTGAATTTAGTAATAAAGGAAGAGTGGGAATGGCATTCCAAAAGGAAGAGACCCTGTGAGGAAAAGTACAGATGCCTGAAACCACATTGTGTGTACAGGGAAGTCCCATGCCCTTTGATACTGCCAGAGTGTCAATAAATCGTTGAAGTAAAAATAAAGGGAGTATTGACCTGGGCTTTCTTAAAACACCCTGCCCTTACCATTCTCTCTTTACCCCACTACAAGTGAAGTATTTGAAAGACAGGTTAGGAAAGTATCTTTCCTGCAGAATTAGAACTTCCTGGATAAAATGACATTTATTTTATGTTAGAAATCGCTGACAATTGTGAAGTGGGTAGCTATTCTACTGTTATACTAAGTTGTTAATTTATCTTACGAACTAATATGCTGCCACAGATCAATAAAGAATAAAATATAATTGGATTTCTAATAATAGACCATTAATGAAGGACAAGGCCTAGCATAAGTAAGGTACATAGTAAGGAGCTCAGGAAATTTTTGCTGAATATGAATATTTGTGAAGAGTTAGACGTAAACAAAACCAATAAATAACCTCTATCTATGACTCTAAGACTTACATTAGAAGCTGCCTCTAAGAACTGCTGGAAATAGAGTTAGCACAGATTAAGATTAATAAATACAACTCTTGTTACAAATAGAAACATTTTCTTTTTATTCAGGCATAAAGCAATTTATCCTCTTTAGGATAAATTAGCCATTTTTCATTAAATATTTTTATTAAAGCAGCAAAATCTTGTGAAACTAATTATAATTTATATTACCACTTAAGAATTATTGTTAAATTTAGCATTTTGAAAAGATGACTAATGCTGTGCTTTTAACATAAACGTAACAGTCACAAATAAAAGAATATAACCTCTGTGTAAGTGGGTCAGCCTTGCACCCACCAAATAGTTACTGGGTTTTTCCTTCTTAATGAGCACTTGATGATTGACCAATAATCAGTTTGGGAGCTAATTAAAATCACTAGAGTGATAGATATCCCTATATAAGATTAATCAGTTGGACAGTGTGCTAGACAGTACAGGGGCATATTTTCTGTGCAGTAAAGCACATGAGTTATGGCCTTAGAGCCCATGGAGAATTCTAGGAGGAATCTCATATCCCTGGCATAGCATGGTATACTGCCTGCTGTCTCAAGTCAACAGAAACAGAAGGATATAATTAGTATAATTTGTTGTTAAGATTTATCTGCCATCTACCCTGAAAATGAACAAAATCAACCTCTTTAGCCACTGAGGAGTATGTTTTATACAGTTCCCAAAATCATAAACTATTATGGCATTCACTTGTTGCAAGATTAACATCAGGAATCATGGACTCATAGAATTTTAGAGCAGGAAACAGCCTGAGAGATCACATGGCTTACCCACCTCCTTTGTAGGTGAGAAAGCTGTGGGGCAGTAGAGGTGAATGAAGCATTGTTCCAAGGTCACAGCCAGTGCGTGACAGATTGAGTGCTCAACCAGTTGCCATTGTATCTATTCTGACTCATGGTGACCCCATGTGTGTTAGAGTAGAACTGTGCTCCATAGAATCTTCAGTGGCTGATTTTTCAGAAGTAGATCGCCAGACCTTTCTTTTGAAGTGCCTGTGGGTGGACTTGACTGTCCAGCCTTGTTGTTAGCAGCCAAAGGCATTAACCACTTGTACCACCCAGGGACTCCAGACTGAGGGCTCACACCCTCTGATATCCAGGATGTGGATGTTCCTTTTAGGAAATGACCATGGCTCCCGAAGATGGAGAAGAAAACAGTAAATCTCCAATAGAACACAAAAATATAAATGGTCTTATGGATTCTGTTTTCATAGACTACTGCTGAATGCCATCTTGCATTATTTCCTCCGAGCTTTCCCCTTAAACTTCATCAGGTATTCTCCTTTAAGGACATACCAAGATTCTTTTGTAAAGAAGTCTTCTGCATCCAGAAGTTACATGATTGGCTCTTCCTTCTGTGATCATGCCTTTCCTTTGTGAACTGTCTTTCATTCTACACTTTTGAAAGTGTTGGTGGTAGACAGTTTGATTGCCCTCCTAATTTGGTTCAGCAGGGACACCTCCTGTTATCATCCCTAATAGATGAGACTGATGCTAAGGTCAAAAAGGCTGAGGTTACAAGGCTATTCTGCAGCAAAACTAGCAAAAATCCAGTTTTATTGTTTCAAAGGTCTACGCTGTTTCCATTAAAAATGCTCCTCTGTATAATTACTCAACAGGATCTTCAGCATTACAATGAACAGAATATAATTATATTTGTGATTTTTATTAGCCTTATTTACTCTCTTCGCATATGTATTTTCTGTTTTTCCTTTTGTTTTGTTTTTCTCTGCATCTCTGTTGCCCTGTCATTTGGTTAGTTGACAGTCCCTACCCAGCAGGGTTCACAATCCCAGACAATGCCCTTTGTTCAAAGCAATTGTTTGGATTATCAATGTAACTGATGACAAATTCAGCCTGTTATGCTGATTTCATTTCAGTGGGGCCTCAGTGTATCACAAGTTTTCTGTGATATACTAGTTATAAAGTCAACATTTCATGCTATTTAATGGCTCCTCTTGGTCTGTTTGCTCATTCCCAAGTGCTTTGCTAAAATTTTTGACATATATAAGTAGAAATATTATTTTTCTCTCCCTTTTACTTCTGTTAGGAATGATAATCTTTCTAATCGTAGAAAAATCATGACCTGTTATTAAAGTGAATTATTTTATGATAATTTAAAAAACATTTTTATTATGCAATATGGACCCATCTTTCCTCCTGTTGAGACCCAAGCTAATTGTTATGCACTTAATATATGCCGGGGCCCTGGTGGCGCAGTGGTTAAGAGCTTGGCTGCTAACCAAAAGGTCAACAATTCAAATCCACCAGCCAATCATTAGAAACCCTGTGAGGCAGTTCTACTTTGTCCTGTAGGGTCACTATGAGTCAGAATTAACTTGATGGCAATGGGTTTGGTCTTTTTTTGTTGTTGTTAATGTATGCCAACCTCTTTCTTCACTGCTTTTTATATGTGTTGATGCATTTAATCCTCCCAACTCTTCTATGCAATGGGTAATATCGTTATTCTGATTTTTCAGTGAGGAAATTGAGGCATAGAAAGGTTAAGTTACTTGCCAAGATCACACAGCTGGTAAGCACAGAGGCAAGATTTGAACCCAGGCAGTCTATAAGTCTGTGTTCTTAACCATCAGTCTACTACTTCGCAAAGTGAGTTCTTCCATAAATGTCATTTTGCAAATATAATTAAGTTATGTAAACCCTGCTTTTCTTGACTTATGAAGAGCCAGGGAGAGGAGGTGGTTTGCAGAAGTTCATCATTGTGACAGCCCTAATAACCACTCATTATCTCACCGATCAGGACTTCTTTCAGCCCTGATGCCATGAATAAAAATAAAAGAATACCATGAAGTGTCACTTACAGACCTTAAGTGGGGGCTGGGAGAGTGGGGTTGGGAACTGAAGATGAAGATGTAGAGGAATATGCAGTCAACTCCCAGGCATTCCTCACTGGTATATTGGTTTTAAAGAGATTTTGCATAGCCCAGGTTTCAACAGGAAAGATCTCCATCTGGTCTGCTTTTATTGTGCCGTAGTTCTCTCATAGGTATCGGCCCAGTAGCATTCATGTGGAAGGTTGCTTTCTCCTGCCTTATATTCTTTATGTAAACAAAATACATCCCCACCTTTTTCTCCCTAAGTTGGCCCCCAGACTTAAATATAAGCTAATTAAAAAGAAGCCTAGGAAGCCTTCTACACCTGACATTCAGCCTACCTTGCAGCCCACTGAAGTTCACAACTGCCCTACCTTCACGTATCTCTACCCCCAATTTATTTTACAATAAGAGTGGGCTTGCTTTTGTGTCTTCCCCACTATTTAGAGTATGTACCTTTCATTTCTCGTCCCAAAGCCTAGCACAGTACCTGGCATAATACTGTTTGGTTGATGAATAAATGAAAATCAATATATATTGCCCTCTTCAGCCTAGGCTAATGTCCACCTAATTTTACAGTAACTGCCAACATACATTGAAGAGTACTGATTATGGATGCACTCTTGCAGATAAGCTAGAAGCCTTCTAAAAGTATGGATCCAGGTAGTGTGGTATATGAAGATGTAGACGAATATGCAGTCACCTCCCAGGCATTCCTCACTGGTATATTGGTTTTAAAGAGATTTTGCATAGCCCAGGTTTCAACAAGAAAGGTCTCCATCTGGTCTGCTTTTATTGTTCTGTAGTTCTCCCAGCTGTTTTACCTTTGAGAGACAGTGACCTGCACCTCTCTGTGTACAGCCTAGGTGTGAAGCCGGATAGTCTGGCCTCAGAGCCTGTCAAGAATGAGAATTACCCACACTGCTATGTGCTTTACATGCATCCTATAATTTAATCCCCCCACTCATCGGTCAGTTTGTTGTCATGTGGTGGCTTGCATGTTGCTACAATGCTAGAAGCTAAGCCATTGGTATTTCAGATACCAGCAGGGTCACCCATGGTAGACCAGGTTTCAGCAGAGCTTCCAGGCTAAGACAGACTAAGAAGAAAAACTTCCAAAAATTAGCCATTGTAAACCCTATGGATCACAACAGAATATTGTCTGATATAGTCCTGAAAGATGAGCCCCTTCTGTTGGAAGATACTACATAATAGCCACGACAATGGACTCACCCATACCAATGATCATGAAGATGGCGTGGGACCCGGCAGTGTTTTATTCTGCTGTACATGGGGTCACCATGAGTTGGAGCAAACTCAACAGCAGCTAACACCACCATTTAATCCCTATGTTAACCTTAGAAGAACTGAGGATCAAAGAAGTTAACAAACTTGCCCAGTTAGTAAGCGATACCACTGGAACACAAATCCAACTCTGCCTGGCTCCAGAGGCTGTATTTTTCATCAGGACTGGCTCAGTATATTAAAGAGCAAGAAGGCTGGGGATTGCAGGTGCAGAGCTCCTGGCACTCAGTGTTCTTAAAGTTTGTTCCTACTCATTGCGTCTGAATGGAATAAGCCTCCAGGGACAATGGCTTGGCCAAGCAGAGGCCATAACGTGGAGGGAGGGATTGAGGCTGCAGGCCTTTGGATGAGGCTGGCTCCTTGCACCCTTCAGCGTAGGGTGGCCTGCTGCCCTCTGGGACCTGATAGCTCTTGGGAAACGAGGAGTGGGCTTGTAAGACTGTGTCCTACCCAATGGTTTCCTAGCCTGGTGCTTACATAAACTCATTTACAATTAGAGCCCTCTTATCTATTGATTGTAGAAAATAGATCTTTATCTTAGGTTTTTAACAATTAAGGAAATCTGAAGTATGCAGTTTGTCAGAAGCAGCAGGCCGTATAATTAGGAAATATTGTCGCTAACATACTGCTTTTCATTCTTCCCCCACCGCCACGTTTTTGTTTTGTTTAAAGGTGCCATGGATTCCAACACTAGCTATATTTTACAAATAATTTAGAACTATTTGTCCTTCTGTTATTTCAGTCCCAGGTACTTACTGCGGTGGTATTTAGAATGCTCAGGGAAGGGAGAAGCAGAACAATGCCAAGCATGTAAACCCATGGCGGTCGAGCTGATTCCAACTCATAGTGACCCTATAGGAAAGAGTAGAACTGCCCCATATGGTTTCCAAGTTGCGGCTGGTGGACGCAAACTGCTGGCCTTCTGGTTAGCAGCCGTTCCTCTTAACCACTGTGCCACCAGGGCTCCAAGCACATAACCAAACCAAAAAAAGACCCATTGCCGTCAAGTCGATTCCAACCCATAGCAACCCTATAGGTCAGAATTGAACTGGCCCATAGAGTTTCCAAGGAGTGCCTTGTAGATTTAAACTGCCTACCTTTTGGTTAGCAGCCAAAGCACTTAACCGCTACACCACCAGGGTTTTCTCCAACCACATAGTAGGTGTTTAATAAATATATGTTAAATGAATAAATGAGTGAACAAGCTAACTATAAAATGGGTTTCTGTCCTTCATTTGTTTCTCATCAAATGCGTCTTTAACTCCTACTGGGAATAAGGCAGTATTAAGGGTCAGAAGGTACATTAGACACAGTTGGTGCCCTAGATGAATTTACAGGACAGTCCACAATGCAGGACAGTACACAGATATCTATAACACATGGCAGAAGGTCTGAAGTACTATAAATACGTAAATCTTGGTGGTCAGAAGAACAAGATCACTCTGGCTGGGGAACCAGGGAACACTTGGAATGGTAGGTAAGATTTAAATGCACCTGGGAGGATGGGCCAAATATTAGTAGAAGGAGGTGCTGGGGAGAACATTCCAGGCCATGGGACTGGCTTGGGAGAAGGCCACAGAGGCTAGACAGTGTAAATTCCAAGGAGGGAGCAGTAAGTGATTGAGTAGTACACATAGGCTGCTTGGAAAGGTAAATTGGGATAAGATTGTGAGGGCCTTCAACTCCATGATGGTGGGAGTCATGTCAAATATAAAAAAAAGGGTCCAAGAGTAAGAACAGAGAAAAAGCCCTGTAACTATGAATTCTCTTTCTTACTTTTCATTCCCTCTTCCATGCTAAATGAGGTCACATCATACCCAAGCCATTCCTCATATTTTCACCAGATTATTACTAAGATACTGCTTTGACCATGCTGTCTATACCAAAATGAATTCATAAACCTCTATAGAATTAATTCTAAACTTACTAATTGGGACATCAAACCTCCCCTGATATGGCTCATGCTAACCAAATGGTCTGCAGTTCAAGTCCGCCAAGCGCTCCTAGGAAATTCAGTCTTACTCTTCAGCTCAGTTACCCAACTGTCTACTTTTTAAGCACTTCCCTCCCTCCCTTCTTTTGCTGTTTTGGTCTACTTTTGTCCATCACACCTGTGTACTTTATCCTCCCTCTACACCTTTCCTGATGTCACACTTCCGGCCCAAATGCTGTCTGTGTCCATCGGAATCTTTAGTATGATTTTTGTGTGGTAAAATATATATAACACAGTATTTGCCATTTTAACTATTTTTAAGTACACAATTCAGTGGCACTAACCATTCCCATTCACTGTGTTGTGCAACCATCACCACTATCTGTTTCCAGAAGCTTTTTCATCACCCTAAACAGAAACACTGTATCCATTAAGTAGTAAGTCCCCATTCCCTCTGTCCTCCTACCTGCCTCTGGTAACCTCTAATCTACTTTCTGTCTCTATGAATCTGTCCAAGGTTTTTAGTCTGCAAAGGTTAAGCTCTTAGAAGATGGGAACCAAGTCTTTAACCTCTCTGTGCCTGTTTTCTCATTATATAATGGGAATAATAAAGAATTCTTATGAGGATTAAATAAATTACTATTTATAGAATGTTTAGGACAGTGTCTAGCACATAAGTATTATACAATGTTTGTTGTATACATGTATATAATTACATATATTAAAGGTACGCATACATACATATGTGTGAGAATATATCTGTGTGTATATCTGTGTGTACACGTGTGTGTGTAATATACACATATATAGAGTAAGCATTCTGTAAAGTTAAACACACAGGGGCATACAAATTGCCATCAACAAAAACCTTGTAAGGTGAACAATGATGTTAAATAACTTCCCCTGTCTAGTAACTGGTAGTTCCACTCCTAGAATCTACATTTTCCAATTTCTGAGTCAAAACTCAAAACGTAGAAACTATAGTTTTAATCCCCCTGATCTTCTCTAACATATATGTAGTGCTTAGATACATTTTTTTTTTTAGATACATAATGATTTCTTTATACTAAGTATTGAGATTTATTACAGGTATTAAATTATTTTGATATGAAGTTCAAGGGTAGTGTCACAAACACCAAATGGGTCTGTCAGAAAGAAGAAAGAAAGAAGAAGAAAAAAAAAGCTGTGCAATAATTATTATATAGGATCTCACAATCGTCTGTAAACAGAAATCCATGCATGTGGTCACTTTCTACTTGACTATATTTTTTCTACAGTTAAGAAAAGATGGAGCAGGAAAGATAAACTGAGTGAGTTGAATGGAGAATTATGCATGAAGTTTTGGCAGAAAAATTCAAGTAGGAAAATGTGCTATTAGAGTACATTTAAATGGATATATGTCTATCGTAAAGCCCTGGCGCCACCAGCTGCTCCTTGGAAACCCTATGGGGAAGTTCTACTCTGTCATATAAACCAAAAAACCCAGTGCCGACGAGTCGATCCCAACTCATAGTGACCCTATAGAACAGGGAAGAACTGCCCCATAGAGCTTCCAAGGAGCGCCTGGCAGATTTGAACTCCCGACCCTTTGGTTAGCAGCCATAGCAGGGTTTCCAGGTCACTGCCGTAGCAGGGTTTCTGGGTCACTATTAGTCGTAAACAACTCACCAGACGGAGATGGTTTTTTTTTTTTTTTCCCTATGCCTGTCATGTTATTTGGTATGCAAAGACTTAGTTTGCATTAGACTGATGGAAAAGCTATTATTTTCAGTATGTATTCAAAATGCACCTTTTTAAAAAATAAAAGCTTTCTTTTACTTCTCTGAAAAAAGGAGAACTGTCTGTTATTTTAAATACGAAACACATTTAACTTCTGTCAACAGCTTACATTTTAAATAATGCAGTTTGTACTTGCATTCATTATGTGCAATTACAGTGCTCAAAAAGCTTTTAGTGTTTTTCTCCCCAACTTTTAAAATTCATTCATTCCAACTGTTAGCATTTTAGAGAATAGTGGAAACCCTAGGTCAAATTGGAAAACTGAACAAAGAAATTTCTGTTCAGGAAATTACCATTGAACTGAGTAGAGAATCCTCAGCTATTGTGCTAAACCACATTATGATGAGATAATATTTATACCCTTTTCTTGCTAGCATTGGGTCAGACTCAAATGTTTTCCTTTCAACCCCGACTAGTTAATAAGAAACGCCACGCTGGCTGCCAGCTCCGTGTGCTTTTTCTTATACTAAGGCTTATTAGTTTGTGCAAATTATCTGCTTACACCAGTCCTTCGTATACAACTAAAGCAAGAGTCAGGAGTTCAGGTCTATTCTTTGTTATGTATATAAAAGACCTATTTCTCAGATAACTAGTGCCCTCTGAGGTGCCTTTTCATCTAAATGTTGTAATGAGAGTCACGTGTTTTCCTTTCTTCCTCCCTGTCTGAGCAAGAATACAGACAGCTAAGCAACTACTTGTGTGTGTGTGTTTGGGTTTTTACAGCCCTCTCATTTTAAGATATAACTGGAACCAGGACCCAAATGGTATGTGGGTTTGCTTCAGGCAGGGAATATAAACAGAGCCGAGCCTTAGAAATGCAAGGTGTGTAGTAGGTTCATTGACCTCGCTGTTTGCCCAGCTGCAGGGTTGACTCCCTTCTCACTTCCCATCTGCTAAGTTGCTTCCTAATGCTATTTTATTTTTCTTTCAAACTGGGGCAGCCAACCGAACTTCCCACAGATAGGTTTGGTAATTACTAACAACAGACAACTTTCCAATTATACACAGCCCAGAAAAAGCTGCTGCTACTTTATATTTCAGTCCTTATTTTGTTCCTGTTCAGTAATGCCTTTGACATTGCTAGCTTACGTTTTTAAGGAAAGACATGGGAAGCTTTTATGGAAATAAAAGCCTCTTGTTAACCCCATGTTGTACTCTTCAAAATAATTCATTACTTCAAAGCACATAATCTCAACTTCTTTAACAACCTCACCTGAGTTATAAAATTGGCCGTGAATAACTTATGGTTATTTGCAAATGGAATAAAATCTACCCTCTGTGAATAGGAATTTACTATAATTGATCAGACCGTGCCACCACTGATCACTTGGATGCAAAGTTCTGGTTTGTTCTTTGATACATCAGTTGCATTGGAGTTGTTACACCTGATGTGTGTTGTTTCTATGAAGAAGTTTAATTGTGTCCAAAATAAACAGGTTTCAGAATTTGCCCAGATGTCTAGATCTGCATATAAAGACAGATTAAAATTATATTGGAAAACTAATTTTCAGGTAAAATCTCTGAAAATTGGTTACTCTTACTCATCGGTATCTAAGAAATACATTCTTTTATTAATTACTTCAAAAAGTATTTTTGAAGCACTAATATTAACTAAAGAAACCCTGGTGGCGTAGTAGTTAAGAGCTACATTGGCTAACCAAAATGCTGGCAGTTCGAATCCACGAGCTGCTCCTTGGAAACTCTGGGACAGTTCTACTCTGTCCTATAGGGCTGCTATGAGTCAGAATCGACTCGACAGCAATGAGTTTTTTTTTAATATTAGCTAAAGCTTTGAAAAGTAACTACAAAGATCACTATGCTTTTCAAATTCACAGACTGTTAAATTAGCAGTATGGTGCAAAACCTCAAAAATGTGCATATTTTCTAACCCTGCAATTCCTTTCTGGAAATTTATCATAGGAAATGTGACACAAATTGTACACAAACATTTTTATAACAATAATATAACTGAAATTATATAAAACCAAACCCAGTGCCGTCAGGTCAATTCCCAACTCATAGTGACCCTATAGGACAGAGTAGAACTGCCCCATAGGGTTTCCAGGGAGCACTTGGTGGGTTTGAACTGTCAACCTTTTGGTTAGCAGCTGAGCTTTTAAGCACTGTGCCACCAGGACTCTGAAATTATATAAAGATCGTATAAATGATATAGCTGAAATTACATATACGAAGCAAAAATCCATTGCTGTGGAGTTAATTCTGACTCATAGTGACACTATGGGGTTTCCAAGGAAGTGCCTGTTGTATTCAACCTGCTGACCTTTTGGTTAGCAGCCATAGCACGTAACCAATATGCCACCAGGGTTTCTGAAATTACATATAGCAAGCATAAAAGGGGTACATTAAAACTTCTGGTATATGTATTCCTAAATTTGTTGAAGAATAAATTCTGTATGTCCTTTATAAGAAAAGAAGTAAAATAGAAGGTGTCATGAATTGAATTATGTTCCCCAAAAATGCCTGTCAACTTGGCTAGGCTATGATTACAATATTGTGTGATTGTCCACCATTTTGTCATCTGATGTGATTTTCCTGTGTGTTGTAAATCCTACCTCTATGATGTCGGTGAGGTGGGATTAGCGGCAGTCATGTTAATGAAGTAGGACTCAATCTACAATATTAGGTTGTGTTTTAAGTCAATCTCTTCTGAGATATAAAAGAGAGAAGCAAGCAGAGAGACATGGGAACCTCATACCACCAAGAGCCAGGAGAATAGCTCATCCTTTGGACCCAGGATCCCTGTGTTGAGAAGCTCCTGGACCAGGGAAGATTGATGCAAGGACTTTCCCCCAGAGCCAACATAGAGAAAAAGTCTTCCCCTGGAACTGGCACCCTTAATTCAGACTTCTACCCTTCTAGAGTGTGAAAGAATAAATTTCTGTTTGTTAAAGCCATCTGCTTAACAGTATTTCTGTTATAGCAGCACTAGATAACTAAAAAAACTGAAGGATATACATCAATGATTTTTAGCACAGCTTTATTTATAAAGCAAAATGTTAAAATATCCTAAAATGTTCAACGATAGGGAATTAGTTGAGTAATTTATGACACCAAAAACAAAAACCAAAACCATTGCCGTCGAGTCAATTCCAACTGATAGTGACTCTATAGGACAGAGTAGAACTGTCTCATAGGGTTTCCAGGGAGAGGCTGGTGAATTCTAACTGCTGACCTTTTGGTTAGCAGCTGAGCTCTTAACCAATTTGCCACCAGGGCTCCAAACAGTCATATAATAAAATAATTAGAAGCCCTTAAAATTACGTTTTAGAAGACTATTTAGTGATATGGGAAAATATTATGATATTTTAAGTGAAAAAAATATTAAAAATTATAAAGTATGATCCCAATTTTATGAAAGGAGAAATGATGTAAATACTTTTAAATGAAGAAGTATGCGTGTACGTGTGTGTTCATATTCATTCGTAGGATAAAAGACTGAAGGGCTGCACACCAAAATCTTACTGGTTGTTATGCCTGGAAGATTTTTATTTTCTTCATTTTCTTTCTCTGTGTTATTTATTTTCTGCACTGAACATAAAGCATTCCTTTGTACTCAGAAAAACAAGTTTTTTTTTTTTAATTAAAATTATGTGTGAACCTTAATATCTGCATTTTGTATTTTGACAAGTAGATGTATATGAAATAAAATCCTTTTAGTAAGGACTGTTTTAATTTGGATTTTTTTGTAATCCCAAGGTTAAACTAAAGTTTATCCACGAATAAATGGTTTATGCTTCAAATTAATAACACAGTGGAGATTTTAGAGAAACACTTTCAAGCTTAAGAGAACTCTTCAAGTACATTGAAAGCTTGTGTAAGACTTTGTAAATCATTTTTTCATCAAAACCTATCCCCTAAGTGCCTCTTCCTTGCAGGTGAATTTGCATATTTCTATTTGTTTTACGTAGAATAGTTCATAATTCATCTATTTTACTAACAATCTGGCTTTCCCCTGCCAGTTAGAAGGTGATATTTTTACCATATACATCATATAGTGTTTCCCGTTCACTCTCTTAAGTGACAGGGAGACATCTTTTAACAATTTGGGTAACTTTTTCCACAGGTGATGAAAACATACCATATGTATCACGCAGAGAGCATCAGTGCAGAAAGCAAGCTGAAAGAGGCCGAGAAACAAGAAGAAAAGCAAATTGGACGATCTGGTGACCCAGTCTTTCATATTAGACTGGAAGAGAGACACCAGCGGCGAAGCTCTGTAAAGAAAATTGAAAAAATGAAAGAAAAGGTAGGTAAAAACATGTCGCAGAGCCATTCTGAGTTGATATCCTTTCCTCATTTGAGGTGACAATACCAAGAACACTGATGCAATAGCTGATAAACACACATTGTAAATTATTGTGAAATGGCATGTGTTTCCTCCCAAGGGTATGAAAAATGTTTAAGAAACCTAAAAATCATGTAATAACAGCTGGACATCATTTAGTGTTGACTGCCAAGTATACAATGTAGAGAACTGGAATATTAACAAAGAGATTTCATTGCAAATGGGCCTGAAGCCCAAATACATTGTTGTTGTTCCCCATAACTGGGTAATTTTGGTTTTATTATTTAAATTAGACTCAGAATGCACTTTTCACTAAGGACGTCGAGGACCATTTGTATATGTGGAATAAATTGTTTAGATTAGTAAAAACTCGTGTATGGTTCTCTGTTTTGTTTAAAAATGACTTTGTTTTCTTTCCCAATGCCTGAAACGTCTTCTTTTCCAGAGACAAGCAAAGTATTCTGAAAATAAGCTAAAGTCAATTAAAGCACGGAATGAATATCTCCTAACCCTTGAAGCAACCAATGCCTCGGTTTTCAAGTATTATATTCATGATCTTTCAGATTTAATTGATGTAAGTACTCTGAAATTTTGTATTTTCCATATTAAGATAGAATTAGCAATATTAGAATATTTTATTGATTCTAAAACACCATCATTTATTAAAACATTGTTTTATGCACTACTCAAAGACAATGATGCCACCAATTAAACTGTACATGATAACTAAGATACTATCAATTGTAGGATGCATGTGAAAAAAAAAAAATGTGCATCCTAAAATCGATGAAAAATGAATTGTTAGGTTCTGTGAAGTTGTGAGTTACCTGGTAAACTCAGCTGGGAAAGGGACTTAATCATCACATTATGGAGTGGGAGAACCCTACCTGTACTATTGACTCAAAGTCTATTTATCAGATACCTGCTATTGGGAAATACTTACACTATAAGAAGACATAATACAAGCCTTAAAAAAAAAAAAAAAAAAAAATTGCTGTCAAGTCAATTCCAACTCATAGTGACTCTATAGGACAGCGTAGAACTGCCGCCTAGGGTTTCCAAGGAGTGTCTGATGGATTTGAACTGCCAGCCTTTTGGTTAGCAGCCAAATGCTTAACCACTATACCACCAGGGCCCCATATAAGCCTTACTCTCATGGAATTTCAAGTGGCAAAGACAGACATTAAGCAAATGATTACACAAATGTTTGTTACAGTTGTGATAAACACTGTGAAGGAAACAAAGTACAAATAAACCACTTTTATAGATTTGTCTAACTCTATACTTTTCTCGTATAGGATATGATATATAAAAGCACTTATTGGGCTCATTTAGAACTCAGCAAGTAAATATCCACTATTATATCTTTATAGTGTTTACTGCCATCGTTCCCCAACTTTAACCCTCTGCATCATTCAGAGAACACGTATTGAATAGCCTAGTCATTGTGCTAACACTGTAGGAGACTGCAAAGATTGAAACAAACAAAAATCCTGTCTCAAAAAATGCCAGTACCAGCAAATATAAAAGTGACAAGTGCCATCAGAAAAGCACAAATAAAGTGATAGGGGAGTTCAGAGGGTTATCTACTGCAACTTTACTCATAAACTGCTTTATATTGATTGACTTCAGTGGTTTTATGACATAAAATTATTTTCTGTGGCTGACAATATCTGTCATAATTTAAACAGACAGTAGGCTAAAGCAACTTGATTTTTATGGTGAATTTAAACCTCATGTATTGAGCTATTATTTCGGAGCCATCGTTTGAGACTTACAGAAGACTTATCTAGGGTTCTTTTTTTTTTTTTTTTTAATCTAGGGAGCCAATTACTTTTTAATTCATTAACACTCTGATGTGACTTTTCCCTTTTATTTGAGTTTCAAAATAATTTTCTCCCATACATCACAATTTCTTTACATGGAAGCACTTAGCAATAAATAAAACCAGGGAAACATTTTCCCCATTGCTTTTGTTACAGCTATTTGAAACTAGTAAGTAATTACTCATTTTTAATGCAGGAGTTCTTTTTTTAATACATATTTTCTTCCAGCACTCTGAAATAAAAGGGATTCTTTCATTTGGCTTCTGCTAGATCTGATGAATAAAAAATCCCAGTAAGTTTTCTGAATAAAAATAAAGAATTTTACGACCCCTGTTTTCAAGCCCTAGTGGCATACTGGTCAAGTGCTCGATGTTAACAAAAGGTCAGCAGTTCGAAACCATCAGCTGCTCCTGGGGGGCGGGGGCAGGGGGGAGATGTGGTAATCTGCCCCCATAAAGATTACAGCCTTGGAAATTCTGTGGGCAGTTCTACTGTGTCCTGTCAGATCGCTATGAATCAGAATTGACTTGATGGCAATGAGTTTGGGGTTTTTTTTGTTTGTTTGGTTGGTTTTCAAGCTTAGATCTATAAGCATTCTGCAAAGCACATGGGGTGTAGAAAACTGATCCTCAGTAATTGCTCTACTTGCTTTTTTGTTTAGGGTTTATTTTTGTAGTAGGTAAAGTACTTTGCTAAATCCAAGCCAATCTTAACATGAGGAAAAATCTCCGTATTTTGAAAAAGTATTTCTGGAATACCTACAATATACCTACAATTAAAAAGTAATTGGCTCCCTAGACAGTTCTTCTGTAAAAGTCCCAAACGATGGTGCCAAAATAATAGCTAAATACATGACGTTTAAGTTCACCATAAGTACTGTTCTAGACAAAGAGGATCCAGCAGTGAGCAACCAAAGTCCCCAATCTCACAGATAGATAGATGATAGACAGGTAGGTAGGTAGATAACTACTCTAAAAAAAACCAAACCCACTGCTCTCGAGTCAATTCTAACTCATAGTGACCCTGTAGGACAGACTAAAGCTGCCTCATAGGGTTTCCAAGGTGGTAAATCTTTATGGAAACAGGCTGCCATGTATCTTTCTCCCACAGAGCACCTGGTGAGTTTGAAGCACTGACCTTTTGGTTAGCAGCCAGGCACTTTAACCACTGCACCACTAGACTTCCTAGATAGATAGGTAAACAGGTTATATAACCAAAAGCCAAACCAAGCATATTATATATATATATGTTTTTATGTAAATATATGTATATGTACATGTGTATGTGTGTGTGTACGTATATGCAGTGACAGTGTCTTAAAGGAAAATAAAATGGAAACTATGGGGGTTTAGATGCAGTGGTCAGGAAAGGCCCCTGTGAGGAAGGGTTATTTGAGCAAAGACTTGAGTTGGAGAGTCATGTGACTATCTGAGGAAAGAATCTCTCAGGCAGAAGGACTGGAAGGATAAAGGTGCAGAGGCAGAAGTGTGCTTGTCAAATCCAAGATGCTCAAGGAATAGCAAAGGAGGCCAGTATGGTGCAGCTGAGTAAGTGAAGAGCAAAGTTTCAGGAGATATGGTTCAAAAGAAAACAAAAAACATGCTATTGAGTGGATTCCGACTCATGGCGACCCCATGTGCATCTGAGTAGAACTGTGTTACATGGGGTTTTCAACAGCTGGTTTTTCAGATGTAAATCACCAGGGTAGATTCGAAGTGCCAGTCTTTCTGTTAGCAGCCAAGCTTGTTAGCTGTTTACACAATTCACATCCTGGTAGGCAGGACACATAGGGTCCTTTGGACAGGGGAAGGGGTTTGAATTTTGTTGTAAGTATAAGCAACATCACCTGGTTTACATTTTGAACTGACAGCTGGGTGGAAAATAGAATGAAGGGGGTGGAGGAACAAGAGTGAAAGCGGGACTATATATCAAGAGGCTTTTGCAGTTTTAGGCTTGGACCGAAGTGGTGGTGATGGAGCCAATTATAAGTTGTTGGATTCAGAATATATTAAAGATAGAGCTAATAGTAATTTCACGTAGTGGATGAAAAAGAGGATAAAAGTATTTCCTAGGTTTGGGGACTGAGTCACTAGGTTAATGGTGGTGCTGTATGCTGAGATGGAGACCCTGGGGGAGAAGTAGGTTGAAGGGTAGGAAACAGTAGTTCTGTTATGTCTAGTGAATTTGAGATTCCTGTTGGACATCTGAGTGGAGGTACAGAGAAGCATTCTCAATATTAGTGAGATACACCCACTCCTCTCTTATAGACATGATTAGGATCCAAACATCAGGTCATTATGCTAAAACAGGCATTGTACGAAATGGAGGATTTTTTTTTTCTTCTGTTTTCAGACCATCCACTTGTCCGAACTTTTTTTTTTTAATTTAGTAAATATGATTGTAGAAATAATAACAGCTAAAATTTACTGATGTGCTCATCACTGTGATGAGTCCAGTTATGGATTATTCATCTGCAGAGAAGGAGGTCTGGAGGAGACAAAGCTGGATAAAGCTGTGCTGTGTGAGTGGAGGGCCCACATCTTAACCACTTCACCTTCCTCCTGGGCTGGGTCAGAGCTTCCCACACAGAGTGGCTTCTAGGGCCCCGCTTCCACCCCTGCAAGCCCTGAGTTCACAATCCCAGAGCCTGCTCTGCCCTCTGGGCCTGATGAGTCATGGAGCCTCAAGGCTTCCTGCGAGTTCACTAGGAGCCTGGCCAGGCACCCGACCCCACCGAGACAGAGATTTCAAGCCCAGTTCAGCTTACTTTGGGATGTCATTAGACTTTCACACATTTCTTCTAAAGACCCTCTCCGATGTCTCTTTATTTCCTCCCTTGCCACCCCACAGAAATTTGGAGCTGCAGGGCTTCAGGCTGCATAGGATCTGAGAACCCGGAATAGGTGCCTGCTGGCTGGGTGTTTCCGGTGCATCTGCCTGGAGGCCATGGTTACAAAGGAGCCTAGCCCTCGTGGCAGCTGGATGCAGCACCCTGCCGGCAGGAGGGGCCCGGTTGGGGCAGAGGGTATAGGGCAGCTTGGCCCAGCTTCCCAGAAGCCCCTCACAGGCCTTCCTTAAAGGAGGGAACACCCTGCAGCCATTGCTGCCATGCCCACTGCCTCAATGTGCAAAACATAGTCAGTAGATTTTTTTTGTTGTTGTTATAAATTCGAAATGTCAGATGAGGTAGTTAGTAAGTGAGGAATAGGTGTGTTAAGGGCAAGAGCAGAATATCAGGACTGTAAGAGGGTCATCTTCATAATAGGTATTTATTAAGCCCTTCTATTACAGGATAATCTTATTTAATTGTAATAACCCTATAACTATTCTCTCCGTTTTGTAGGTAAAAAACTGAGACTTAGCTAAACTATAAAACTTTCCTATGGTTATACAGCTAGCAAGTGGTAAGCTTCAAACTCAAACATTTCTACCTCTAGATCTCACTAATTCTGATATAACTAAGTTAGTTATATATATAAAGAAATTATTTTTTTTAAAAAGTTGGATTTTTAAAAGATCATCCTTAAACTTAAATACAACTTAAACATGAATTTCTTAGAGAAATAGCATGAAATTTGTTCATTGTCATATTTAAGCGAAATTGAGTACTTTCCTAGTCAAAGTAGTTTATATGTTTACTGCCTCACTTTTAAAGCAATCAGTGTGAATATGTTCCTTCTAAAATGGCTGCTTATTTTGATGGAGTCTAATTTGCATATATAGTGGTGATCCTAAAAACCATTAAGCTTGACCCTTCTTGGTGAAAAAGAGACAGATCAATTATTATGCAGAGGTGTCTAGAATCTTTTATGCTTTGTGAGTTTATTTAACAAAATATCTTTTATACTGAGCTATCTAAAAAAAAAAAATTTTTTTTTATCTAGTAATAACTAGAATAATTGTTATACCTCCAGTGAAAGAAAGTCAAGACAACATCTTAAATGCACAGCGTTTTCTATGTGAAATGACATGGAACGCACTAGGGACACCTTGATTAAATCAAATCATTATAAATATTCCAAGAATTCAAGTTAAGACCTTTTTTATATAAACTGCCTCCAGTTTTCCCTTGGTTTCTACTCATTTCAGTATCTGTTTCTTATAAATTTTATATGACAGACCATCATGAATGGACCTATTATATCACAGAAAATTCCCATATAAGTATTCCATACAACTGGTATTTTAAAACTCGTCTTTTATTATTACGGAAGCAGCACAAGTGCGTGGTCGACAACTAGTAAATACTGACAAGCAAAAATAAAGCGTCACATTCTTACCTCCTGAGATCATCACTGCTAATATCCAGACTTTTCCTATGGGGACTGAGTCACTAGGTTAATGGTGTCCACACATTTTTTAGACCAGAAAGAAAGTACAGAATCATACTTTGCATACAGCTTTTTTTTTTTTGACCACTATTTTAGTTAATGATCTTTATCTGTCTGTTTCTTTACATATTCTTTCATATATATAATATTGTGTTTTTAGAGAAAGTTACACAGCAAATTAGGTTACCTTTTAACAATTTCTATACATACTGTTTAGTGACATTTGTTACTGAAAATGTTAATGGTCTCATTATTTCCATTTTGGTTGTTCCATTTCCATTCATCTAGTTTCCCTGCCCTCCCCCCCCCCCCCGCCGTCTTTGTTTTTGGGTAACTGTTGACCATTAAGTCTCCCATAGATGATTTTTTTAAAGGAGCACAGTACTTACGGGTGATAGGGTTCATTTCATGAGCCAATCTGTTATTTAGATACAAGGTGTCCTCTGGGGGTGGTTTCAGCTCCAAGTTTAAAGGGTATCTCAGGGCGATAGTCTCGGGAGTTCCTGTAGTCTCAACCAGTCTAGAAAATCTGACCTTTTTAAGATTTTGAGTTTTGTTCTACATTTTTCTTCCATTCTAACCAGGACTATTTATTGTGTCCCTGGTCAGAACAGTCAGAAATAGTAGCTGGGCCCCATCTAGTTCTTCCGGCCTCAGGTAGATGAGGCCGTGGTTTGCATAGAATATTAGTCCTGTAGAGACTAGTTTCTTCTTTGAGTCTTTGGCTTCTTCTTTCTCTTCTGCGCCAAATGACTAGAGACCAATAGTTATATCCTAGGTGGCCACTCACAAGCTTTTGAGACCCCAGACGCTACTCACCAAACTAGGATGTAGAACATAAAACTTTATGAACTGTGTTATACCACTTGAGACCAAGTTGTCCCACAAGAATATAGTCCAGAGCTTTCAAACGCAGGAAACCAATTTCACGAGGTGTTTGATTAAATCTAGGAAGTATCCATAGCTGCACCCCCTATGTGCTTTATTATATATATGAGTATATACGCAGCGCACACATACATGTGTATATATGTGCCAACAGATACACCTATACACGCACGCATATATACACACATATACCAAAAAGAATTGGTTGATTGTCAACCCTTTTAAGGAGGTTCCATGTGATCAAGAATCACTGGTATTGAAGGAAGAAGTCCAAGCTGCACTGAAGGCATTGATGAAAAACAAGGCACTGGAGGTGCTCACTCGTCTATGCCAAGAAATTTGGAAGACAGCTCTCTGGCCAACTGACTGAAAGGGACCCGTATTTGTGCCCATTCCAAAGAAAGGTGATCCAACAGAATGCAGAAATTATCAAACAATATCATTAATATCACATGCAAGTAAACTTTTCCTGAAGATCATTCAAAAACAGTTGCAGCAGTATATCTACAGGGAACTGCCAGAAATTCAAGCTGGATTCAGAAGAGGACATGAAACAAGGGATATCATTACTGATGTCAGATGGATCTTGGCTGAAAGCACAGAATACCAGAAAGATGTTTACTTGTGTTTTATTAGCTATGAAAAGGCATTCGACTGTGTGGATCATAACAAATTACGGATAACATTACAAAGAATGGGAATTCCAGAACACTTAATCACGCACATGCAGAACCTATACATAGACCAAGGGGCAGTTGTTTGAACAGACCAAGGGGATACTGCATAGTGTAAAATCAAGAAAGGTGTACATCAAGGTTGTATCCTTTCACCATACTTATTCAGTCTGTATGCTGAGCAAATAATCCAAGAAACTGGACTCTATGAAGAAGAATGGGATATCAAGATTGGCGGAAGACTCATTAACGACCTGCGTTATGCAGATGGCACAACCTTGCTTGCTGAAAGTGACGAGGACTTGGAGCACTTAAAAGATGATAGCCTTCAGTATGGATTACACTTTAACATAAAACAAAAATCCTCACAACTGGACCAATAAGCAACATCATGATAAATGGAGAAAAGATTGACGTTGTCAAGGATTTCATTTTGTTTGGATCCACAATGAACACCCACGGAAACAGCAGTCAGGAAATCAGACACCATATTGCATTAACAAATCAGCTGCAAAAGACCTCTTTAAAGTGTTAAAAAGCAAAGATGTCACTTTGAGGACCAAGGTGTGCCTGATTCAAGCCATGTTATTTTCAGTTGCCTCATAACCATCCAAAAGCTGGACAATGAATAAGGAAGACTGAAGAAGAATCAATGCCTTTGAATTATGGTGTTGGAAAATATTGAATATACTATAAAAAAAAAAAAAAACTATGGACTGCCAGAAATACAGCCAGAATGCTCTTTGGAAGCAAGGATTGTGAGACTTCATGTCATGTATTTTGGACATGCTGTCAGGAGGAACCAGTCCCTGGAGAAGGACATCATGCTTGGTAAAGTAGAGGGTCACCAAAAAAGAGGAAGCCGCGCAACAAGATGACTGTGACTGCAACAATGGGCTCAAGCATCACAACGATTATGAGGATGGCACAGGCCAGGGCAGTGTTTTGTTCAAATTGTACATAGGTTGCTATTAGTCAGAACCAACAACGACAACAATACACGTATATGCATACATATTTACCTATGTAACCGTGTACATATTGCTGTTGTTGCAAATTCATGTATGTTACAGCATTTACCAAAAACATCCCTTATTCTTGTGTACTTCTTAGGGTCATCATTTACCTTGGTCAGGTTGTGCACACTTCACCCACATTTGGTATTGCCTTTCACATCACAATAAACAACAAAGCTCTACTATCTCTCTTCCTCTCCTATCCCTGGTAAACACCAATGAACGTTGATTTCTGTATGTATACCTATTCTTTTTATAAAAGTGGGATCATACGATTCTTGTCATTTTGTGATTGACTTATTTCACTGAGCATAATGGCTTCCAGATTTATCTACGTTATGTTTTGAGAACTCTTCAATATTCTTTTAACTGCATAGTATTCCATTGTATGTGTAAAAATTGTATGTACCACGTTTTATTTATCCATTCGTCCATTGATGGGCATTTAGGTTGTTTACATCTTTTTGTTACTGTGAGTAATGCTGCAATGAACACAGGTGTACATAGGTCTGTTCATGTCACCTTTGTTAGGTTTCTTGGGTATATACCTAAGAATTGGATATCATAAGGTAGTTCTATTTCTAGTTTTTTGAGCAAGTGCCACACCATTTCCATAGTGTTTGTACCATTTTACATTCCTTCCAGCAGTGTGTAAGGGTCCCAATCTTCCCAAAGCCTCACCAGCATTTGTTATTTTCTGTTTTTTGATCAGTGCCATTTTAGCTGAGGTGAGATGATACCTCATTGTAGTTTTGATTTACCTCTCTTTAATGGGTAATGATTATGAACACCTTTTCATGTGTTTTTTGGCTACTCGAATGTACTCTTTGATGAAATGTCTGCTCATATCTTTTGCCCATTTTTTAATTGAGTTGTTTGTCTTTTTGTTGTTGATGTTTTCTGTAAATTTTAGAGTTTAGACCCTTATTGAATATGTCATTCTTAAAGATTTTTTTCTCAGCCTGTAGGTTGTCTTTTTATTCTTTTGATGAGTATATAAGTATCTAATTTTTATCAGGCCCTAGTTTTTAGTTATCTAACTTGTTTTCTGCTGTATGTGCATTTATATTTGTGTTTGATGATTTTTTTTTTTTTTTTAAAAAGATCAGGCCCATAGTTTTGTCCCTGAGTTTTCTCCTAAGAACTTTATAGTTTTAGGGTTGACATCTAGGTCTTTGATCCAATTTGAGCTAGTTTTTTTTGTGTGTGAGGTATGGGTGCTATTTCATTTTTTTTTTTTTTTACAGATAGACATCTAGTTTTGCCAGGGCCATTTATTGCAGAGACTGTCTCTTCCCCATTTAATGGTCTTTGGCCCTTTGTTGAAGATCAGCTGACTATATGTGAATGGATTTACTTCTGGCTTCCCAGTTCTCTTCCATCGGTTGGTCTATCATTGAACCAGTACCAGGCTGTTTTGATAACTGCAGCTATATATTATGATTTGAGGTTGGGGAATGTGAGGCCTCCTACTTTGTTCTTCTTTGGTATTGCTTTTGCTATTTGGCTCCTCTTTCCTTTCCATATAAAGTTGGTGATTAAGTTTTCCACTTCAGTAAAGAATGTTGTTGGGATTGCTTTGTATTTATAGATCACTTTGGGTAGTATTGACATTTTCACAATATTAAACCTTCTAATCCATGAGCATGGAACAGCTTTTCATTTATGTATGTCTCTTTTAGTCTCTTGTAGTAGTGTTTTATAGTTTTCATTCTAGAAGTCTTTTACACCCCTAAACTTCGTTGCCATCGAGTCGATTCTGACTCAAAGCGGCCCTATAGACAGAGGAGAACTGCCCCATAGGGTTTCTAAGGAGCACCTGGTAGATTCAAACTGCCCACCTTTTGGTTCACACCCATAGCTCTTAACAACTACACCACCAGGGTTCCCAAAAGGGGACAGTGGGCTCCATGGGCTGTAATCAAACCTGGGCCTCCTGCATGGTGGGCGAGAATTCTACCACTGAACCACCCATGTGGTGCTGGTGATCTTTTTAGGTTTATTCCAAGGTGTTTTATCATTTGGGGAGCTATTGTAAATGATACTGTCTACCTCATTTCCTTTTTGTAATTCTCCCTATCGGTGTAAAGGAACTCCATTGATTTTTGCATGTTGATTTTTGTCTTGGTTATCTAGTGCTACTATAACAGAAATATCACGAGTAGATGGCTTCAACAAAGAGAAATTTATTTCTTCACAGTAAAGTAGGCTAATAGCCCGAATTCAGGGTGTCTGCTCCAGGGGACAGCCTTCTCTCTCTGTCGGCTCTGGAGGAAGGTCTTTCTCGTCAATCTTCCCCTGGTCTAGGATCTTCTCTGTGTAGGAACCTGGAATCTAAAGGACGCCCTCTGCTCCTGTGCTTCTTTCTTGGTATGAGGTCCCCCACTCTCTGCTTGCTTCCCTTTCCGTATTATCTCTTGAGATGTAAAAGGTGGTACAGGCCACACCCCAGGGAAACTCCCTTTACATTGGATCAGGAATGTGACCTGGGTAGGGGGTGTTACAATCCCACCCTGATCCTCTTTAACATAAAATTAGAATCACAAAATGGAGGACAACTACACAATACTGGGAATCAAATTGATACACACATTTTTGGGGGGACATAATTCAATCCCTGACAATCATATATCCTGCAACGTTGCTGAATTCTTCTTTTAGATCCAGAAGCTTTCTTATGGGATCTTTGTGGTTTTCTATGTATTGTATTATCATCCACAAATAGGAATAATTTTACTTCTTCTTTTCTGATTTGAATACCCATTATTTCTCTTTCTTGCCTTATTGCTCTGGCAGGGACTTTCAGTATGATACTGAATAAGAGTGGTAATAATGGATAGGTATCCTTGTCCCATTCCCATTCTCAAGGGGAAGGATCTCAGCCATTCTCCATTGAGAATAATGTTGGCTCTTGGTTTTGCTTCATCTTACTATTTCAATAGGTTTTCATCACGTCAAATAATCAAACCCAACCGAGAATCACACATTTGTGTCTAGTTGTTGTGTCCCTTAAATCTTTTTTTAATCTAGCAAAGTCCTTTATTGAAGAGACCTTGACAGTTGTTCCTCAGAATATTCCAGCTTCTGGCTTTGTCTGATTACCTCCTTATAATGCCATTTAGCCTATTTTTGTATCCCCTGTATTTTATGCAAAGTGAGCATTATATAATGAATTGGTGAATTCAACTCAAGTACTTTGCAGTAGAATAAATACATCATAGGTGGTGTTGCTACATCTCATTTAGACATGTAATAATATCTTGAAGGCGAAGGTGTCGCTGTGAGTCGGAATCGACTCGACGGCACTGGGCCTTTTTTTAAGGTGTTCTCAGTCACCTCATGTGCATGCAAAACCTGGACAATAAATAAGGAAGACCGAAGAAGAATTGATACCTTCGAATTGTGGTGTTGGCAAAGAATATTGAATATACCACGGACCGCCAAAAGAACAGACAAATCTGTCTCCGAAGAAGTACAACCAGAATGCTCTTTAGAAGAAAGGATGATGAGATTGCATCTCACATACTTTGGACATGTTGTCAGGAGGGATCAGTCCCTGGAGAAGGACATCATGCTTGGGAAAGTAGAGTTTAGTGAAAAAGAGGAAGACCCTCAAGGAGCTGGATTGACACAGTGGCAGCAACAATGGGCTCAAGCATAACGATTGTGAGGATGCCACAGGACCGGGCATTGTTTTGTTCTGTTGTACATAGCACCTAACAACAACAACAACCCACCAGTAGTGATGCTAAAATTGACCACTGACTTAGAGTGATGCAGATATGATTCCTCCATCATGTGGTTAAGTTTCTCCGCTTGGAACAAACTATAGATATTTTTAAACCTCTTAATTTAGATTTTACTAAATTAGAAAACAATTAATTGAAATTCAACAATATCTAAGCTGTAATTTACTTTTGATTAGCAAATTCTTTTATAGAGTACAAATTAATAATGTAAATTAAAGAGGAATAATGATTTTTTAAAACATTTTCAAGCATTTCTAACTAACCAACTTATATATATACTGTTGATACACTATTTTAATAGTATCACCTTGGTTAACTAAAACAGGTCTGTAAATTTTAATGTCAACACTTTGATGGAGTAGTTCAAGTCATTTCTATATATTTGAAGTTAATTAAATGGTTTTAAAAATGTTTAATCATTCATACTTTTATCTATTTCAAGTAAACTTTCCTTGTCAATGTTAAATTGGTAAGGTCCTCTCACTCTGAGAATGGCTATCAATTTGTATATGTAGCAAAACTCTAACATATTAAGAATTTAAAGTTCTAAATGAACTTCCATATATAAATGAAAAAAGTGACCTTGAAGATCTCTCTTGCAGTATAAAAAGAATAGAAACTGATGTACATTTTAGAGAGCTATTTTCTCACTAACGGTTATTGGATCTCTACAGGAATTTATTTTTGGTAAATCAAATTCTTCATTTCTTTTGACCACTGAATTAATTTTATGAGCTTCATCACTGAAAAGCAATATTCTTATAAAATTATTAAGTAAATGAACTTCTTGATCAAGTCCAAATTAAAAATATTAGAACTCTAGATTTTGTGTTGAGTATAATGCAATAAAAGAAAATGGTAGCTCCATTGTTAACCAAGTTTATATTCTTTTATATCAGCTGGAAGCATTTGAATATAGTATACAAAAGAAGGTTCATACACTTCTGGGTACTCCAGATAGTAAATTATCTCTAGGGAAAAGAGAAGGAGCTGGGATTAGGGAGGGGGCACTTAGAGGGGGTGAGGCTTCTGAAGTACCAGCAATGTTCTGTTTCTTTAAAAGGAGCCATGTATGTTTTATACCAAACACCTGTTGCCATCAAGTCCATTTAGACTGATAGCTACCTTGTAGGACAGAGTAGAACTGCCCCGTAGGGTTTCCGTGGCTGTAATCTTTACAGAAGCAGACTGCCACGTCTTTCTCCCTCAGAGCAGCTGGTATGTTTGAACCACCAACCTTTGAGTTAGCAGTCAAGCACTTTAACCACTGTGCCACCAGGACACCTTAAACATTTTACACTTTTCTGTAAATATTCCATATTTAGAGGAAGAAAAGCATGGAACTGTAAAAAATTATAAATGCCTTAAATATTTTTAATCTAAAGTATATCAGTGTACTTGCACTTGTCAATCCTTTGATTTATCTTTTTGTGTGGATCTCCTTCTCAGTGGTCTTGCCCAAATCACGTCCACTGTATATTATCTATGATTTTTAGTTCTGATTCCTTTAAAATAAAAGTAAAAAATATTCTATATATTAACAATGTTTTTACAGTCTTGCATCATTGTCACACCCTCACCTAATTTGATAGCAATTTTGTTCACTATCAAGTCTTTATAACAATTCCTTTTCATGCTTATCAGTTTATTTAATATTTAATTAAATTATAATAAATCTAAATGACACAAATACTACTCAGTTGACTCTAGAAGGCATACGTGGAGCAGATGTGTGCTAGGGGTATTAAACACTGCTCACTCTCTGTGTGTCTTCATAGAAATGAGCCAGTGCTATTGGCATTGGTTGCTATGCTTTAGAGCAGAAATTGGCAGTCTCTTACTTACAGGGCCAGATAGTAAATACTTTAGGCTTTAGGGGCCATATGGTCTCTATTACAGTTACTCAACTCTGCCATCATAGTGCAAAAGCAGCCATAAATAATATGTAAACAAATGGATGTAGTTGTATTCCCATAAAATGTTATTTACCCAAGTGGAGGGCTGGATTTGGCTCATAGGCCCTAGTTTGCTCTTCCCTCTTTATAGAGTGAACCACATGTTGGTTAATCCAGAGTGTCAGTTAAGCAAAATGCTGTTAAGAGGCCCTCTCTTCTGTCTCCAAACAAAGTTCTGAATAAATTTTGTAGCATACCTGATCTCTTGGTTTCAAATCAGGTGGGAAGTAGAAAAGAAAGTTAATTTTGTAACAAACAAGGAGAATTTTTATTATTTCATTCTAAAGAATGAATGTGAATTGTAAGAAATATAACGCAAATGTTGGCTGTGGGAGATTTAATTGTTTTGGAAGAATACCCTTTGCTGTTGAGTCGATTCGATTCCAACTCATAGCGAGCCCTAGGACAGAGTAGAACTGTCCCATAGGGTTTCCAAGGAGCAGTTAGTGGATCTGAACTGTTGACATTTTGGTTAGCAGCCAAGCTCTTAACCACTGTGCCATTAGGGTTCCTTTGGAAAAATAAAGACCTACACTGTAGGGGGAAATAAATTGTAGTTTTGTAAGTAATAGGTTTCGCAGCTATGATCATTATTATCCCCAACATTAAGTGCAAAAGAGACTATAACTTATTGTTCTCTAAGAGTTACGGGCGTATTACAACCAGAAAAAAATCACATAAGCAACAAATATGATTGAATGTAATTGTATTGAATGCTGAGATTTTGAAGCAATTATGATTTTCTAAGAGAAAAAAAGGTAGGGGAGAGTACAAATGTTAATGCTAGGGTCCCCTGACCTACAATCAAATTCACTGCTGTGTAAATCTGAACTTCTTAAAAACAACTGGTTTTAGGGTTGTATCACTAGTTGTATAGCGTCATTCAGTCCAGTTCCATACACATCCACCCTCAAAATTCATTGAGAAAAACAAAGTCCTCAACAGTAAAATCCTTGTGGTACTTTGTCCCAGAGCACCTGTCCAGTAATAACAAAGCATTTGTCACCTATGCAGTACAGTTTCATGATCTCCAATTACTCCCTGTGTAAGCCTGGAGGTCACTTTGAAGGATAAATCTTTGTTACTATTGTGGAATATTGCCAGGGAATAATCCCCCACTCCAGCTAATTTTCTTGGTTAGAGATATCTATCATGTGTTTTATTAGTCGTTAATGCAAAAGAGTCTGAAATTAGATTACTTCATATACCGCATACCATCTTTATTTTATCATTTTTGAATAATCACTATGCTAAAGCTTTTAGCCTTATCTGTTTTTTTCCCTCTAGGGACATGTGTTTAATTAAAAAGCAACTGATTTCAGAGTTCAGAAATTTTTTAATTAGTTTGACTTTTCCCCATACATAAGATTTATCCATGAAAACCTGCCAAATTGTAATACTGTATTCCCCATTAGACCTGAACTCTTAATAGGAAGATTATAGAGAGATCATGTTAAATGGATTATTGTATTGTAGTGATCATGTAAAAACATGAGGCATGTTTTTATTTTATCCCTTTGTGACAGAAAGAATTTAAAACTGAAATGAGTGGATAACTGAACTAAATGGCTCTTAAAGGTACTTCCAGTGGAAAATGCTATGGACCTTGGTTAAGAGAAACTGCTCTCACATGGTTTATCTTCCAGCAGCAAAGCCTGCACCTTCTCAGCCTCCATCGCTTGCTTCTTCCTGGATAGATGTCTGGATGTTGAAAGTCACTTATGGCATTGTCCTTGGTTCTCTGCCTCCTGATGATTTCTGTGTTTTTATCACCAGCCTTGATCATCTTCCTGGGTTTTGTTCTTGTAGATTTTATATATCCAGGACATTCTGTAGATCCTGGACATCTGAACCAGATGTCTAAAAGATTGTCCAGACACCCAGAATACAACTTTTTTTTTCTTGTTGCGGTGAAATATATATCACAAAAACACTGCTGTTTCATCCTGTCTTAAGTGTACAATTCAGTGACATTAATGACAGTCACCATGCTGTGAAATTGTTAACCACTATCCATTTCTAAAAATGGTACAACCTTATATATCCATTTGCACTTATCATCACCATCGTCCACACACATGACAACTTTCTTATCCATTTTCATACCTCAGTAAATGGCACCCCTTTCCACTCAGTTAGTGCTCAAGCCAAAACCACAGTTGTCTCACTCCCCACGTTATCTACCTGTCATCTGTTATTGTTAGGTGCCATTGAGTTGGTTCCAACTCATAGTGACCCTATATACAACAGAATGAAACATCTCTACCTCCTAAATATCCCAAACCTTGCTACCTGTGCTGTCAGTCTCCTAGATGAAGCCTGTACTATTTGTCCTCTTGCCTACTCTATTGCAGTAGCTTCCTAAGATGACTCCCAGCTTCCACACATACCTTCCAATAATCCATTCTCTTCCCAGCAGCCAGAGTGAACTTGTTAAAAAACCATAAATCAGAATACGTCCTTAGAATACAATCCAAACTACTCACCAAGAGCGTATGTGAGCTGTTACCCTCCTGCCACTTTCTTTTTAGCCACCATGCTTCAGGTACATCGACCTTCTTTCTGTACCTCAAACCCACTAAGCTTTTTCTTGTCTGGGGCTTTTGCACTTTCTGCTTTTTTTGTCTGGACCACTTTCACTTGTATATCTTTGCAAGAGTAATTCCTTCTTTTCATTTGTGTTGTATCTCAAATATAGGAAGGAAGGCCTTTCCCCAACTGCCCCATATAAAAGAGCAACACAGCCCCAACCACTCCCTATTCCTGTAAACCTTTATTTTCTCCATGGCATTTACCATCTGATGTGTATTTATTAGGTTTGTTTGGTTTGTTCTCTTTCCTCTTTCCTGATTTGATTCAGGCTGGTTACAGAGATTCTGGTCTGGGAAAAATGAATCCAGTCTGCAGTTCCTCCAAAGGAAATGATTGTCCATGTGTGGATGGGTGGGAGATGCATTAGGTAACAAATAATTATTCAGCCTAGTCATTGGCTGAGGCATATGAAACATCAGTTCTTTGGTTTCCTTCTTTGTATCCATTCCTATCATGTAGAGGCACCATTTTGACCTTTTCACTGCTCAAGGGAGAACTGAGAGCAATTCTTGCTAAATGCTTGGCTATGTTGTTAAAGAGCAGCAGGAATTAAATTGTCAGCTCAATGTGGATTGTCAGGAACACAGACATGGAAACAAGTGTGTAAAAAGCTCCTGTAGACGTTTAGACACCTGATTTAGTCCTGTGTGTGTCTGAGATTTCTAAGGTAAAGTACTGAAGAATTAGGAAGATATTGAAGGACAAAAAAATAGTTATTCAAAAGAAATTAGCTTTCTTCATTTGACGTCTTATGTAAAAGCTCTGAACTTACCTGTTTTGAGTCCTTTGAAAGCCAGCCATGGTCATGTGAAAACTGTTTATTTTTGCTATTCAGTTTGCTCGGGTTGCACTATTTTTCAAACACTTGAAATAAGGGTTGGACCAAGGCTTTACCCAATATCCATGGCTCGGGAGTAGTTAAAGCCAGAGATAGGACCCAGGACAAAAGACCATGGCAGTCCCTCAGAAAGAGGCAGGAGTGATGAAGAAAAGTTTGGATACCTCTGCCAATGAGTTAACTTCCTTCTCCATACTCATAACAACTGCTTAATTCTGGAGTCACTGATAAATGACATTGGTTCTGACTGTTCTGGAAACAAGTATATAGGACTTGTTTCCCATGTAGTTCTATTATGGTAATGCTAGTCTTAGAACTAAGCTTCTACCCAACTAGGGCTTCTCTTGTCATGGGGTTTATACCAAAAAAAAAAGCTATCCCCTTGTCTTAGTTATCTAGTGCTGTTATAGCAGATATACCACAAGTGGATGGCTTTAACAAGCAAAAATTTATTTTCTCATAGTTTGGGAGGCTAGAAGTCCAAATTCGGGGTACCAGCTCTAGGGGAAGGTGCTCTCTGTACTCTCGGGGGTAAAATCCTTGTCTTATCTTCTCTAGTGTTCTTCTCCTCTGTCTTAGCTTCTCTAGTGCTCTCTTCTCTGGAGATCTCCACGTGGCATCTGTTTTTCCCCCATGCGTGCTTGTTTGCTTCTAATGCCTAATCCGTTCTTTTATAACTCAAAAGTGATTGGCTTAAGACATAACCTACACTAACGTGGCCTCATTGACATAACAAAGAAAACCGTGTTCCCAAATGGATTGCTTCCACGGGTAAAGGGGTTAGGATTTACAGCACATATTTTGGGGGGACACAATTCAATCCATAATATCCCTGAACAAATATGATCCAGGTACACCCACCAGTATACCCACCATGTATACCTCAGCCAGCCTCTCAGCTCAAGACAAGATGAAGTGCTTGTCACAGTCTTCAGTATCTAAATTTCATCTGTATTTTGATAATATTTGTAACTCTTTTGCCTAAGGAAATTAGCTACTATGATGATTTAGACTAATGCCTAGTAGAATCTCTCGTGGCAGCTCTTGGGATACTTAAAAAAAAAAAAAAAAAAAAACTTGCTATTTCCAAGTCTTTTCTTCCCCAGTTTTAATCCATAATTTTATGTATCCATTCAGAGTTTTTCCATCCATCAGAACAACACTGCTTTGTTCCCATGAAATATTTTATTGGTTTCTTATGTATTTTCATAATTAAATGCCCTTGGTTATAACTCAGCTCTTTGTGCAGAAGTTGGCTTTTCATGTCATCATTAATAATTCATAAGCTCCATAGACTTATATTAGACCTTTTTAACCAAATACCTTGAATCTTAACATATCCAGTGTCATTTCAACTTCTAGTGTAGGGGGAAAAAAAAATGATTCTGTGGCTGGTCTTTCTGTCTCAGGACACCTTGGATAAGAATTTTTTCCCCCTGTTTCTTATTCCTTTTTATGTTCTGGATGCTAGAGAAACCTAGAATGTAGAAAATGCTGCGTATCCGAAGTGACAAAATCATACCAATTAAGGGACCTTACAGACTGATAAGCCCCTTAATGGCCAGAGAAGGAAATTTTCCATCTAAGTTCATCACAGACATCTAAGTAGCACTCCAGGTCCCCAAGTCACCTGGCGAGGCTCCTGGATCAGTTACTAAGCTATGTGCATGCTCCTCCCCAACCTATTACCAAAACTACAGTGAAATCAGGGTTCTCTCACTGGGTTCAGACCTACCAAGTCAGCCTGGCTGAACCAGGTGTAGAAACATGCGACAGTGCTTGTGTAATCATGACGTTTCCTCCCCCAAAGAAACCACACTTAGATCTGTTCAAATCTGGAGGTAGTGAAAACTTAGTATATATTTTTCAGAGCTCCTGGTCAGTTGGGTATTTGGGTTTGGATTTCTTTCTTCCTTTCTTTTTCCTTTTTTTTGTTTTCCTTCTCACTTTATTCATTTCTTTTTTAAGCTGAAAAGAGCCTCTTTTTTGGTAGGGGAAAAAAATGCTTTTCTCTGGGCTGTTTCTTTCCTCTCAATTTCAATTTTGCATTAAGTCCCATTGGAATCAGTGCTCATAAAATCAAGCAGCTGGTCTGATCTGCTGCATTATAATCAAGTAGAATCTGTCTCCTTTCAGAACAGTGGGGTGTTTTTAAGCCCTGGTGCATCCAAAAAAATGAGGCCCTTCCCTCTATAAATCCATGTTTTTATAGGATGAGGTGTTACTGAAAGAATAATTTTTCAGTCTCTCCTATATGTAGGCAATAATGCTATACCAAAAAAAAAAAAAATTATGAATTTTGAGGGGCAAGAGAGATAAAAGAGACTTTTGTTCATTCAAGATTAGAATTTTTAAATTAACCAAAAAATTAATCATTCTGTATATTTGCAGCTGATTCCACTGGCGATGTATTAATGATGGGACTGATGGCTGCATGTTGCAATTGTATTTTGCTTGTACTTATAATTGTGATGTAGCAGCTATTTTCTGATTTTTTTTTAAATCAAGTAAAGGGAGTACTCTTGTCTGCATGGAGAAATAGTGCCCCCAAAGGGCAGGATTCCAAGACCCCTGCCAGTACTTCATGATTGTTTTAGAGCAGTATGTGTTTTAAACTGTAATGTGCTTATGAATCACCTGTGGATATTTTTAAACTTAAAATTCTGATTCAGTAGGTCCGAGGTGAGGCCCACGATCCTGCGTTTCTAGCAAGCTCCCAGGTGATACTGGTGCTTCTGGTCTGATTTTTGAATAGCAACATCTCAGAATATCTTTCCGTAAAAATCCCAAATTTAATAATTCCGAAATTAGAGGGTTCAAGTGGAATTAAATGTGCTGGCATATCTAAGAACAAGTCAGTAATTGTGAACTTTCAAAATGGCAACCTGATGGTTCATGTCAAAGAATACATTTTGAACAAAGCTTCTTTCCTTTGGGCCCCCAAGTATTAGTTTCCTAGCTCTGCCAGAACAAAATACTACAGACTGGGGTTTTTTTTTTTTTTCTCCACAGTTCTGGAGGCCAAAAGTCCAAATCAGCTTGTCTGCTGGGCTAGGCTCCCTCCTAAGTCTTTCCAGAAGATCCTTTCTTTTCTCTTCCAACTTTTGGTATCCCCAACTGCTCCTTGGCTCGTAAATGCATCTTTGCTTGGCTTTCCTTCCTCTGTATATCTGTGTCTCTTCCCTCTTTTATAAAGACAGCGCTCAGGTTGAATCAGGACCCATCCTATTGCAGTATGACCTCATCTTAACTGATAACATCTTCAAAGACCCCATTTCCAAGCAAGGCCATGTTAATAGGTACCAGGAGTTAGGACTTCAATATATCTTTTGGGGGGACACAATTCAATACATAACATCCCTCTACTACTATTTTAGTAACAATCTAATGAATAGCTTATATTTGAATTCCTTGTGGATGGAGATAGATTTTACTGTGCTCCAGTCTTCATATTCCTAGAGCCTAGCAAAGTCCCCAACACATAATACACACTTAATTAGTGAGTTGAATTGACTCAAATTGAATTGATTGAACTTTATGAGGACAGTGTAGGGATAAGGTGGCTTCCTCTTTAAGAGATATTTATTTCCTCATTAAGAGATGTATATTGCTTTCATGTACAAATTTAAATTTTCCTGTTTATAATTTATAACTGACTAATTTCTAGAGTTAATAGTCTTCTAAAAGAAAGGTGTGGCAATCAGCTTCCATAGAGATTTATGGCCTTGGAAACCCCGTGGGGTTGCTTGAGTCAGAATTGATTCTACAGCAGTAGGTTTGGTTTGGGTTTTGGCTTAGTCTTCTACAAATTATATTCTCTTAAGATACAACATGAAAAAATAAATTCAAATTAAAAATAGTGAATATTCAAGAATCTTAAAGTCCTTATAGTCCTGTTGTTGTTAGATGCCATTGAGTGGGTTCTGACTCATAGTGACCCTATAAGACAGAATAGAACTGCCACATAGGGTTTACAAGAAGTGACTGGTAGATTTGAACTGCCACCCTTTTGGTTAGCAGCCATATCTCTTAACTACTGCGCCACCAGGGCTCCAACCTTATAATCCTACGAATGCTAAATAAAATTGTATCTCTAATGAAAGGACTTTGCCAGTCATTGGGGGAAGGCAATCTTGAACTGTTTTGGCAGATTTAAACCTGTTCTCATCTCTGAAAGAGAACAGACAATTCTTGAGCCTTCAATGAAATGTGAAAATCTAAACTATTCCAGTTAGCATATTAGCCTCCTAGAATGATTTTCAGTAAATCATGTATCAATCTCTGTATGCGTGGATGAAACGTGAATGCTATTTTTCATTCAGTGTTTGATTTTGCTTCTTTTATTTTTTAACAACTTCATGGAGATATAATTCACATACTATATAATTTACCCATTTAAAACGTACAACTTAATGGCTTAGTATATTCACAGAGTTGTGCATCCATCACCACAATCAATTTCAGAACATTTTAATCACCCTAAAATGAAACCCCAAACTCCTTAGCCATTACCCCCCTAATTCCTCTGGCACCATCCCCAATCCTACTTTCTGTCTCTGTAGGTTTGCCTCTCTTGACATTTCCTATACATGGAACCAGGTAAATGTAGAGCTTTTTGACTGGCTTTTTTCACTTAGCATAATGGTTTGAAGGCTCATCCATGTTATAGTGTATATCAGTACTTCCTTTCTTTTTAGTGCCAAATAGTATGTATGTGTATGTAGTATTCTATTATATGGATAAACCACATGTTATTTATCATTTCATCAGTTCATGGACATTTGGGTTATTTCTACTTTTTGGCTATTATGAACAATGCTGCTGTGAACATTCGTGTACAAGTTTTTTATGTAGGCAAATATTTTCTTTTCTCTTGGATGTATACCTAGGAATGGAGTTGCTGAATCATAAGGTAACTCCGTGTTTGAGGAACTACCAGACTGTTTGGCAACACGGTTGTACCATTTTACATTCCCACCAGCAGCATATGAGGGTTCCAGTTTCTCCATATCCTAGCTAACACTTGTTATTATCTATCTGTCTTTTTGATCGTAGTCATCCTAGGGGGTGTGAGGTAGAATATCATTGTGATTTTGATTTAATTTGCATTTCTCTCATGGCTAATGATGTTGACTGTCTTTTCGTGTGCCTATTGACCATTCGTATATCTTCTTTGGAGACATGTCTATTCAAGTCCTGTGCTCATTTTTTAATTGGGCTATTCATCCTTTTATTTTTGAGTTATAATAGTTATTTATGTATTCTAGTTTCAAGTCCCTTATCAGATATATGCAAAAATGATCTCCTATCTCTGGTTTGTCTTTTCCTTTCTTTTTTTCAAAGTTTTTTTTTAATTGAGATTTAGGTGAAAGTTTAGAGCTGAAGTTAATTTCTTTTCTTATTTGAAAATTTATACACATTATATTGTTTTCTGTGACATTGGTTGCAATCCCCATAATGTGACAGCATGCTCCCCCTTTCCACTTTGGGGTCCCTATGTCCATGCATTCAGTTCCTGTCACTTTCTGCTTTTGGACAGGACAGGAGCTGTCCATTTGATCTTGTATATTTGATTAAACTAAGAAACAAATTCCTCACATGTGTTACTTTTGTTTTATAGGCCTGTCTAATCTTTGTCTGAAGAGTGGGCTTTGGAATGGTTTCAGTTCTGGGTTAACAGAGCATCCAGGGGCCATAATTTCAGGGGTTCCTCCAGTCTCTTATCAGACCATTAAGTCTAGTCTCTTTATGTGAATTTGAATTCTGTTCTACATTTTTTTCCTCTGTCTGGGACTCTCTGTTGTGTTCCGATGTTAGGGTGGTCATTGGGGGTAGCTGGGCACCGTCTAGTTCTGGGCTCAGGCTGGTGGAGGCTCTGGTTCATTTGATCCTTTAGTCCTTTGGGCTAGTATTTTCCTTGTGTCTTGGTTTTCTTCAGTCTCCTTTGCTCCGAGTGGGATGAGACGAATAGATGTATCTTAGGTGGCCTCTCTCAAGTTTTTAAGACCCTAGACAGTACTCACCAAAGTGGAATGTAAAACATTTTCTTTGTAAACTATGTTATCCCAGTTGACCTAGATGTCCCCCAAAACTATGGTCCCCAGGTCCTAGCCCCAGCTACTCTGTCCCTCATAGTGTTTGAATGGGTCTAGGAAACTTCTTTCCTTTTGCTTTGGTCCAGTTGTGCTGCCTTCCCCTGTATTGTGTGTTGTCCTTCCCTTCACCAAAGTTGACACTTCTGTACTATCTAGTTAATGATTTCCTTTCTCCCTTCCTCCCCACCCTTGTAACCATCAAAGAATGCTTTTTTCTATGTGTAAACCTTTTCTTGAGTTGTTATAATAGTGGTCTCATACAATATTTGTTCTTTTGTGATTGACTTATTTCACTCAGTGTAATGCCCTCCAGATTCATCCATGTTGTGAGATGTTTTGTGAATCCATCATTGTTCTTTATCATTCCATAGTATTCTGTTGTGTGTATGTACTACAGTTTGTTTATCCATTCGTCCATTGCTGAACACTTAGATTGTTTCCATCTTTTGCTATTGTGAATAGTGCTGCAGTGAACATGGGTGTGCTTATGTCTATTCGTGTGACAGCTCTTACTTCTCTAGGGCATATTCCTAGAACTGGGATTGTTGGATCCTGCAGTATTTCTATTTCTAGATTTTTTTTTTTTTTTTTTTTTACCTTAGATGAAGGTTTACAGAACAAACTAGCTTCTCGTTAGTTAGTACATATGTTGTTTTATGATATCGTTTAACAACCCCACGACATGTCAACACTCCCCCTTCCCTACTTTGGGTTCCCTACTACTAGCTTTCCTGTCCCCTTCTGCCTTCTCGTCCTTGCCCCTGGGCTGGTATGCCCCTTTAGTCTCATTTTGTTTTATGGGCCTGTCTAATCTTTGGTTGAAGGGTGAACCTCAGGAGTGACTTCATTACTGAGCTAAAAGGGTGTCCAAGGGCCATACTCTCTGGGTTTCTCCAGTCTCCATCAGGCCAGTAAGTCTGGTCTTTTTTTGTGAGTTAGAATTTTGTTCTACATTTTTCTCTAGTTCTGTCCAGGACCCTCTATTGTGATCCCTGTCAGAGCACTCGGTGGTAGCCGGGCAGCATCTAATTGTACTGGACTCAGACTGGTGGAGCCTGTGGTAGTTGTGGTCCACACTTGTGTTCCCCTTCTATCTTTAGTTTTCTTCATTCTCCCTTGGTCTCAAAGGGGTGAGACCAGTAGAGTATCTTAGATGGCCGCTCCCAGGCTTTTAAGACCCCAGATGCTACACACGAAAGTAGAATGTAGAACATTTTCTTTATCAACTATGTTATGCCAGTTGAGCTACATGTTCCCCGAGACCATGGTCCCCACCGCCCCCGGCCGAGTAATTCGGTCCTTCAGGGAGTTTGGATGTGTCTATGGAGCTTTTATCATTGTACATAGATCAAGAGGCAGTTGTTTGGACAGAACAAGGGGATACTGAGTAGTTTAAAGTCAGGAAGGGTGTGCATCAGGGTGGTATCCTTTCACCATACCTATTCAGGCTGTATGCTGAGCAAATAATCCGAGAAGCTGGACTATGTGAAGAACGGGACATCAGGATTGGAGGAAGACTCATTAACAACCTGCGTTATGCAGATGACACAACCTTGCTTGCTCAAAGTGAAGAGGACTTGAAGCACTTACTGATGAAAATCAAAGGCTACAGCCTTCAGTATGGATTACACCTCAACATAGAGAAATCAAAAATCCTCAAAACTGGACCAATAAGCCACACTGTGATAAATGGAGAAAAGATTGAAGTTGTCAAGGATTTCGTTTTACTTGGACCCACAATCAACAGCCACGGAAGCAGCAGTCAGGAAGTCAAAAGACACATTGCATTGGGCAAATCTGCTGCTAAGGACCTTTTTAAAGTGTTGAAAAGCAAAGATGTCACCTTAAAGACTAAGGTGCACTTAACCCAAGCCATGGTATTTTCAGTCACATCATATGCGTGTGAACGCTGGACAATGAATAAGGGAGACCGAAGAATTTATGCCTTTGAATTGTGATGTTGGCAAAGAATGTTGAATATACCATGGACTGCCAAAAGAATGAACAAATCTGCCTTGGAAGAAGTATAACTAGAATGCTCCTTAGAAGCAAGGAAGGCGAGACTGCATCTTAGATAGTTTGAACATGTTGTCAGGAGGGATCAGTCCCTGGAGAAGGCCATCATGCTTGGTAAAGTACAGGGTCAGCTGAAAAGAGGAAGACCCTCAACAAGATGGACTGACACATTGGCTGCAACAATGGACTCAAGCAGAGCAATGATTTTAAGGATGGCACAGGGCCAGGCAGTGTTTTGTTCTGTGGTGTACCAGGTTGCTATGAGTTAGAACCTACTGGGTGGCACCTAACAACAACATGGAGCTTCCGTGACCTTGCCTTGTACAAGTTTATGCTGGCTTCCCCAGTATTGTGTACTGTCTCACCCTTTACCAAAGTTACCATTTACTATTGTCTACTTAGTGTTTTTCCATTCCCACCCCTTCGCTCCCTCATAGCCATCAAAATTGTTTCTTTTTGTGTGTAAATCTTTTCATGAGTTTTTATAGTAGTAGTCTCATACAATATTTGTGCTTTTATGATTGACTTATTTTACCTGGCATAATGCCCTCCAGATTCATTCATGTTGTGAGATGCTTTGCAGGTTCATCATTGTTCTTTATTGTTGCGTAGTACTCCATTGTGTATATGTAGTAGAGTTTGTTGATTGGGCATTTGTTGATGGGCATCTAGGTTGTTTCTGTCTTTTTGCTATTATGAACAATGTTGCAGTGAACATGGGTGTGCATATGTCTATTCGTATGAGGGCTTTTATTTCTCTAGGATATATTCATAGGAGTGGGATTGCTAGATCATATGGTATTTCTATTTCTAGCTTTTTAAGAAATCACCATATCACTTTCCAAAGTAGTTATACCATTTTGCATTCCCACCAGCCGTGCATAAGATAAGGTCACTATAGGTGAATGGATTTACATCTGGGTTCTCAGTTCTGTTCCATTGGTCGATGTATCTGTCATAGTACCAGTACCAGGCTGTTTTCACTACCACAGCTGTATAGTAGGTTCTGAGATTAGGTAGTGCAAGTCCTCCTAATTTATTCTTCTTCAGTAGTGCTTTACTTATCCGGGGCCTCTTCCCTTTCCTTATAAAGTTAATGATTAGTTTTTCCATCTCTTTAAAGAATGTTGTTGGTATTTGGATGGAGATTGCATTGTATTTTAAATTACTTTGAGTAGAATTGTCCTTTTCACAATGTTGAGTTTACCTATCCATTAGCATGGTATGTTTTTCCATTTATATAGGTCTCTTCTGGTTTCTCGCAGTATCGTTTTGTAGTTTTCTTTGTATAGGTCTTCTACATCCCTGCTTAGATTTATTCCTAAGTATTATTTTTTTAGGGGCTATTAAAAAATGGTATTGTTTTCCTTTTTGTCATTTTTTCCTTTCCCTTTCTTGCTGGTTTCCTAGAAGCACAAAACTTTTTAGTTTTGATGATGTCCAGTTTGTCTATTTTTTTCTTTGTTGCTTGCGATTTTGGTGTCATATATAAGAAGCCAAACCAAAACCCAAACCCATTGCTGTCAAGCTATTCCAACTCATAGCGACCCTAAAGGCCGTAGTAGAACTGCTGCCCCATAGGGTTCCCAAGGAGTGCCTGGCGGATTTGAACTGTTGACCTTTTGGTTAGCAGCTGTATCTCTTAACCACTATGCCACCAGGGTTTCCCATATAAGTGCTGCCTAATTCAAGAGTTTTCCTTCTAAGAGTTTTATAGTTTTAGCCATTACATTTAGGTCTTTGATCCATTTTGAGTAAATTTTGCGTATGGTATTCTTTTATTTGTTTGTTTTTTTAAAGTGCTGTGATCTTGGCTACCATGCAAGTCTGAACAGAGCCTTAAGAACATATCTCTCTGCGGAATATAACCTTGAAACCTCCAGACATGAAGGCTTAGACATTATTGAAAATGCAGTTGATAATTTAGAGCCCCGGAGCGATAAGCAGAGATTCATGGAGATGTACCCTGCTGCGTTCTGCCCACCAATGAAGTTTGAGTTTCAGTCACACATGGGTGATGAGGTCAGTAATTGATTATTTTAAAGCTAATAAATTGTCTCTTCACTTATATTTTTGCCCATCTGCTGTAACCCAACAGTCTTAAGAATTCACAGGTGTTTCCTCTCTCCTGCCCCTGCACAGGATCTTAAGATCAGCCAAGACCACCTTTTAGACCAAGTGTTAAGCACTCAAATGCCTGGAGAGGCCAAGCAGATAAAGATACAAACTGGCCTGGATGTAAGCGCTGAAATGGCCAGGATTAGTTTCTCACCTCCACATATTCAAATTCAAATTAAAAAACAAAAAATTTTGCTGGTCCAATAGAGTCTATCTGAAGCCTCCTTATAATCCTGATTGAATGATTCCTATACCGAAAAATAATTGTGAATGGCAGGAGGAATGAAAAGGGGGGGTAGTGCAAATCATTTTAAGACTCAGTTGGCTCCCAGCTGGTAAAATGAGCATTAGAAGTGATATATTAAGTCTTAGGTTCTTTATGTAAGTTTAGATTATTATCCTATTTGTGAATTTTTTTTTTTTTAGTTAAGATGATTATGAGTTATTGTCATTTATGTTACTGTCAGTGGAGGGAGAAAACAAGAACCAATTAATGGAGCGTGCTATCTAGTGCTTGGTGTCCAACTGTATAAAGCAATACTCATAGATAAAAGCATTTTTAGTTTATTGTGGTGACAGTTTGTTTTAAAAAATAGATGTAATTATAATGCCATGGCAGATTTCTTTAATGTTATAATTTTCTCTGAAAAATACCCAGTGTTTAGACATAGGGGTAAGATACATGTACATATGTGTATATATGCCTTCAGTACTTCTAATCTAATTCTATTTTTGCTAATTTGATAGTGTGAATTACATGATTGGAAATGATAAACAGTCTTTATGCCAGTAGCTCATGAATTTGGACAAGCAAGATGACTGGCTTATCCCATCCATTGTACCTTTTGAAAACCAAACAATTGTTATGTTTTGGTTTTTTCCAGTGGTTGATTAATGTTAAACGTGGAATTATTTAAAATATAGTTTTTATTTATTATTATTTTAACAAAGTGGGTGTGTTGCTGTTTTTTATGGCTGGTTCTGCCAATGGGCAGTAATCTCTGTGGTGTTTTGGAGACTCCATAAAAGGACCTCCTCTCAGCTGAGAGCATTTTTGTGATAAGGGTGATGAGAAGAAATTGTTTCTGGTGCAACATTAATGCTCTAACTTTGTGCTTATGCATAATTGAGATCATAACGAAAATCTTTCTTTACCAAAGCCTAAGACAGGTGCCCTCATCAAGTTCATGGTGCATCATGTGATTTGACTTTTAGTGTAAGGGAAATGAATCATTATATCAACATTGATATTGGTCAGAAGATGCTAAAAATAATCATTCACATTTTCTGAGTTATTACTATGTACCAGGCCCTTTTCTAAGTGCTTTATGTACATTATCTTATTTAATCCCTGCAAAAACCCTATATAGGAATTCTGTTATCCCCATCTTACAGATCAGAAAACCAACACCATAACCAATAAGCTCTACTTTCTTCCTTACACATACCTGTATGTCCCATTTGGGTCGTCCTTCACAGTCTGCCCTCTGACCTGTACTCATAAGGAATTTCCACGAGTATAACTTTAGCATCAGAGCTCAGTCTCCAGGAACTGTCCTGTTCTTAGAGAGATGCTTCCTGCAGCTGCTTTCTTTCCAGTCACATCCAGGCCAAGCAGCTGCGTTCTGCTCTTGCCGCTTACATGGCAGGTCCATATTTAAAACTGAATTTTTGAGGCGGCTGTTAAAAGTAAATATGTAATTGGAATCTTGAAGGGATCAGCATGATTCATCTGGCATTTAAATAGGAGAACAGAGTCTCTGGAGGCAGGCTTGATTGCGGCCTATTGTAACTGCAGGTTTTGATTTCCCCATCAGGTCTGTCAGGTCAGCGCTCAGCAGCCAGTCCAGGCGGAGCTCATGCTCAGGTACCAGCAGCTGCAGTCACGACTGGCTACGCTCAAAATCGAGAATGAAGAGGTGAGCATGCTTTCTGCCCCATAAGTCATCTGAATTTCAGTGTAAGTTGGAAGGCATTTTCACATAATGATGGCATATGTAACATTCTAAGTGAAATCTCTTCATCATGCTATAAACCAAAACCAAAACCACTGCCATCGAGTCGATTCCGAATCATAGGACCCTATAAGACAGAGTAGAACTGCCCCATAGAGTTTCCAAGAAGCGTGTGGTAGATTTGAACTACTGACCTCTTGGTTAGCAGTCATAGCACTTAACCACTATGCCACCGGGGTTTCCATCATGCTATATCAGAGGCATTTTCAGGTAAGTCAAGGTTCCTATAAATACCATTTGCAGTGGATAAATGCAAAGATTCTGTATTATACAATAGACTAATACTTTACCAGAGATTCACTACATACACGTGTAAACCCAAAAAAATCAGACCCATTGCCCTGGAGTCAATTTTTACTCGAAACCCACGTGTTACAGAATAGAACTGCTCCATCTGGTTTTCTTGGCTGTAATTTTTATGGAAGCAAATTGCCAGGCCTTTCCTCTGTAGCAGCACACCTTTTATGCTTAAATTGTAATTCATACTGAAAATGGTTCCCACAGATTATCAAAGTAAATGTATATATCCAAGAATATACAATACATCATGTGCAATGGGTATTGCACAGAAACTTTTGCCCAACATGTTTAATCCTAACTCTTGAAATTAGTACTTTTTTTCTTTGTTTTTATGTGTTGTCTAAATTTTTGGTAATGAACATAGCATTGCGAACATAATTATTATAAAAATTACATTTTAAAATAGTACTTGAATGAGAATAGAAAGATATTTATTTGCTGACATTAGTGAGTTTAAATGGCTGTAACATACCATGTGAATTATAAAGATATGTTAAGCCAAAAGCAATAATTCAGCTGCCTGTTTCTGAAATTAATTTAATTGGATCCACGTTTTCCTAAAATAAATTAATGAACCACAGATGTTTCTTATTAGTCAGGGCTCGCATTTGCAATTTATAGAAACCAGGGCTTTGAACCGGTTCAGTCATGGCTGACAAAGCAAAACCAGAACCATAATTGGAATGGGAGAAATTATGGGTCGAAGCCCTGGAATGGGAGACTCAGTAGAGGCATAGTAAGCCCTTTCAGGAGCCTGGTGTGGGAGACTGAATTATTGCCAGGACTGGGGAGAGCGACATACATTCACAGTGATGCGATCGCCCACCTCCTTAAGCAGGGCACTGCAGTTTCAGTCTCTGCAGAATCTAACAGGCAAGAAATCTGGTTACTATGCAACACTTGTGCTGCTCTAATTTTCTAAGATGGAGATTACATTTCTAGCAGGGCGTTTTCCTGTAATTTTTACTGTTCCAGTTATGGTTCCGGTTTACCTAGATTTTTCAAATTTGAGTCCGTTCTGGGATTGCTTCCTTGATGAGGTATAATTATTAATTACTTTTGTGTGTGGCCTCTCTTTCCATGGTCTTGTAACTCCCACGCAGGTGATTGGACAGGACTGTGAGATAGAGTAATTGTAGCCTACCAAGGGGATTGGTCAGTTTTGCCTTAAAAGAGAGCCAATTCCAGAGTAGAGAGGGAAATCCCACCATCACTGAGGAAGAACAGCCAGGAGCCGGCTTGTCCTTGGGACCTGGGGTCCCTGCACTGGGAGGCTTCTGGGACCAGTAGACAGAGAGAGCGAGCTAGAACCCCGAGGATGGTGAGAAGCAGTGGCAGGAAAGATCCAGCAGCAGGAGACAGCACAGTGGGCTTCCCGGCCCACAGAGAGAGAAAGCTGAGTGCATTTGGACAGAGGCCTGGCGGGGGCTAGGGAGAGGCATGCCTGCAAACCTGTCTGGGAAGAGGCTGTCCTGATGAAAGAGCTGTATCCTTGAGTGTTCCTGAGCCTGAACTGTAACCTGTTACTTCCATAATAAACTCCATAAATGTGAGTATGGTCTGTGAGTTCTGTGTGACAATTGCAATGAATTATTGAACCTAGCAGAGTAGAGAATGCTGTGCGAGGGGTGGTTGGTGTCAGAATTACTAAGATGCAGAGATAAAAGGCTTGTCTGGCGTATAAGGAATCTCTCATCATTTGCTGTCATCATATATGTTGGTGGGATTTTGTTTTTCCCCCATAATGGGGGTAGATTCAGGGCTACATGTTTCCTACAGATTGCCATCTCAGAAAGAAAGACACACTCCCCTCTCATCTCCTTATCTCTAAAAGAACTCTTCTTTGGCCTGGCTTAAGTCTTGCCTACTTCTTGACCAACCATTATATCCAAGAAATGGGTTTCTCTCGTTGGCCAGCCTGGCTATTGTGCCCCCTCATGAACTCTTTGTATTGCTGGAGACAGGCAGTTCCCCAAAGGAGAGAATGTAGGGCAGAAAGAAAAATTCAATTTAGTACCTTTTTTAATTTTCATACCACTGGGATGTTTTGGGCTATGTGTGTGTTTCTCTTAACAAAGAGTGATGTGTTTCTACATCAGTATAGTTTCGTTAAAACCCACTGCAGCTTTCTGGCCTCAGTTCTTCCTTGAAGAACCAAACCACCTCATATTCAAACTTGCACGTTGAAGTTGAAAACAATGTGATTAAGACTTGAATCGGTGTGTAAACTCCTGCAAGTGATCCTTTCCAAAGGAAAACCTTTACTCTCCTTGAGGTACTGTTTTAGAACTTACGGTTTTGGTTAGGCATCACAAAATACTTGCCCAATGCAGTTTTCTCTATCCTATTAGGCCTAGAGTTTGTATTTCTAGTGACTTTCAATTTTTTTTTTTCATGCATATCCTCCTGCTGTTTTATTTGGAAAACATTCTCTAAACTCTAGGAAAATAGTGTGTTACAGTGTTATACACAAGGTCAAAACTGCCAGCCCACAGACCTGTTTTGTTTGGCTCCCACAGTATTGACCAGTTAAAAAGTGAAAGGGTTTGGCAACCTAGGGCCTACATTTCTTCATGAAGTAAAAAGCTGAAGCTTTTGAATTCTACTTCGTCCTAGTTTTTCTACTCCTGATTTTCTTACATCCTATTTTGTTATCAGTTGCCCTCCAGTGGCCTCTGCAGGACTTTGAGTTTGTGACCCTTAACATATGCCCCTTGGGTATCCTTACAAACTGATAGAGGCAGGCCATGCTTTTTGAAGGTTAAGTTTTTAAAAAAATAGCTATAGAAGCAAATGAATTGGATTGTCCCAGTGTTTCTTGTGACCAAACGAGTGGTTCATGATTTCTTAGACATGGAACAAAACTCACTGTGGTGAAATGGGGTTCCCAGAGAAAATAAGATTTAAATTGGAGTTTTGATAATCAGTAGATTTTCATAGGTAGGAATGGAGAAGGGGAGACATTTCAGTATATATTTCAGGGTGCCCAGGGGAGAATAGAGCAGTTTGGCTATCATCACTCAGGTTCTCCGTGGGGAGGAGCCGAAGGCGAAGCTGAAGTCATAACGCGAAAGGCCTTCATAGCCAAGTTAAGGAGTTTTGATCCTGTGGATCAGTTCAGTAATAAATATTTGTTGAACAACTTTTATATTCCAGATATTCTGCTAGGCATGGGAAGTAGAAAGATGAATTGGGCACAATTAGGGTCTGTCTGGAGTGAGAGATAGACCACAACAGGTAATTGATGTAATGTGAAAAATAAGAAATGCAATTTGGGAACAACATAGCTATTATTACTGACTTGGTCCCTGTGTAGCGCTTTACTGTAAATAAGGAACTTGCCCCCCTGATCTTATACTAATAAGAGCAAGGATAGGAATTTGACATGTAAGTATCCAACTAAAATACAGTGAGCCCTCGTTACTCACTGATACCCTATTTGTAGCTCTTCACCTACTCACTACAAATTTTTTTTTTAAGTAATATTTTTTTGTGTTTTTGGTGAAAGTTTACACAGCAAAATAGATTCCCATTTGACAATCTCTATACAAGTTGTTTGGTGACATTGGTTACATTTTTCACAATGTGCCAGCATTCTTAGTGTTTCCGTTCTGGTTGTTTCCCCTACTCACTAAAATTATTTGTAACCTCAAAACCTTACTGTACTTTTGCACTCACTCATGCACATGTGCAGGGTGATGAAAAATTTGGGTCACCTGAAGCGAACGTTTCCAGCTGAAGTTGAACAGGGCAACTCTCTGCCATCTTGTTTCAGCTCTTATACTGTATGGTAAACAAGTTTTGTGTGTGTGTGTGTGTGTGTGTACAGTCTATTTAGTACCACATTTTTCACATTTTCATGATTTTTGTTAGTGATTTTGCTGTTCAACATGGCCCCCCAAGCACAGAACTGAAGTGCTATCTAGTGTTCCTAAGTGCGGAAGGCTGTAAGGTGCTTTACAGAGAAAAATATGTGTGTTCAGGAACCTTTGAGTGCTGTTGGCTATGAGTTCAATGTTAATGAATCAGCAGTATGTATTAAATAAGATATTTACACATGTGTATTCACATTGTGATAAGTCATCAAGCTATACATCTATGATCTGTGCATTTTTGTGTGACTAGTTATACTTCAGTTTGAAAGATTATTTAAGACAAAAAAGTTGAAAGTACCCTATGGTATGTAAAATTTTATAAGGGCCCAGATATAAAGTTATATCTTCCTTATGATAATTTTGAAGAAATTCTTACCTTATATAGTTGGTGATATGCATGTTGTCTTCCTGTCTGTCTCCCCCAGTAGACTGAACTTTTAGGGTCAGAGCCTATGTCCTCCTCTCTGCCTAGCAGAGTAGACTCTCATTGAATGTTTGTAGGATTCATGAAACACTGTACTAATATGGGAAATGTATCCCTGTTCTTAGGTTAAAAAAACAACAGAAGCCACCTTGCAGACAATTCAAGATATGGTCACCATCGAGGACTATGATGTTTCTGAATGCTTCCAGCATAGTCGCTCCACCGAGTCTGTGAAGTCTACTGTCTCTGAAACCTACCTGAGTAAGCCAAGCATCGCCAAAAGAAGAGCTAACCAGCAGGAAACCGAGCAGTTCTACTTCATGGTGCGCCCATCGCTTCCTGAACCACTCTTGACAGAGCTCAGATCTGGGGTTCCCAAATGCTGCTTCTCTAGATGCATCAGAATCATCTGGGCCTCTTTATTAAAACATGGACTCCTGTCCGCCTCTCCCAGATTTCCTGACTCAGTATGTCTGGCGTAGGGTTTAGGAATTAATACTTTTTTTTTTTTTTTTTGCTTTTTTAACATTGTGCTATAGGTGAAAGTTTACACAGCAAATTAGTTTCCCGTTCAATAATTTATACACAAATTGTTCTGTGACATTGGTTGCAATCCCTGCAGTGTGTCAGCGCTCTCCCCATATCCAACCTAGGTTCCCTGTTTCCATTCCTTCAGTTTTCCTGCCCCTTCCTGCCTTCTCATCTTTGCTTTGGGGCAAATGTTGCCCTTTTGGTCTCATATAGTTAATTGTTCGAAGGAGCACATTCCTCATGGGTGTTATTGTTTATTTTATATGCCTATCAAAATCAATTATTTGGAAACTCTGGTGGCATAGTGGTTAAGTGCTACAGCTGCTAACCTAAAGGTCGGCAGTTCAAATCCACCAGCGCTCCTTGGAAACTCTATGGGGCAGTTCTACTCTGTCCTATAGGGTTGCTATGAATCAGAATCGACTCAATGGCAATGGGTTTGTTTTTTTTTTTTTTTTTTATCAATTATTTGGCTGAAAGGTGATCTCCAGGAGTGGCTTCAATTCCGAGTTAGAAGGGTATCTTAGGGCAGTAGCCTCAGGGGTTCCTCTGATCTCTATCAGACCAGTAAGTCTGGTGTTTTGTTTTGTTTTTCTTAATTTGAATTTTTTTCTACATTTTTCTACCACTGTAGTTCTCCCGGCCTCAGGCTAGTAGAGGCCGTGGTTCATGTGAATCATTAGTCCTTTGGACTGGTTTCTCTTCCTTGTGTCTTTGGTTTTCTTCTCTCTTTGCTCCGGATGGAAGGAGACCAATAGTTGTATCTTAGATGGGCTGCTTCCAAGGTTTTAAGACCCCAAATACTACTCACTAAAGTATTGTGTAGAACATTTTCTTTATGAACTGTGTGACCTGGATGTCCCCTGAGACTATAGTCCTTACCCTTCTAGCCCAGTAGCTCATTCCTGTAAAGCATTTGTTTAGATGTAAGAAGTTTCCATAACTGTGCCCCTTGTATGCTCTATTATATATATGAATATACATGCAGCACATACAAATATGTGTATAGAAATATCCACAACCATACCTATATATGCACGTGGGTGCATTCCCATATAACCTCCCGCACCTATTTAGCATACGTATCTACCTGTGTATCCACTTATAAATTATTTTGTTGTTACTGTTGTTGCAGCATAGTCTGTTATATTATTTACTATTAAAAAAAATAAAAAACCCATTGCTGTTGAGGTGATTCTGACTCAAAGCAACTCTATAGGACAGAGTAGAACTGCCCCACAGAGTTCCAAGGAGCAGCTGTTAGATTCCAGCTATTGACCTTTTGGTTAGCAGCCAAGTTCCTAACCCACTGCATCACCAGGGCTAGTTGCCCTTTATTCTTGCATACCTCTCAATATCTTCCTTTGCATTGGTCATGTTGTGCTGTGTGTGTATTGCCTTTCACTTCACCAAAATTAACACATCTATTATGGTGTTGGCGAAGAATATTGAACACACCAGGACTTCCAGGAGAATGAACAAGTCTGCCTTGGAAGAAGTACAGCCAGAATGCTCCTTAGAAGCAAGGATGGTGAGATACTTCGCCTCAAGTACGTCAGACATGTTATCAGGTGCGACCAGTCCCTGGAGAAGGACATCATGCTTGATAAAGTAGAGGGTCACCAAAAAAGAAGAAGGCCCTCAGTGAGGTGGATTGACACAGTAGCTGCAACAATGAGCTCAAACATAGCAAGGATTGTGAAGATGGAGCAGGACCAGGCAGTATTTCATTCTGTTGTGTTGCTATGAGTCAGAACTGACTCAACCACACCTAACAACAAGTATCAAGTTACTGATTCCCCCTCTCCCCCCATACCTGGTAACCATCAAAGAATGTTTCTTTCTGTGTGTAAACTTTTTCATGACTTTTTATAGTAGTGATTTCATACAATATTTGTCCTTTTGTGATTGACTTATTTCAGTTAGCATAATGTCTTCCAGATTCATCCATGTTGTGAGATGTTTTGCAGATTCGTCATTATTCTTTATCATTGCATAGTATTCCGTTGTGTGTATGTACCACAATTTGTTTATCCATTCATCCGTTAATGGGCACTTAGATTGTTTCCATTTTTTGCTGTTGTGAATATTGCTGCAGTGAACATGGGTGTGCATATGTCTATTTGTGTGACGGCTTTTATTTCTCCAGGATATATACCTAGGAGTGGGATTGCTGGATCATATGATATTTCTATTTTTACCTTTTTCAGGAAGTGCCATGCCATTCTCTGTAGAGGTGGTACCATTTTATATTCCCACCAGCAGTGTATAAGAGTTCTAATCTCTGCACAACCTTGCCAACATTGGTTGTTTTCTGTTTTTTTGATTAGTGCCAGTAATGATGGGACGAGATAGTATCTCATTGTATTTTTGATCTGCATCTCTTTAATAGGGTCGCTGAAGCCCTAGTGGTACAGTGGGTAACATCTTGGCTGCTAACCAAAAGGTTGGCAGTTCGAATCCACCAGCCGCTCCTTGAAAACCCTACAGGGCAGTTCTACTCTGTCCTATGAGGTCGCTAGGAGTGGGAACTGACTTGACAGCATTGGGTTTTGGTTTTAACAGCTAATGAGTATGAGCATCTCTTCATGTGTTTGCTGTTTGCCTGAATGTCTTCCTTGGTGAAGTCTCTGTTCATGTCCTTGCCCAGTTTTTAATTGAATTGTCTTTTTGTTGTTGAGGTGCTGAAATTTTCTATAAATTTTAGAGATTGGGCCTTTCTTACATATGTTGTTGCCAAAAACTTTTTCCTGATCTGTAGTTGATCTTTTTATTCTTTTGGAGAAGTATTTTGATGAGCATAAGTATCTAATTTTTAGGAGATCCCAGTTATGTAGTTTATCTTCTGTTGGTTGTGTATTTTTAGTAATGTTTGATAGCCTAATTCATGCCATAAATTAGGGCCCCTAGATTTTCCCTGTGTTTTCTTCCATGACCTTTATAGTTTTAGGTTTTACATTTAGGTCTTTGAGCCGTTTTGAGTTAGTTTTTGTGTATGGTGTGAGGTATGGATCCTGTTTCATTTTTCTGCATATGGATATCCAGTTTTGCTAGCGTCATTTGTAAAAGAGACTATCTCTTCATTTAATGGGCTTCAGCTCTTTGTCAAAGACCAACTGTAGGTTGATGGCATTACTTTTGGGTTCATATTTCTGCCTTGGTCTGTGTGTCTGTCGTTGTACCAGTACCAAGCTGTTTTGACTTCTATATAGTAGATTCTGAGATCAGGAGGTCTGACCCATCCAATAATGCTTTTTTATCCAGGGCCTCTTTCTTTTCCATATGAAGTTGGAGATTAGTTATTCCATCTCGTTAAAGAATGGTGTTGGAATTTGGATTGTGATCGCATTAAATCTGTAGATCACTTTGGTAATATTGACATTTACACACTGTTATGTCTTTCTATCCATGAACATTGTATATTTCCCCATTTATGTAGCTCTCTTTTGGATTCTTGCTGTAGTGTTTTGTAGTTTTCTTTGTGTAAGTCTTTTATGTCCCTAGTTAGGTTTATTCCTAGATATTTTGTCTATTTGGAGGCTGTCGTAAACGGCATTGTTTTCCTGATTTCCTTTTCAGAGTAATCTTTGTGTAGAGGAATTCAACTGACTTCTGAATGTTGATCTTGTACCCTGCCACTTTGCTGAAGCTTTCTATTACTTCTAGTAACTTTTTTGTGGAGTCTCTGGGATTTTCTATGTAAAGGATCATGTCATCTGTGGATACATATAGATTTATTTCTTTCTTAGCAATGAATAAGCATAATGATAATAGACACCCTTGTCTGGTTCCCATTCTCAAGGGGAATGTTTTCAGTCTCTCTCTATTGAGCATAATATTGCCTATTGGTTTTATATATTGTTGTTGTCTTTAGGTGCAGTCGAGTCAGTTCCAACTCATGGTGACCATATGTACAACACAATGAAACACTCCCCAGTCTTCTGCCATCTTCACAATCATTGCTATGTTTGGGCCCCTTGTTGCAGCCACTATATCCATCCATCTCATTGAGGGTCTTCCTCTTTTTTGCTAACCCTCTACGTTACCAAGCACGATGTACTTCTCCAGGGATTGGTCCCTCCCAAGTACATGCCCAGAGTATGTGAGACGAAGTCTAACCTTCCTCACTTCTAAGAACCATTGTAGCTGTACTTCTTCCAAGACAGATCTGTTGATTCTTCTGGCAGTCCATAGTATATTCAGTATTTTTTGCCAACATTATAATTCAAAGGCGTCAGTTATTCAGTCTTCTGTATTCATTGTCCATGCATATGAGGTGATTGAAAATACCCTCGCTTGAGTCAGGTGCACCTGAGTCCTCAAAGTGACATCTTTGGTTTTTAACACTTTAAAGAGGTCTTTTGCAGCAGATTTTCCTGATGCAATACACTGTTTGATTTCTTGACTGCTGCTTCTATAGGCATTGATTACAGATTCAAGTAAAATGAAATCCTTGCTGTAATGATTAAGGTTGTGTGTCAACTTGGCTGGGACATGATTCTCAGAGATTTGGCAGTTGTGATGTTGTTTGGCATCTGTGATGTTATGATCACTTCCATGATGAGATTTGCTAAAATGTGATCAATCACCTCCATGATGGGATCTGCTGTGAGTAGCCAGTCATTTGAAAGGGAGTTGCCTTATGTGCGTGACCTGCGTCAAATATGAGTGGACATTTTGGCAAGGCTCCTGAGGTTTTGCTCGCTCTGAATCCTGTGGCTGGCTCCTCTTCTTCTAACCTCCGGTTCACGGGACTTGAGGTAGCAGCTCACCTGTGGCCTTGTGTGCCAATCTTGGGGTTTGTTGATCTCACAGCCTATGAGCAAAACCTCTGCTCCCTGACATGCCAGTCTTGGGTCTGCCAGCCCCTGAGGCTATGTTTCAGGAGGAGCCTCTATCCTGACCCGTGGACTTGGGATGTTCCAGCCTCTACAACTGTGTGAGGCATTTCTTTGATATGAATCTCTCTATATGTTTATACACTTCACTGGTTTTGTTTCTCTAAAGAACCCAGCCTAAGACACTTGCTAATTTCATTGTCTTCTCCATTTATCGAGACATGGCTTATTGGTCCAGTTGTGAGGATCTCCTTTGTTTTCATTATGTCGAGGTATAACCAGCGCTGAAGGCTGTAGTCTTTGATCTTCAGCAGTCAGTGCTTCAAGTCCTCTTTACTTTCCACAAGCACAATTGTGTAATCTGCATATCGCAGGTTGTTAATGAGTCTTACTCCAACCTTGATGGTGTGTTCTACTTCATGTAGTCTGGCTTCTCGAATTATTTGTTTGACATACAAGCTAAATAAGTACAGTGAAACATTACAATCCTAACACATATGTTTTCTGATTTTTTTTTTATTATGCTTTAAGTGCAAGTTTACAATTCAAGTCAGTCTCTCATACAAAGGTTTATATACACCTTGCTATATACTCCTAGTTGCTCTCCCCTTAATGAGACAGCGTACTCCTTCTCTCCACTCTCTATTTTCATATCCATTCAGCCAGCTTCTAACCTCTTCTACCCTCTCACCTCCCCTTCACACAGGAGCTACCCACATAGTCTCATGTGTCTACTTGATCCATGAAGCTCACTCCTCACCAGTATCATTTTCTATACTATAGTCCAGTCCAATCCCTGTCTGAAGAGTTGGCTGTGGAAATGGTCCCTGTCTTGGGCTAACAGAAGGTCTGGGGACCATGACCTCCTGCGTCCTTCTAGTCTCAGTCAGACCATTAAGTCTGGTCTTTTTATGAGAATTTGTTCTCTCAGGGGTTCTCTGTTGTGTTCCCTGTCAGGACAGTCATCAGTTGTAGCTGGGCACCATCGAGTTCTTCTTGTCTCAGGCTTATGTAATTTCTGGTTTATGTAGCCCTTTCTGTCTCTTGGGCTGGAAATTGTGTCTTTGCTGCTCTTCATTCTCCTTTGCTCCAGGTGGATTGAGACCAATTGATGCATCTTAGATGGCCGCTTGCTAGCATTAAGACCCCAGTCGCCACTCTCCAAAGTAGGATGTAGAATGTTTTCTTAATAGATTTTATTATCCCAGTTGACCTAGATGTCCCCTGAAACCATGGTCTCCAAACCCCCACCCCTGCTACGCTGGCCTTTGGAGCGTTTACTTTATTCAGGAAGCTTCTTTGCTTTGGG